>NC_048587.1:49284473-49656973 GCF_013265735.2 Oncorhynchus mykiss | reverse complement strand
GGGTAAGATGGCTTGATTGATTGTCTGTCCGCGTTGGCTGTTGTGACAAACATTTGATTCCACTGTAAAATGGCTATTGTGTAGCCCTAGTTGCGGGAGTGAGGGAGCTACTACCGCTGGCTTTATAAAGAGAAAAAAAGGAACGAGAGAGAGAGAGAAGGTAATATCTCTCAGGCAACAGGCAATAAAACCAAATAACAGCCTCTAGATGACAGATTGTGAAGGCGGCGGCCGTTTGCATCGCACATACCATACGGAGGTAATATCATATCTAATAATCATGTTTTTAAAAGAAATCATATTGCGGTTGTTACGAGGACCGGCGCAAAATGTCAGATCTGTGTTCTTTTCACACGCCTCTTGATAGGTGTGAAGGGACAAACAGGGGCTCGGGCCCTTGGAGCTCGGAGAGGGATATTTCAGTTCGAGCTGAAAACAAGGAAAGGAGGAGCGGATCGTGGACGGTTAAACAAATCAAATTGTCGTAAGGGAACGGCTCTTCGAATTTAACCAATGAGAAGGCAAGTAGTGGTCTTTGTCCCACGTGGGGCGTGAGTCCCAAATAACACCGACCATGCATTGAAGCTGGTCTGGCCAATCAGGGAAGAATCAGGTGTTAATCTCAGTACGGATTGGTTCCCAGTTTGTACCATTTGTTAACCCGTTCCTACCACAGGAATATGGCATAGTAAGCAAATGGTCTTACAGCCTAAACTGAATTATTAGTAGGCTTAATGAAATCATTTGAATTAATGTGGTTAGTTAAACAAACTTAGACACAACAAAATGTCAAAAAATTAAGACAAATTCAATCTGGCCGTACCTTGGTCAAGTCAAACCCAGATGTTTTTCTCCTTACTAGGAAGGAAAGCAGGTGATGAACAAGTAGCCTAAACAAGTAGGAAAAGGCAAGTAAACCAAGAGAGAAACATGATAGGTGATGGTACAAGATAAGGAAGTTTGCTAGTATTTGAACAGGTTGCCTAATTGAGTGTGTTTTTGTCTCCTATGAAAACAAAGCCAGATTTAGCTTTTTAAGCTATTTCACTTTATCCCTCACAGTAATCTTTTCACTGTGAAGGCAAGGGACACATATTGATAGGATGTCATTCAGCTTTCTCTATCTCTCTCTCTATGCATTGCCATTTAATTGCAGTGATGATTTAAGGCAGATAACGACCACCTGTTGACATCTTTGAGTTCACTTATGTTTCTGACAGGCCCCCATTAAGGAAGCAGAGGGCAATAAAACAGCAATTAAAAATAGTTGAGAGATTCCTGCCTTCCCTTCCTGAGCCGCTCAGTCACACAGGCACCAAGTCTGACAAACCAAGCATCAATCTTTTTATTTTCTCTAAAAACATATTCTGGTTCCCCAGTCTGGCTTTTTGGTAGAATAGCTTAATACTGTCTCTTGGTGGATACGTGTGGAACTACAGCTGTTGGACGTGGTTGAGAGAGAGAGAGAGAGAGAGAGAGAGAGAGACTATTGTTATGGTAAGACTGACAGAGGAGAACACATATCTGCTTTCTTCTATCGTGTCCGTCCCAAAAGTGTATCCCCATGGACAGGAGAGAGGGATGGAGAGAAAGAGGAGGCAGAGGGAAAAGGGAAAACAGAGAAAGAGATGGGCTGCTCTCCATTGGAAAACAGAGAAAGAGATGGGCTGCTCTCCATTGGAAAACAGAGAAAGAGATGGACTGCTCTCCATTGGAAAACAGAGACAGAGATGGGCTGCTCTCCATTGGAAAACAGAGAAAGAGATGGGCTGCTCTCCATTGTAAAACAGAGAAAGAGATGGGCTGCTCTCCATTGGAAAACAGAGAAAGAGATGGGCTGCTCTCCATTGGAAAACAGAGAAAGAGATGGGCTGCTCTCCATTGGAAAACAGAGAAAGAGATGGGCTGCTCTCCATTGGAAAACAGAGAAAGAGATGGGCTGCTCTCCATTGGAAAACAGAGAAAGAGATGGGCTGCTCTCTATTGGAAAACAGAGAAAGAGATGGGCTGCTCTCCATTGGAAAACAGAGAGATGGGCTGCTCTCCATTGGAAAACAGAGAAAGAGATGGGCTGCTCTCCATTGGAAAACAGAGAGATGGGCTGCTCTCCATTGGAAAACAGAGAAAGAGATGGGCTGCTCTCCATTGTAAAACAGAGAAAGAGATGGGCTGCTCTCCATTGGAAAACAGAGAAAGAGATGGGCTTCTCTCCATTGGAAAACAGAGAGATGGGCTGCTCTCCATTGTAAAACAGAGAAAGAGATGGGCTGCTCTCCATTGTAAAACAGAGAAAGAGATGGGCTGCTCTCCATTGGAAAACAGAGAAAGAGATGGGCTGCTCTCCATTGGAAAACAGAGAAAGAGATGGGCTGCTCTCCATTGGAAAACAGCGAAAGAGATGGGCTGCTCTCCATTGGAAAACAGAGAGATGGGCTGCTCTCCATTGGAAAACAGAGAAAGAGATGGGCTGCTCTCCATTGGAAAACAGAGAAAGAGATGGGCTGCTCTCCATTGGAAAACAGAGAAAGAGATGGGCTGCTCTCCATTGGAAAACAGAGAAAGAGATGGGCTGCTCTCCATTGGAAAACAGAGAAAGAGATGGACTGCTCTCCATTGGATAACAGAGAAAGAGATTGAATGGGGAAGAGAAAGGGGATGGAGTCTAGAAGGGAGGAAGGAGGGAGAAATCAGAGTATGAAAAGAAAGGAGAAGATTGACGTAACGATGGAGAGATGGTAATAGGCAGAGAGAAGGAAAGTAAAAGACAGAACAACAGAGGGGTTGTGAGAGAGGCAGAAAATGTCTGGGAGAATTAGTGGGACTGATAGAGGGATGGGGTAAGGTAGAGAGGGTGAGGCTGTTGGAGAGAAATCAGGGAGGAGAGGGTGAGGCTGAGAGATAGAGTTAAGGGAGGGTGAGGCTGAGAAAGGGGAAAGGGATTGACATAGTATGATAATGATAGGGGTGAGAGAGGGATGTAAGGGTAGGGGACGGGATCACCTTGCAGAACATGGAAATGGTAGAAGAGCACTTTATAGGCTAGAAAAGACTGGGGGCTGTTAACTCTAAACTCTCCCCGTCCCCATCTCTCTCCCTGTCTCTCTCCACGTCCCAGTCTCTCTCCACATCTCTGTCCCCGTCCCCGTCCCCATCTCTCTCCCTGTCTCTCTCCCCGTCCCCATCTCTCTCCCAGTATCTCTCCACATCCCAGTCTCTATCCCCGTCTCTCTCCCCGTTCCCATCTCTCTCCCTGTCTCTCTCCCCATCCCTGTCTCTCTCACTATCCCCGTCTCTCTCCCTGTCTCTCTCCCTATCCCTGTCTCTCTCACCGTCTCTCTCCACGTCCCAGTCTCTCTCCCCGTCTCTCTCCCCATCCCCGTCTCTCTCCCCGTCCCCATCTCTCTCCCAGTATCTCTCCACGTCCCAGTCTCTCTCCCCGTCTCTCTCCCTGTTCCTATCTCTCTCCCTGTCTCTCTCCCCATCCCCGTCTCTCTCCCTGTCCCCGTCTCTCTCCCTGTCTCTCTCCACATCCCAGTCTCTCTTCCCGTCTCTCTCCCCATCCCAGTCTCTCTCCCTGTCTCTCTCCACGTCCCCATCTCACTCCCTGTCTCTCTCCACGTCCCCAGTCTCTCTCCCCGTCTCTCTCCCCGTTCCTATCTCTCTCCCTGTCTCTCTCCCCATCCCCGTCTCTCTCTCCGTCCCCGTCTCTCTCCCCGTCCCAGTCTCTCTCCACACCCCAGTCTCTCTTCCCGTCTCTCTCCCCATCCCAGTCTCTCTCCCTGTCTCTCTCCACGTCCCCATCTCTCTCCCTGTCTCTCTCCACGTCCCCAGTCTCTCTCCCCGTCTCTCTCCCAGTTCCTATCTCTCTCCCTGTCTCTCTCCCCATCCCCGTCTCACTCCCCGTCTCCGTCTCTCTCCCCGTCTCTCTCCCCGTCTCCCTCCCCGTCTCTCTCCCCATCCCCATCTCTCTCTCTGTCTCTCTCCCTGTCCCCGTCTCCCTCCTCGTATCTCACCCCGTCTCTCTCCCCGTCTCTCTCCCCGTCTCTCTCTCCGTCTCCCTCCCTGTCTTTCTCCTTGTCTCTCTCCCCGTCCCCGTCTCTCTCCCCGTCTCCCTCCCCATCTCTCTCCCTGTGTCTCTCCCCATCCCCATCTCTCTCCCTGTCTCTCTCCACGTCCCAGTCTCTCTCCCCGTCTCTCTCCCCGTCTCTCTCTCTGTCTCTCTCCCCGTCTCTCTCCCCGTCTCTCTCCCCATCCCCATCTCTCTCTCTGTCTCTCTCCCTGTCCCCGTCTCCCTCCCCGTATCTCTCCCCGTCTCTCTCCCCGTCTCTCTCCCCGTCTCTCTCTCCGTCTCCCTCCCTGTCTTTCTCCCTGACTCTCTCCCCGTCCCCGTCTCTCTCCCTGTCTCCCTCCCTGTCTCCCTCCCCGTCTCTCTCCCCGTCTCTCTCCCCGTCTCCCTCCCCGTATTTTCCCTCCCCGTCTCTCCCCGTCTCCCTCCCCGTCTCCCTCCCCGTCTCTCTCCCCGTCTCCCTTCCTGTCTCTCTCCCCGTCCCAGTCTCTCTCCCCGTCTCCCTCCCCGTCTCTCTCCCCGTCTCTCTCCCCATCCCCGTCTCTCTCCCCGTCTCCCTCCCCGTCTCACTCCCCGTCTCTCTCCCCGTCTCTCTCTCCGTGTCTCCCTCCCCGTCTCCCTCCCCGTCTCTCTCTCTGTCTCTCTCCCCATCTCCCTCCCCGTCTCTCTCCCCGTCTCCCTCCCCGTCTCTCTCCACATCCCCGTCTCTATCCCCGTCTCCCTCCCCGTCTCTCTCCCTGTCTCTCTCCCCGTCTCTCTCTCCGTGTCTCCCTCCCCGTCTCCCTCCCCGTCTCTCTCTCTGTCTCTCTCCCCGTCCCTCTCCCCGTCTCTCTCCCCATCCCCGTCTTTCCCCGTCCCCGTCTCTCTCCCCGACCCCGTCTCTCTCCCCGTCTCTCTCCTCATCCCTGTCTCTCTCCCCGTCTCTCTCCCCATCTCTCTCCCCATCCCCGTCTCTCTCTCCGTCCCCGTCTCTCTCCCCGTCCCAGTCTCTCTCCACACCCCAGTCTCTCTTCCCGTCTCTCTCCCCATCCCAGTCTCTCTCCCTGTCTCTCTCCACGTCCCCATCAATCAATCAATCAATCAAATTTATTTTATATAGCCCTTCGTACATCAGCTGATATCTCAAAGTGCTGTACAGAAACCCAGCCTAAAACCCCAAACAGCAAGCAATGCAGGTGAAGAAGCACGGTGGCTAGGAAAAACTCCCTAGAAAGGCCAAAACCTAGGAAGAAACCTAGAGAGGAACCAGGCTATGTGGGGTGGCCAGTCCTCTTCTGGCTGTGCCGGGTGGAGATTATAACAAAACATGGTCAAGATGTTCAAATGTTCATAAATGACCAGCATGGTCGAATAATAATAAGGCAGAATAGTTGAAACTGGAGCAGCAGCACAGTCAGGTGGACTGGGGACAGCAAGGAGTCATCATGTCAGGTATTCCTGGGGCATGGTCCTAGGGCTCAGGTCCTCCGAGAGAGAGAAAGAAAGAAAGAATTAGAGAGAGCATATGTGGGATAGCCAGTCCTCTTCTGGCTGTGCCGGGTGGAGATTATAACAGAACATGGCCAAGATGTTCAAATGTTCATAAATGATCAGCATGGTCGAATAATAATAAGGCAGAACAGTTGAAACTGGAGCAGCAGCACAGCCAGGTGGACTGGGGACAGCAAGGAGTCATCATGTCAGGTAGTCCTGGGGCATGGTCCTAGGGCTCAGGTCCTCCGAGAGAGAGAAAGAGAGAAGGAGAGAATTAGAGAACGCACACTTAGATTCACACAGGACACCGAATAGGACAGGAGAAGTACTCCAGATATAACAAACTGACCCTAGCCCCCCGACACATAAACTACTGCAGCATAAATACTGGAGGCTGAGACAGGAGGGGTCAGGAGACACTGTGGCCCACTCCGAGGACACCCCCGGACAGGGCCAAACAGGAAGGATATAACCCCACCCACTTTGCCAAAGCACAGCCCCCACACCACTAGAGGGATATCTTCAACCACCAACTTACCATCCTGAGACAAGGCTGAGTATAGCCCACAAAGACCTCCGCCACGGCACAACTTAAGGGGGGGGGGGGGGGGGGCGCCAACCCAGACAGGATGACCACATCAGTGACTCAACCCACTCAGGTGACGCACCTCCTCCAGGGACGGCATGAGAGAGCCCCAGTAAAGCCAGTGACTCAGCCCCTGTAATAGGGTTAGAGGCAGAGAATCCCAGTGGAAAGAGGGGAACCGGCCAGGCAGAGACAGCAAGGGTGGTTCGTTGCTCCAGAGCCTTTCCGTTCACCCTCCCACTCCTGGGCCAGACTACACTCAATCATATGACCCACTGAAGAGATGAGTCTTCAGTAAAGACTTAAAGGTTGAGACCGAGTTTGCGTCTCTGACATGGGTAGGCAGACCGTTCCATAAAAATGGAGCTCTATAGGAGAAAGCCCTGCCTCCAGCTGTTTGCTTAAAAATTCTAGGGACAATTAGGAGGCCTGCGTCTTGTGACCGTAGCGTACGTGTAGGTATGTACGGCAGGACCAAATCAGAGAGATAGATAGGAGCAAGCCCATGTAATGCTTTGTAGGTTAGCAGTAAAACCTTGAAATCAGCCCTTGCTTTGACAGGAAGCCAGTGTAGAGAGGCTAGCACTGGAGTAATATGATCAAATTTTTTGGTTCTAGTCAGGATTCTAGCAGCCGTATTTAGCACTAACTGAAGTTTATTTAGTGCTTTATCCGGGTAGCCGGAAAGTAGAGTATTGCAGTAGTCTAACCTGGAAGTGACAAAAGCATGGATTAATTTTTCTGCATCATTTTTGGACAGAAAGTTCCTGATTTTTGCAATGTTACGTAGATGAAAAAAAGCTGTCCTTGAAATGGTCTTGATATGTTCTTCAAAAGAGAGATCAGGGTCCAGAGTAACGCCGAGGTCCTTCACAGTTTTATTTGAGACGACTGTACAACCATTAAGATTAATTGTCAGATTCAACAGAAGATCTCTTTGTTTCTTGGGACCTAGAACAAGCATCTCTGTTTTGTCCGAGTTTAAAAGTAGAAAGTTTGCAGCCATCCACTTCCTTATGTCTGAAACACATTCTTCTAGCAAGGGCAATTTTGGGGCTTCACCATGTTTAATTGAAATGTACAGCTGTGTGTCATCTGCATAGCAGTGAAAGTTAACATTATGTTTTCGAATAACATCCCCAAGAGGTAAAATATATAGTGAAAACAATAGTGGTCCTAAAACGGAACCTTGAGGAACACCGAAATTTACAGTTGATTTGTCAGAGGACAGACCATTCACAGAGACAAACTGATATCTTTCCGACAGATAAGATCTAAACCAGGCCAGAACTTGTCCGTGTAGACCAATTTGGGTTTCCAATCTCTCCAAAAGAATGTGGTGATCGATGGTATCAAAAGCAGCACTAAGGTCTAGGAGCACGAGGACAGATGCAGAGCCTCGGTCCGATGCCATTAAAATGTCATTTACCACCTTCACAAGTGCCGTCTCAGTGCTATGATGGGGTCTAAAACCAGACTGAAGCATTTCGTATACATTGTTTGTCTTCAGGAAGGCAGTGAGTTGTTGCGCAACAGCCTTTTCTAAAATTTTTGAGAGGAATGGAAGATTCGATATAGGCCGATAGTTTTTTATATTTTCTGGGTCAAGGTTTGGCTTTTTCAAGAGAGGCTTTATTACTGCCACTTTTAGTGAGTTTGGTACACATCCGGTGGATAGAGAGCCGTTTATTATGTTCAACATAGTAGGGCCAAGCACAGGAAGCAGCTCTTTCAGTAGTTTAGTTGGAATAGGGTCCAGTATGCAGCTTGAAGGTTTAGAGGCCATGATTATTTTCATCATTGTGTCAAGAGATATAGTACTAAAACACTTGAGTGTCTCTCTTGATCCTAGGTCCTGGCAGAGTTGTGCAGACTCAGGACAACTGAGCTTTGAAGGAATACGCAGATTTAAGGAAGAGTCCGTAATTTGCTTTCTAATAATCATAATCTTTTCCTCAAAGAAGTTCATGAATTTATCACTGCTAAAGTGAAAGTCATCCTCTCTTGGGAAATGCTGCTTTTTAGTTAGCTTTGCGACAGTATCAAAAAGGAATTTCGGATTGTTCTTATTTTCCTCAATTAAGTTAGAAAAATAGGATGATCGAGCAGCAGTAAGGGCTCTTCGGTACTGCACAGTACTGTCTTTCCAAGCTAGTCGGAAGACTTCCAGTTTGGTGTGGCGCCATTTCCGTTCCAATTTTCTGGAAGCTTGCTTCAGAGCTCGGGTATTTTCTGTGTACCAGGGAGCTAGTTTCTTATGAGAAATGTTTTTAGTTTTTAGGGGTGCAACTGCATCTAGGGTATTGCGCAAGGTTAAGTTGAGTTCCTCAGTTAGGTGGTTAACTGATTTTTGTCCTCTGGCGTCCTTGGGTAGGCAGAAGGAGTCTGGAAGGACATCAAGGAATCTTTGTGTTGTCTGTGAATTTATAGCACGACTTTTGATGATCCTTGGTTGGGGTCTGAGCAGATTATTTGTTGCAATTGCAAACGTAATAAAATGGTGGTCCGATAGTCCAGGATTATGAGGAAAAACATTAAGATCCACAACATTTATTCCATGGGACAAAACTAGGTCCAGCGTATGACTGTGACAGTGAGTGGGTCCAGAGACATGTTGGACAAAACCCACTGAGTCGATGATGGCTCCGAAAGCCTTTTGGAGTGGGTCTGTGGACTTTTCCATGTGAATATTAAAGTCACCAAAGATTAGAATATTATCCGCTATGACTACAAGGTCCGATAGGAATTCAGGGAACTCAGTGAGGAACGCTGTATATGGCCCAGGAGGCCTGTAAACAGTAGCTATAAAAAGTGATTGAGTAGGCTGCATAGATTTCATGACTAGAAGCTCAAAAGACGAAAACGTCATTTTTTTTTTTGTAAATTGAAATTTGCTATCGTAAATGTTAGCAACACCTCCGCCTTTGCGGGATGCACGGGGGATATGGTCACTAGTGTAGCCAGGAGGTGAGGCCTCATTTAACACAGTAAATTCATCAGGCTTAAGCCATGTTTCAGTCAGGCCAATCACATCAAGATTATGATCAGTGATTAGTTCATTGACTATGACCCCTCCTGTCTCAGCCTCCAGTATTTATGCTGCAGTAGTTTATGTGTCGGGGGGCTAGGGTCAGTTTGTTATATCTGGAGTACTTCTCCTGTCCTATTCGGTGTCCTGTGTGAATCTAAGTGTGCGTTCTCTAATTCTCTCCTTCTCTCTTTCTCTCTCTCGGAGGACCTGAGCCCTAGGACCATGCCCCAGGACTACCTGACATGATGACTCCTTGCTGTCCCCAGTCCACCTGGCTGTGCTGCTGCTCCAGTTTCAACTGTTCTGCCTTATTATTATTCGACCATGCTGATCATTTATGAACATTTGAACATCTTGGCCATGTTCTGTTATAATCTCCACCCGGCACAGCCAGAAGAGGACTGGCCATCCCACATATGCTCTCTCTAATTCTCTCTTTCTTTCTCTCTCTCGGAGGACCTGAGCCCTAGGACCATGCCCCAGGAATACCTGACATGATGACTCCTTGCTGTCCCCAGTCCACCTGACTGTGCTGCTGCTCCAGTTTCAACTATTCTGCCTTATTATTATTCGACCATGCTGGTCATTTATGAACATTTGAACATCTTGACCATGTTTTGTTATAATCTCCACCCGGCACAGCCAGAAGAGGACTGGCCACCCCACATAGCCTGGTTCCTCTCTAGGTTTCTTCCTAGGTTTTGGCCTTTCTAGGGAGTTTTTCCTAGCCACCGTGCTTCTTCACCTGCATTGCTTGCTGTTTGGGGTTTTAGGCTGGGTTTCTGTACAGCACTTTGAGATATCAGCTGATGTACGAAGGGCTATATAAAATAAATTTGATTGATTGATTGACTATAATTGCCTTTGAAGTAAGGGATCTAACATTAAGTAGCCCTATTTTGAGATGTGAGGTATCATGATCTCTTTCAATAATGACAGGAATGGAGGTGGTCTTTATCCTAGTGAGATTGCTAAGGCGAACACCGCCATGTTTAGTTTTGCCCAACCTAGGTCGAGGCACAGACACGGTCTCAATGGTGATAGCTGAGCTGACTACACTGACTGTGCTAGTGGCAGACTCCACTATGCTGGCAGGCTGGCTAACAGCCTGCTGCCTGGCCTGCACCCTATTTCATTGTGGAGCTAGAGGAGTTAGAGCCCTGTCTATGTTGGTAGATAAAATGAGAGCACCCCTCCAGCTAGGATGGAGTCCGTCACTCCTCAGCAGGTCAGGCTTGGTCCTGTTTGTGGGCGAGTCCCAGAAAGAGGGCCAATTATCTACAAATTCTATCTTTTGGGAGGGGCAGTTGAACAGTTTTCAACCAGCGATTGAGTTGTGAGACTCTGCTGTAGAGCTCATCACTCCCCCTAACTGGGAGGGGGCCAGAGACAATTACTCGATGCCGACACATCTTTCTAGCTGATTTACACGCAGAAGCTATGTTGCGCTTGGTGATCTCTGACTGTTTCATCCTAACATCGTTGGTGCCGACGTGGATAACAATATCTCTATACTCTCTACACTCGCCAGTTTTAGCTTTAGCCAGCACCATCTTCAGATTAGCCTTAACGTCGGTAGCCCTGCCCCCCGGTAAACAGTGTATGATCGCTGGATGATTCTCAAGTCTAATACTGCGGGTAATGGAGTCGCCAATGACTAGAGTTTTCAATTTGTCAGAGCTAATGGTGGGAAGCTTCGGCGTCTCAGACCCCGTAACGGGAGGAGTAGAGACCAGAGAAGACTCGGCCTCTCTCCCTGTCTCTCTCCACGTCCCCAGTCTCTCTCCCCGTCTCTCTCCCAGTTCCTATCTCTCTCCCTGTCTCTCTCCCCATCCCTGTCTCACTCCCCGTCTCCGTCTCTCTCCCCGTCTCTCTCCCCGTCTCCCTCCCCGTCTCCCTCCCCGACTCCCTCCCCGTCTCTCTCCCCATCTCTCTCCATCTCTCTCCCCGTCTCTCTCCCCGTCTCCCTCCCCGTCTCCCTCCCTGTCTCTCTCCCCGTCTCCCTCGCCGTCTCTCTCCCCATCTCTCTCCCCGTCTCCCTCCCCGTCTCTCTCCCCGTCTCCCTCCCCGTCTCCCTCCCCATCTCCCCCGTCTCCCTCCCCGACTCCCTCCCCGTCTCTCTCCCCATCTCTCTCCATCTCTCTCCCCGTCTCTCTCCCCGTCTCCCTCCCCGTCTCCCTCCCTGTCTCTCTCCCCGTCTCCCTCGCCGTCTCTCTCCCCATCTCTCTCCCCGTCTCCCTCCCCGTCTCTCTCCCCGTCTCCCTCCCCGTCTCCCTCCACGTCTCTCTCCCCGTCCCCGTCTCCCTCCCCGTCTCTCTCCCCGTCTCTCTCTCTGTCTCTTTCCCCGTCTCCCTCTCCGTCTCTCTCTCCGTCTCCCTCCCCGTCTCTCTCCCCGTCTCTCTCTCCGTCTCTTTCCCCGTCTCTCTCTCCGTCTCTCCCCCCATCTCTCTCCTCGTCTCCCTTCCCGTCTCTCTCCTTGTCTCTCTCCCCGTCCCCGTCTCTCTCCCCATCCCCATCTCTCTCCCTGTGTCTCTCCCCATCCTCATCTCTCTCCCTGTCTCTCTCCCCGTCTCTAACCCCGTCTCTCTCCCTGTCTCTCTCCCCGTCCCCGTCTCTCTCCCCCTCTCCCTCCCTGTCTCTCTCCCCGTCTCTCTCACCATCCCCATCTCTCTCTCCGTCTCTCTCCCCGTCCCCGTCTCCCTCCCCGTCTCCCTCCCCGTCTCTCTCCCCATCTCTCTCCATCTCTCTCCCCGTCTCTCTCCCCGTCTCCCTCCCCGTCTCCCTCCCTGTCTCTCTCCCCGTCTCCCTCGCCGTCTCTCTCCCCATCTCTCTCCCCGTCTCCCTCCCCGTCTCTCTCCCCGTCTCTCTCCCCGTCTCCCTCCCCATCTCTCCCGTCTCCGTCCCCGTCTCCCTCCCCGTCTCTCTCCCAATCCCGTTTCTCTCTCTGTCTCTCTCCCCGTCTCCCTCCACGTCTCTCTCCCCGTCCCCGTCTCTCTCCCCGTCTCTCTCCCCGTCTCTCTCTCTGTCTCTCTCCCCGTCTCCCTCCCCGTCTCTCTCTCCGTCTCCCTCCCCGTCTCTCTCCCCGTCTCTCTCTCCGTCTCTTTCCCCATCTCTCTCCCCGTCTCTCTCCGTCTCTCCCCCATCTCTCTCCTCGTCTCCCTTCCCATCTCTCTCCTTGTCTCTCTCCCCGTCCCCGTCTCTCTCCCGTCCCCATCTCTCTCCCTGTCTCTCTCCCCATCCCCATCTCTCTCCCTGTCTCTCTCCCCATCCCCATCTCTCTCCCTGTGTCTCTCCCCATCCTCATCTCTCTCCCTGTCTCTCTCCCCGTCTCTAACCCCGTCTCTCTCCCCATCTCCCTCCCCCTCTCCCTCCCCGTCTCCCTCCCCGTCTCTCTCCCCGTCTCTCTCCCCATCCCCGTCTCTCTCCCTGTCTCCCTCCCCGTCTCACTCCCCGTCTCTCTCCCCGTCTCTCTCTCCGTGTCTCCCTCCCCGTCTCCCTCCCCGTCTCTCTCTCTGTCTCTCTCCCCATCTCCCTCCCCGTCTCTCTCCCCGTCTCCCTCCCCGTCTCTCTCCACATCCCCGTCTCTATCCCCGTCTCCCTCCCCGTCTCTCTCCCTGTCTCTCTCCCCGTCTCTCTCTCCGTGTCTCCCTCCCCGTCTCCCTCCCCGTCTCTCTCTCTGTCTCTCTCCCCGTCCCTCTCCCCGTCTCTCTCCCCATCCCCGTCTTTCCCCGTCCCCGTCTCTCTCCCCGACCCCGTCTCTCTCCCCGTCTCTCTCCTCATCCCTGTCTCTCTCCCCGTCTCTCTCCCCATCTCTCTCCCCATCCCCGTCTCTCTCTCCGTCCCCGTCTCTCTCCCCGTCCCAGTCTCTCTCCACACCCCAGTCTCTCTTCCCGTCTCTCTCCCCATCCCAGTCTCTCTCCCTGTCTCTCTCCACGTCCCCATCTCTCTCCCTGTCTCTCTCCACGTCCCCAGTCTCTCTCCCCGTCTCTCTCCCAGTTCCTATCTCTCTCCCTGTCTCTCTCCCCATCCCTGTCTCACTCCCCGTCTCCGTCTCTCTCCCCGTCTCTCTCCCCGTCTCCCTCCCCGTCTCCCTCCCCGACTCCCTCCCCGTCTCTCTCCCCATCTCTCTCCATCTCTCTCCCCGTCTCTCTCCCCGTCTCCCTCCCCGTCTCCCTCCCTGTCTCTCTCCCCGTCTCCCTCGCCGTCTCTCTCCCCATCTCTCTCCCCGTCTCCCTCCCCGTCTCTCTCCCCGTCTCTCTCCCCGTCTCCCTCCCCATCTCTCCCGTCTCCGTCCCCGTCTCCCTCCCCGTCTCTCTCCCAATCCCGTTTCTCTCTCTGTCTCTCTCCCCGTCTCCCTCCACGTCTCTCTCCCCGTCCCCGTCTCCCTCCCCGTCTCTCTCCCCGTCTCTCTCTCTGTCTCTTTCCCCGTCTCCCTCTCCGTCTCTCTCTCCGTCTCCCTCCCCGTCTCTCTCCCCGTCTCTCTCTCCGTCTCTTTCCCCGTCTCTCTCTCCGTCTCTCCCCCCATCTCTCTCCTCGTCTCCCTTCCCGTCTCTCTCCTTGTCTCTCTCCCCGTCCCCGTCTCTCTCCCCATCCCCATCTCTCTCCCTGTGTCTCTCCCCATCCTCATCTCTCTCCCTGTCTCTCTCCCCGTCTCTAACCCCGTCTCTCTCCCTGTCTCTCTCCCCGTCCCCGTCTCTCTCCCCCTCTCCCTCCCTGTCTCTCTCCCCGTCTCTCTCCCCATCCCCATCTCTCTCTCCGTCTCTCTCCCCGTCCCCGTCTCCCTCCCCGTCTCCCTCCCCGTCTCTCTCCCCATCTCTCTCCATCTCTCTCCCCGTCTCTCTCCCCGTCTCCCTCCCCGTCTCCCTCCCCGTCTCCCTCGCCGTCTCTCTCCCCATCTCTCTCCCCGTCTCCCTCCCCGTCTCTCTCCCCGTCTCTCTCCCCGTCTCCCTCCCCATCTCTCCCGTCTCCGTCCCCGTCTCCCTCCCCGTCTCTCTCCCAATCCCGTTTCTCTCTCTGTCTCTCTCCCCGTCTCCCTCCACGTCTCTCTCCCCGTCCCCGTCTCTCTCCCCGTCTCTCTCCCCGTCTCTCTCTCTGTCTCTCTCCCCGTCTCCCTCCCCGTCTCTCTCTCCGTCTCCCTCCCCGTCTCTCTCCCCGTCTCTCTCTCCGTCTCTTTCCCCGTCTCTCTCCCCGTCTCTCTCCGTCTCTCCCCCATCTCTCTCCTCGTCTCCCTTCCCATCTCTCTCCTTGTCTCTCTTCCCGTCCCCGTCTCTCTCCCGTCCCCATCTCTCTCCCTGTCTCTCTCCCCATCCCCATCTCTCTCCCTGTCTCTCTCCCCATCCCCATCTCTCTCCCTGTGTCTCTCCCCATCCTCATCTCTCTCCCTGTCTCTTTCCCCGTCTCTAACCCCGTCTCTCTCCCCCTCTCCCTCCCTGTCTCTCTCCCCGTCTCTCTCCCCATCCCCATCTCTCTCTCCGTCTCTCTCCCCGTCCCCGTCTCCCTCCCCGTCTCTCTCCCCGTCTCTCTCTCCGTCTCTCTCCCCGTCTCTCTCCCCATCCCCATCTCTCTCTCTGTCTCTCTCCCCGTCCCCGTCTCCCTCCCCGTCTCTCTCCCCGTCTCGCTCCCCGTCTCTCTCTCCGTCTCCCTCCCTGTCTCTCTCCCTGACTCTCTCCCCGTCTCCGTCCCCGTCTCTCTCCCAATCCCGTCTCTCTCCCCGTCTCCCTCCACGTCTCTCTCCCCGTCCCCGTCTCCCTCCCCGTCTCTCTCCCCGTCTCTCTCGCCGTCTCTCTCTGTCTCTTTCCCCGCCTCCCTCCCCGTCTCTCTCTCCGTCTCCCTCCCCGTCTCTCTCCCCATCTCTCTCTCCGTCTCTTTCCCCATCTCTCTCCCCGTCTCTCTCCCCGTCTCTCTCTCTGTCTCTCTCCCCGTCTCTCTCCTCGTCTCCCTCCTCGTCTCCCTCCCTGTCTCTCTCCCGGTCTCTCTCTCCGTCTCTCCCCCATCTCTCTCCTCGTCTCCCTTCCCGTCTCTCTCCTTGTCTCTCTCCCCGTCCCCGTCTCTCTCCCCGTCTCCCTCCCCATCTCTCTCCCTGTGTCTCTCCCCATCCCCATCTCTCTCCCTGTCTCTCTCCACGTCCCAGTCTCTCTCCCCGTCTCTCTCCCCATCCCCATCTCTCTCTCTGTCTCTCTCCCCGTCCCCGTCTCCCTCCCCGTCTCTCTCCCCGTCTCTCTCCCCGTCTCTCTCTCCGTCTCCCTCCCTGTCTTTCTCCCTGACTCTCTCCCCGTCCCCGTCTCTCTCCCTGTCTCCCTCCCTGTCTCCCTCCCCGTCTCTCTCCCCGTCTCTCTCCCTATCTCCCTCCCCGTCTCTCTCCCCGTCTCCCTCCCCGTCTCTCTCCCCATCCCCGTCTCTCTCCCCGTCTCCCTCCCCGTCTCTCTCCCTGTCTCTCTCCCCGTCTCTCTCTCCGTGTCTCCCTCCCCGTCTCTCTCTCTGTCTCTCTCCCCGTCCCTCTCCCCGTCTCTCTCCCCATCCCGTCTTTCCCCGTCCCCGTCTCTCTCCCCGTCCCCGTCTCTCTCCCCATCCCCGTCTCTCTCCCCGTCTCTCTCCCCATCGCTCTCCCCGTCTCTTTCCCCGTCCCTCTTCCCGTCTCCCTCCCCGTCTCCCTCCCCGTCTCTCTCTCCGTCTCACTCCCCGTCTCTCTCCCCGTCTCTCTCCCCATCCCCATCTCTCTCTCTGTCTCTCTCCACGTCCCCAGTCTCTCTCCCCGTCTCTCTCCCCGTTCCTATCTCTCTCCCTGTCTCTCTCCCCATCCCCGTCTCTCTCTCCGTCCCCGTCTCTCTCCCCGTCCCAGTCTCTCTCCACATCCCAGTCTCTCTTCCCGTCTCTCTCCCCATCCCAGTCTCTCTCCCTGTCTCTCTCCACGTCCCCATCTCTCTCCCTGTCTCTCTCCCCGTCTCCGTCTCTCTCCCCATCTCCCTCCCCGTCTCCCTCCCCGTCTCCCTCCCCGTCTCTCTCCCCATCTCTCTCCCCGTCTCTCCCCATCTCTCTCCCCGTCTCTCTCCTCGTCTCCCTCCCCGTCTCCCTCCCCGTCTCTCTCCCGGTCTCTCTCTCCGTCTCTCCCCCCATCTCTCTCCTCGTCTCCCTTCCCGTCTCTCTCCTTGTCTCTCTCCCCGTCCCCATCTCTCTCCCTGTCTCTCTCCCCATCCCCATCTCTCTCCCTGTCTCTCTCCCCATCCCCATCTCTCTCCCTGTGTCTCTCCCCATCCTCATCTCTCTCCATGTCTCTCTCCCCGTCCCCGTCTTTCTCCCCGTCTCTAACCCCGTCTCTCTCCCCGTCTCTCTCCCTGTCTCTCTCCCCGTCCCAGTCTCTCTCCCCCTCTCCCTCCCTGTCTCTCTCCCCGTCTCTCCCCATCCCCATCTCTCTCTCCGTCTCTCTCCCCGTCCCCGTCTCCCTCCCCGTCTCTCTCTCCGTCTCTCTCCCCGTCTCTCTCCCCATCCCCATCTCTCTCTCTGTCTCTCTCCCCGTCCCCGTCTCCCTCCCTGTCTCTCTCCCCGTCTCTCTCCCCGTCTCTCTCCCCGTCTCTCTCTCCGTCTCCCTCCCTGTCTCTCTCCCTGACTCTCTCCCCGTCTCCGTCCCCGTCTCTCTCCCAATCCCGTTTCTCTCTCTGTCTCTCTCCCCGTCTCCCTCCACGTCTCTCTCCCCGTCCCCGTCTCCCTCCCCGTCTCTCTCTCTGTCTCTTTCCCCATCTCCCTCCCCGTCTCTCTCTCCGTCTCCCTCCCCGTCTCTCTCCCCATCTCTCTCTCCGTCTCTTTCCCCGTCTCTCTCCCCGTCTCTCTCCCCGTCTCTCTCCCCGTCTCTCTCTCTGTCTCTCTCCCCGTCTCTCTCCTCGTCTCTCTCCCCGTCTCCCTCCCTGTCTCTCTCCCGGTCTCTCTCTCCGTCTCTCCCCCATCCTTCACCTTGTCTCTCTCCCCGTCCCCGTCTCTCTCCCCGTCTCCCTCCCCATCTCTCTCCCTGTGTCTCTCCCCATCCCCATCTCTCTCCCTGTCTCTCTCCACGTCCCAGTCTCTCTCCCCGTTTCTCTCCCCGTCTCTCTCTCCGTCTCTCTCCCCGTCTCTCTCCCCGTCTCTCTCCCCATCCCCATCTCTCTCCCTGTCTCTCTCCACGTCCCAGTCTCTCTCCCCGTCTCTCTCCCCGTCTCTCTCTCCGTCTCTCTCCCCGTCTCCCTCCCCGTCTCTCTCCCCGTCTCTCTCCCCGTCTCTCTCTCCGTCTCCCTCCCTGTCTTTCTCCCTGACTCTCTCCCCGTCCCCGTCTCTCTCCCTGTCTCCCTCCCCGTCTCCCTCCCCGTCTCTCTCCCCGTCTCCTCTCCCCATCTCTCTCTCTGTCTCTCTCCCCATCTCTCTCCCCGTCTCCCACCCCATCTCCCTCCCCGTCTCCCTCCCCGTCTCTCTCCCCGTCTCCCTCCCCGTCTCTTTCCCCATCCCCATCTCTCTCTCTGTCTCTCTCCCCGTCTCCCTTCCTGTCTCTCTCCCCGTCCCAGTCTCTCTCCCCGTCTCCCTCCCCGTCTCTCTCCCCGTCTCTCTCCCCATCCCCGTCTCTCTCCGTGTCTCCCTCCCCGTCTCCCTCCCCGTCTCTCTCCCCGTCTCTCTCTCTGTCTCTCTCCCCGTCTCCCTCCCCGTCTCTCTCCCCGTCTCCCTCCCCGTCTCCCTCCCCATCTCTCTCCCCATCCCCGTCTCTCTCCCCGTCTCCCTCCCCGTCTCTCTCCCTGTCTCTCTCCCCGTCTCTCTCTCCGTGTCTCCCTCCCCGTCTCCCTCCCCGTCTCTCTCTCTGTCTCTCTCCCTGTCCCTCTCCCCGTCTCTCTCCCCATCCCCGTCTCTCCCCATCCCCGTCTCTCTCCCCATCCCCGTCTCTGTCCCCGTCTCTCTCCCCATCTCTCTCCCCGTCTCTTTCCCCATCTCTCTCCCCGTCTCCCTCCCCGTCTCTCTCCCCGTCTCCCTCCCCGTCTCTCTCTCCGTCTCACTCCCCGTCTCTCTCCCCGTCTCTCTCCCCATCCCATCTCTCTCTCTGTCTCTCTCCCCGTCCCCGTCTCTCTCCCCGTCTCTCCCCATCCCCGTCTCTCTCCTCGTCTCTCTCCCCGTCTCTCTCCCCGTCTCTCTCCCCGTCCCTCTCCCCGTCTCCCTCCCCGTCTCTCTCCCCGTCTCCCTCCCCGTCTCTCTTTCCGTCTCTCTCCCCGTCTCTCTCCCCATCTCTCTCCCCGTCTCTCTCCCCGTCTCTATCCCTGTCTCTCTCCCCGTCTCTCTCTCCGTATTTCTCCCCGTCTCCCTCCCCGTCTCTCTCCCCGTCTCTCTCCTGTCTCCGTCTCTCCCAGTCTCTCTCCCCGTCTCTCTCCCCGTCTCTCCCCCCACCTCTCTCCTCATCTCTCTCCTCGTCTCTCTTCCCGACCCCGTCTCTCACCCCGTCCCCATCTCTCTCCCCGTCTCCCTCCCCATCTCTCTCCCCGTCTCTCTCCCCGTCTCTATCCCTGTCTCTCTCCCCGTCTCTCTCTCCTTCTCTCTCCCCGTCTCCCTCCCCGTCTCTCTCTCCGTCTCTCTCCCCATCTCTCTCCCCGTCTCTCTCCCCGTCTCTCTCCCCGTCTCTATCCCTGTCTCTCTCCTCGTCTCTCTCTCCGTCTCTCTCCCCGTCTCCCTCCCCGTCTCTCTCCCCGTCTCTCTCCTGTCTCCGTCTCTCCAAGTCTCTCTCCCCGTCTCTCTCCCCGTCTCTCCCCCCATCTCTCTCCTCATCTCTCTCCTCGTCTCTCTTCCTGACCCCGTCTCTCACCCCGTCCCCATCTCTCTCCCCGTCTCCCTCCCCATCTCCCTCCCCGTCTCTCTCCCCGTCTCTCCCCCATCTCTCTCCTCGTCTCCCTTCCGGTCTCTCTCCTCGTCTCTCTTCCCGTCCCCGTCTCTCTCCCCGTCCCCATCTCTCTCCTCGTCTCCCTTCCCGTCTCTCTCTCTCCGTCTCTCTCCCTGTCTCTCTCCCCGTTTCTCTCCCCGTCTCTCTCCTAGTCTCTATCCCAGTCTCTATCCCCGTCTCTCTCCCCGTCTCTCTCTCCGTCTCTCTCCCCGTCTCTCTCCTTGTCTCCCTTCCCGTCTCTCTCCTCGTCTCTCTCCCTGTCCCCGTCTCTCTCCCCGTCCCCGTCTCTCTCCCCATCTCTCTCCCGTCCCCATCTCTCTCCCCGTCCCGTCTCTCTCCCCATCTCTCTCCGTCTCTATCTGAGCTGTTCTTTCCTTTCTCATGTTCTCTCATTTTCTCTCCTTTTCCCCTGTCATTTCTCATATCCTCTCTCACCCTCCCTCTACCTTCTCCCCCCTTTCTCTCCTCCTCTTCCTCCCTCCCTCCAGCCCTCCCTCCTCTCTCCTTGGAGGAGGTGTAATGATAGCTATTTGAGTGTCATCAGAGGAGCACAGTTATGGCTTCTAATGGCTTCTAAAGCACCATTCCAGTTGCCACAGTGAACCTGGCACAGCCGCCGTCCCACAATAACATCTGGTTGGCCATCGACAGTCGTTGCCGTGCCAACGGCAGCGAGAGCTACGGAACATCAGAAGACGATGACACCCCCCCTGGCCACAGAGAAGAGCTGATGGCGCGTGGGATATGGTCCACATGAGGAGGAAATATAATGGGGAGAATTATAATAATATAGTAAATAGAAGCATTCTTTTTTTAAATAATATTTATTGTTATTCAAGTGTGTGTGTGTGTGTGTGTGCGTGTGCGTGCGTGCGTGTGCTTGCTTCTTCTCCTTGATGAGGGCTCAGGTATATTGAGTTAAGGAGTATTGAGTTCACCCTGTGTAGACTAGTCACACACACACACAGACACACACACAAGCACTCCAGATCTCCTTACCAAGAGGACCAATTGACTTGTCCAGGAAGGAGAACCCAGCGGCTCTAGAAATAGAACAAAGAAATTGGACATTCCAGTCTGCAACAGCAGATGACTGCTAGTTAGAATCTAGTCTGGTGTATTTCTCTCTGGGCTATCAGATGGATGTCGTCTTTTATTAACGTTTTCCTATTCTATATGATCTGCCATAAGTTGGGCCATTTGTGAATAATGCCATAAGTTGGGCCATTTGTGAATAATGCCATATGTCGGGCCAATTGTGAATAATGCCATAAGTTGGGCCATTTGTGAATAATGCCATAAGTGAATAATGCACTAGTAGAGGAAACAGATGCTGTCACAAGATATTGATAACAACAGTTTGATCTAAATAGACAGATGTTGCTAAAAAAGATATTGTGAAAACTTCCAGAAACTTAATCTGTTTGTCCATACTTGTAATGGATTGAGGCAATTTGTGTCAAGCCGGCAAGTGTATGTAGCAAGAGCTCCCTCTGCTGGCCTTGTTTGGCGCTAACCAGTGTTTTATCTGCTGTCTCGGTGACTGATCACTAGTCCACAGACAGAAGGGGGTAACGCAGACATGTCACAGGGGCTATAAAGCTGAAGCATCCTCAGAACGTTTTCTCATCAACAAATATGATAGTGGGAGCGTAGCCGCTGGAAGTAGGGGTGCTTAGGGTCCTGCAGCCCTCCCTGAAAAATCATTCAAAAATGAATCTCCCAAAAATAGTGCACTGGTAGGTAGATCATGCACCTTATCTGCCCATGACATGGTTCATATGCTTTGTGCTTCTAGCTCCCTCATAGTGGTATGTGTGGGGGGATGTATTTGTCCTATTTCACACATAGACAAGTGTGCTCAGGGATTTGAACCAGCAACCTTTTTCCCTTTCACCGCTAGGCTACGTACGTGTGTGTTTGTGTGCGACTGGTCAGGGGGAGGGGTACCTGGTAGTAGATTAGCCAGGTTGGGATCACTGGGAGAAGAAGGGTTAAGGAATAGACACGCCTCTTTACTTTCCAAATCCACTTTATACACACAAGGGCCCTACTCTAAAACAGGGGAGAAAAGATGAAGTGATGATTAGTACTCTCACTAATAGCGTCAGCTGTCAAAGAAGCTTACCGATCGCTGCAGCTGTACACAGCCCATCTGTAAATAGCCCATCCAACCAACTACCTACCTCATCCTCATATTTGTCTTTGTTTTCCTGCTCTTTTGCGCACCAGTATTTCTACTTGCACATCCTCATATGCACATCTATCACTCCAGTGTAAACTACTAAATTGTAATTACTTCACCACTATTGGCCTATTTATTGTCTTACCTCCTTACTTCATTTGCACACACTGTACACAGATTTTTCTATTGTGTTATTGACTGTAAGTTTGTTTATCCCATGTGTAACTCTGTTGTTATTTTTGTCGCACTGCTTTGCTTTATCTTGGCCAGGTCACAGTTGTAAATGAGAACTTGTTCTCAACTAGCCTACCTGGTTAAAGAAAGGTGAATTTAAAAAAATGTTTAAAAAAAAATAGTAACACCAAGACACACTGTTGCCCTCTCTTTCCTCATCTTTCTTTCTCTCTGTCAACTTTTTCACCTCCCTCCCTCCTTGTTCCATGGATTTGCTGTACAATAAAGATGAAAGGTTCATGTTTGTTCCATGGCTTTGCTGTAATGTTTGGGTATTAGGAATTGGAGAAGAAAAAGGATGTCGCGCAGCCCTAGGACCTCACTGTGATCTCAGGGTTGAACCTTTTTAAACCAAAGATGTGCCTGTTTAAGGGACGTGCTGATCAAACGTGCTCCTGGCCAAGAAGGAATCTGGAATGTGAATAAAGGGAGGTGAGAAAGGAGAGGAAGAAAAGGAGAAAAAGAACAGAAGAGAGTGAGACCGTGGGAGGCAGAAAGTGACAGACCGTGGGAGGCAGAAAGTGACAGACCGTGGGAGGCAGAAAGTGACAGACCGTGGGAGGCAGAAAGTGACAGACCGTGGGAGGCAGAAAGTGACAGACCGTGGGAGGCAGAAAGTGACAGAACGTGGGAGGCAGAAAGTGACAGAGAGGTAAGAAGAGAGGGAGAGAGATGAAGAGGTGAATGAGAAGGTAAGGACCGTAAAGCTGGGTGTATCTGGCTGACTGGTTGGGTGACTGACTGGTGGACTGACTGTCTGGCTGACGGGCTGACTGGCTGACTGACTGACTGACTGACTGGCTAACTGGCTGACTGGTTGGGTGACTGATCACTAAGGCCAGGGTTGGAGACTGGTCATTAGACCAGTGGCTCAGTAATCTCTGGGAGAACTGGGAGAGAAGGAAAGAACAGGGATTTAGAGAAACAGAGAGACTGGCTGAGAGAAAGAGAGAGAGAGAGAGAGAGACTGGTGACAGGCAGACAGAGTGAGTGAAGCATAGAGGAAGAGAGTCATTGAGTGAGACAGAGACTAAGGGAATGATTGAGTGGGAGGCAGACATTAGGGAGAGGGTCGTTGAGTGAGATAGAGACTAAGGGAATGATTGAGTGGGAGGCAGACATTGAGGGAGAGGGTCGTTGAGTGAGATAGAGACTAAGGGAATGATTGAGTGGGAGGCAGACATTGAGGGCGAGGGTCGTTGAGTGAGACAGAGACTAAGGGAATGATTGAGTGGGAGGCAGACATTGAGGGAGAGGGTCGTTGAGTGAGACAGAGACTAAGGGAATGATTGAGTGGGAGGCAGACATTGAGGGAGAGGGTCGTTGAGTGAGATAGAGACTAAGGGAATGATTGAGTGGGAGGCAGACATTGAGGGAGAGGGTCGTTGAGTGAGATAGAGACTAAGGGAATGATTGAGTGGGAGGCAGACATTGAGGGCGAGGGTCGTTGAGTGAGACAGAGACTAAGGGAATGATTGAGTGGGAGGCAGACATTGAGGGAGAGGGTCGTTGAGTGAGACAGAGACTAAGGGAATGATTGAGTGGGAGGCAGACATTGAGGGAGAGGGTCGTTGAGTGAGACAGAGACTAAGGGAATGATTGAGTGGGTGGCAGACATTGAGGGAGAGGGTCATTGAGTGAGACAGAGACTAAGGGAATGATTGAGTGGGAGGCAGACATTGTGGGAGAGAGAGAAAGAAGAGGGGAAGGATACATTAAGGGAGAAGGGGAGAGGTAGTCTGAGAGGGAAGTTGTGAAACGAGAGGGGGAGAGGTAGTCTGAAAGAGGGAAGTTGAGAGAAGAGAGGGACAGAGGGTGACGTCACTAGTTGGATTGCAGTGTTGAGTCCTACTAACTACTATAATCCTGATTAGGGAAAACCTAAGGGAAAACCCAAGGAGCCCTGAACGACAGAACGAGAAAGAAGGAGTAGAGAGAGAACGACAAGAGGCTCTCAACCACCCAGAGAGAGACAAGAGGAGAGGAGACAGAGACAGAATAAGGATTCTTTTTAATCTGGGAATTAGGAGCGTAGGAATCACAGAAACGACAGAAAAGGAACCACATAACCACAGTAAGTAGATTATTAATCTGTGTAAAAAAAATTTTTTTAAACGGCAGAGAAGCAGGAATTTGTAGTCCCTGCATTACATACCTACCTTCTTCATTGATTTCTTCTTATATTTCATTGCCTCATTCTGCCGACCCCTCGTACCTCACCTCTCGGCATACTTGTCATTCCCCTATAACCTCCGCCCTCTTCCCTTCCTCCCCTCTCCCCCTCTCCAGGTCAGGATGCCCACTAACAGGACAAACTGTCCACTGAAGCTGCAGTTTTGTCTGATCAATCATGAGAGTTGCTACCTCACTGCAGAGGCCTTTGGCTTCAAGGTGAGATACGTCATCTGACACAGTTTAGTCTTACTGTGTCCTGTCTAGACTGGTGCCAGTCTGGTCTGCTTTAGCCAACTCCTTTGTCATTTTCATGCCAGAGTAGAGTAGATGCCAACCAAGTTTGTCTAAAGCAGGAAAGAGTTTGAAAGGAGGAAGACAGGAGAAGAGGTTAGGACAGAGGGAGACAAGTGGAGCTATTCCCAGTGCTCTGTTTGACAGTGATCTCTCCTCCATCAGGTGAATGCATCGGCCCCCAGGCTGAAGAGGAAGCAGGTGTGGATGTTAGAGCAGGACTCCCAGGACCCCCAGGTGGTCTACTTCCGCAGCCATCTGGGCCGATACCTGACCTCCGACAAGGATGGCAAGGTCACCTGCGAGGCCGAGATCCAGAACAGAGACTGCCGCTTCCTGATCGCTGCCCAATCAGACGGCCGCTGGGTACTGCAGTCTAAACCCTATCTGAGGTTCTTTGGAGGTTCCTGTGACTACCTGTCCTGCTTCACCCAGGTGATGACAGAGGCAGAGCTGTGGACAGTACACCTGGCACTCCACCCGCAGGCCAACCTGCTCAGTATAGCCCGCAAGCACTACGCCCACCTGTCACCCCGCAATGGTGAGATCGCCGTGGACCGGAACATTCCGTGGGGCGTGGCAGCGCTCCTGACGGGAAGTACCGGCTCAAGACCTGTGACAGCCATTACCTAGTCAACGATGGGAAGCTGTCAGCGGAGAGCGGGAGGGGCACGGGGTACACACTGGAGCTGAAGTGTGGGAAGCTGTCAGCGGAGAGCGGGAGGGGCACGGGGTACACACTGGAGCTGAAGTGTGGGAAGCTGGCGTTTAAGGACTGTGAGGGGAAGTACCTGAGTCCCATGGGCCCCACGGGGACACTGAGGTCTGGCAGGTGCAGCAAGCCGGGGAAGGACGAGCTGTTTGACCTGGAGGAGAGCCACCCTCAGGTGGTGCTGATGGCAGCCAACAGTAAATATGTGTCTATACGGCAAGGTAAGACATACACCACATACACAGTAGAGGAAACACAGTATGAACATGTGCATCACACACACATAAATAAACAGTACACATAATGAATATGCATGGACTCATACCACTGCCACTCGATAGGGATGTTTGACAGCCGATAGGGACTGTTCCATAATTATGGGTAATGTAGTTTTCAGGTTCCTTACCTTGTAATATTGCCTGAGGTTGGGTGTTTCCTCGAAGACCAGATGAACACAGTTGGTATGGTGTCGTGTGTGTGTGTGTGTGTGTGTGTGTGCGTGCAAGTGTGCATGCGTTGATTGATTGTTCTGTTTCTAACATTCTATTATTGTGTTGTTATAGGGCTTTTAGTAGTAAAATTCCACTGCTTCCTTACAGTAGCTTAAAGGAATATTTTAGGACGTTGGCAATGAAGCCCTTTATATACTTGCCCAGAGTCAGATGAACTCATAGATAGCAATAGATTTTTATTTCTCTGCATCCAGTATGAAGGAAGTTAGAGGTAGTTTCGTGAGCCAATGCTAACTAGCAGTTACATACACTTCCAGTCATTGCGCTAACACTAGTTAGCAACTTCCTTCAAACTGCACGCAGAGACTGGTAAAAATGCTATCCACGAGTTCATCTGACGCTGGGGAAGTAGAAATGCTGAAGTATCCCTTTAACTTTAGAGTGCTTTTGAAACCCACTGCAGAATAATGTCTCTTTCCCATTGCCCAAGCGACAAACAACTGCATTATCATAGACCCGGTAACTGATTCCAGAATCTACCATGTTATTAGTATCTCATCTGTTATAATCGAGATTGAATATAGAGTAGAGGTCGACCGATTCTGATTTTTCAACGCCGATACCGATTATTGGAGGACAAAAAGGCTGATACCGATTAATCGGCCGATTGTTAAAATGTATTTGTAATAATGACAATTACAACAATACTGAATGAACACTTATTTTAACTTAATATAATACATCAATAAAATCTATTTAGCCTCAAATAAATAATGAAACATGTTCAATTTGGTTTAAAAAAATGCGGAGTGTTGGAGAAGAAAGTAAAAGTGCAATATGTGCCATGTAAGAAAACTAATGTTTCAGTTCCTTGAGAACATATGAAAGCTGGTGGTTTCTTTTAACATGAGTCTTCAATATTCCAAGGTAAGAAGTTTTAGGTTGTAGTTATTATAGGAATTATAAGACTATTTCTCTCTATACCATTTGTATTTCATATACCTTTGACCATTGGATGTTCTTATAGGCACTTTAGTATTGCCAGTGTAACAGTATAGCTTCCGTACCTCTCCTCGCTCCTACCTGGGCTCGAACCAGGAACACATCGACAACAGCCACCCTCGAAGCAGCGTTACCCATGCAGAGCATGGGGAACAACTACTCCAAGTCTCAGAGCGAGTGACGTTTGAAACGCTATTAGCACGCACCCGCTAACTAGCTAGCCATTTCACATCACATCGTTACACCAGCCTAAGCTCGGGAGTTGATAGGCTTGAAGTCATAAACAGCAGAGCTGCTGGCCAAACGCACGAATGTGCTGTTTGAATGAATGCTTACGAGCCTGCTGGTGCCTACCACCCCTCAGTCAGACTGCTCTATCAAATCATAGACTTAATTATAACATAATAACACACAGAAATGCGAGGCTTAGGTCATTAATATGGTCGAATCCGGAAACTATCATCTCGAAAACAAGATGTATTTTATCTAACGGGTGGCATCCATCAGTCTAAATATTCCTGTTACATTGCACAACCTTCAATGTTATGTCATAATTACGTAAAATTCTTGCAAATTAGTTTGCAATGAGCCAGGCGGCCCAAACTGTTGCATTTACCCTGACTCTGCGTGCAATGAACGCAAGAGAAGTGACACAATTTCATCTGGTTAATATTGCCTGCTAACCTGGATTTATATACTTCTGTGTATGGATTTTAAGAAAGGCATTGGTGTTTATGGTTAAGTACACGTTGGCGCAACGACAGTCCTTTTTCAGGACACACTAGATAAACTAGTAATATCATCAACCATGTGTAGTTATAACTAGTGATTTTGATTGATCAAGTTTAATGCTAGCTAGCAACTTGCCTTGGCTTTTTACTGCATTTGCGTAACAGGCGTGCCTCCTTGTGAGGCAGGTGGTTAGAGCGTTGGACTAGTTAACCGTAAGGTTGCAAGATTGAATCCCTGAGCTGACAAATCTGTCGTTCAGCCCCTGAACAAGGCAGTTAACCCACCGTTCCTAGGCCGTCATTGAAAATAAGAATGTGTTCTTAACTGACTAGCCTAGTTAAATAAAGATTAAATGAAGTTGTAAAAAATAAATAATAATAAAATAAAATAAAAAAATCGGCGTCCAAAATTAACGATTTCCGATTGTTATGAAAACTTGAAATTAATTAATTGGCCATTCCGATTCATCGGTCGACCTCTAATCTAGAGTAGATCTTTCCAAGAATCTAGAGCAGTAGTATTATTCAAAGTCGAGGTCGCGACCCAAACTGTAATGGGGTCGCCAAATAATAAAAATAAATCTTGGAACAAATTGTTTTTTTAAATAAAAAAATTAAGAGGACATACACTATATATATACAAAAGTATGTGGACACCCCTTCAAATTAGTGGATTAGTCTATTTCAACCTCACCTGTCATAGGATGCCATCTTTCCAACAAGTCAGTTCGTCAAATTACTGCCCTGCTAGAGCTGCCCCGGTAAACTGTAAGTTCTGTTATTGTGAAGTGGAAACATCTAGGAGCAACAACGGCTCAGCCAGGAAATGGTAGGCAACACAAGCTCACAGAACGGGACCACCGAGAGCTGAAGCGCGTAACTCATAAAAATTGAAAATACAAAAACCTAGACATAGAAATACAAAAACCTAGACATACAAACATAGAATGCCCACCCAAATCACACCCTGACCAAACAAAAATAGAAACATACAAAGCAATCTACGGTCAGGGCATGACAAGAGCAAGTAGTAGAGGCTAATGGTTCACTGTCCTTAGATCAGAGAAAGCCTGCAGGTCCTGATCTTTTTGATCCCTGCTTTTTAAATCTGGCAGCTGATTTCATAACTGAACCACTTACATATCTGTTCAATCTAACCCTGGAATGTAATGGAATTCCGAAAATCTGGAAATCAGCATTTATCTTAACACTTTTAAAAGGGGGAGATCCAACTCTTTTAAATAATTATAGGCCAATCTCAAAGCTGTCAGCCCTGGTGAAAATACTTGAAACCGTTGTGAGTGAACAGCTAAAAGAGTTTTTATTTACAAACTCTATTTGATCAATGTACCAATCGGGACTCAGGAAGAAGCTGGCCTTCTCTAGTCACTCGTAGGCTCAGGCAGTTGCATACTTTTATTTACAAAGCCATTTTGGGTTTACTAACTTTTTATTTGGGCATTTTTATTGTCCAGAAATGTGGTGGGTACTCTCTTCGTTCGCTGGACTTTATCCTGCTAACTGTTCCAAATGTCCGAACTGAATTTGGTAAAAGGGCTTTTATGTACTCTGCGCCATCGTCTTGGAACGCTTTACAAAATACTTTTAAACTGGAAGAACTTGTCCCGATTGGTATTGTTAAATCACTGATGAATGATCTTGAGACTGATTCCCTGACCTGTCAATGTTTTTAATTTGCTGTTTTTGATTTTGTTATACTCTTGTGAATTCTATGGTTTTTACTAGAATACTTGTAGTTTTTCATGTTGTTTGTCTATAATTTTTGTAATGACTTGGTGCTGCCTATCTTGGCCAGGACACTCTTGAAAAATAGATTTTAAATCTCAATGAGCACTTCCTGGTTAAATAAAGGTTACATTTAAAAATTAAAAATAAACTGTCTCAGGCAAAACCAATGAGTTGTGGCATTCCGCAGGGGAGCATGCTTGGGTCTCTGCTGTTTTTATTGTATATTAATGATATGAAAGATGCTTGTTCTTGCCGTCTTTTTCTTTATACGGATGACTCTACACTTCTGGTGTCTCACAAAAGTAAAACTATGTTGGAGAGCATACTTAGCACAGAGCTTACTAACATTAGCAAATGGCTTGGAGATAATAAGCTATCTCTGCACTTAGGGAAAACTGAAGCAATTATTTTTGGATTCAGACCTAAATTGTGTAGGTCGTCTGAAATCAGGGTGGAGTTAGGGGGTGAGGTGCTGACTACTAAAACCTCTGTTAGCTACTTGGCATGTATCCTTGATGGAAGCTTGGGAGGTATGAGCATGGCCAATAAGGTGCTAGGGAAGGTTAATGTCAGGACTAAGTTTTTGGCTAGGAAGTCCAAGCTGCTTGATAAGGACGCCATGAAAGTGCTAGCTACTGCCCTTATTCAATGCCATTTTGACTATGCTAGTACTTTCTGGTTTGGGGGCTTATCTAAATTTATGAAGGGGAAGCTCCAGATAGCCCAGAATAAGTTGCTCAGGGTAGTATTGAAGGTGAGTCCACGTACTCCCATAGGCAGGAGCTGCTTTCAGAAACTGGCTGCCTGTTGAGGCTAGGGTGTCCCAGATTAGACTATGTTTGGTTTACAGGAGTATTTATGGTTCTGCCTGTTGAGGCTAGGGTGTCCCAGATTAGACTAGGTTTGGTTTACAGGAGTATTTATGGTCCTGCGCCCAGATATCTAAGTGATTACTTTCCTCGTGTTAGGGATGCACACAATCACAGCACCAGATCAGGTGTTGCTGATGTGTGCTTATACAGGTTCAGGAGTAATGCTGGGAAAGGTACTTTCTTGTATACTGGAGCCCCAGAATGGAATGAGTTGCCTCTGCCTATAAAAACAACGTCCTCTCTGGGCAGCTTTAAACATAAAGTAAAAATATGTTTGATGTCCTGGAGGTCCTGGAACTCCGCAGGAATGGCGGGGCGGTCCGGGGGACCTTCCGAGCCCCGAGGAAGATGTCACTGGGAAGTTGGTGCTGACTTCAGGCAATGGCCGTGGCAGAACGGGCTCCAGCCCATGATGGCACCAGTAGACCAGTTAATGAGGGGATTGTGTCATTGGAGCCAGGAGAATCCCAATACCATGGGAACCAGAGGGTACTTGATGAGCAGGAACTGGATAGCATCGCTATGGTTCCCTGACACCCATAGGTGGATGGGAGTGGTGTTCTGGGTGACTCGGGCCTCTAGAGCGCCCATCCAGCGCTCTAACATCCAATGGAATGGAGAGGGGCTGAGTGGGGATGTTCAGCTTGGACGCCAGGGTAGCATCCAAAAAAACTGACATGAAAATGGGTGGAAGCAGTGGAAGCAGGAACGTTCTCCATATGGCCCACCAGAGTCCTTGCTCCTGCCGGTGAGCCTGGCTTCTTTAGAGGACAAGAGGGCAAGAAATTACCAAGAGTCCCGCAAAACAGACAACTGTTCATGTCGATCCTGTATTTCCGTTCCGCTGGCGACAGCCCAGCTCTACCTATTAGTGGCATAGGCTCAGGAAGCGGTGATTCGGACGTTTTCGGCAGCCCTCGGGGCAGGTCAGGAACCCTCAGATCCTCTCGGCAACGAGACCATCAGGAGCTTCCAGGTTGACTCGTAGGCAAGGTGGGATCCCTGGGCATGAGAGCAAAATTCCTTCTCCCTCCGTCGTTCCTGTAGTCGCCCATCGATTTGGATGGTCAAAGCGATGAGGGAATCAAGATCCGTAGGTAACTCCCGAGCAGCAAGCTCGTCCTTGACCACCTCCGAGACGCCTTCGCAGGAACATATGGAACGGTGCTTCCTGGTTCCAAGCACTCTCCGCTGCCAACGTGCGGAAATCCATCGCATAGTCAGCCATACTGCAGACACCCTGCTGAAGTTAGATTAGCCTTTGGGCAGCTTCTCTCCCTGGAGAATGGGGCGTAAAAAACGTATTCACCTCTGCCATGAATCCCTCCAGACTAAGGCATATGGCCGGCTGCTGTTCCCATACAGGGGGGTAAACGGGGCTCCCGAGTTGGTGGAGTGGCCGATTGAGGCGGCACTGCCAGCAGCTGGATTACTGAGGTTTTACTAAGGGGTTGTGGGGTTACCACCGTGGTAGGCTGGCCCCCAGACAACCCACTGAATTGCTCCAGCAAACCGTCCAATGCCCGGTCATGCTGTTCAGCCAACGTTTGGACAGCCTCCATAAGGCCACGATGCAGTTCCTTGTGCCTCCCTATGGTGGCTCCTTGGGAGGAGATGGCGTCGCACAGCTGGCCCGGGTCTGCTGGGTCAGTCATGGCCAGTTAGTACAATCAGGTATCAAGGTAAGACCCAGACGCAGACTGTGTGAAGTAACAATGTTTATTACAGCAACAGGGGCAAAGGTACAGGACGGCTGGCAGGCAGGCTCAGGGTCAGGTCAGGCAGAGTGGTCAGGTGGGTGGGTACTGGGTCAGGACAGGCAAGGGTCAAAAACCAGGAGGATGAGAAAAGACTGGGAAAAAGCAGGAGCTGACACAAAAACACTGGTTGGCTTGACAAAAAGACGAACTGGCAACATACAAACAGAGAATACCGGTATAAATACACTGGGGATAATGGGGAAGATGGGCGACACCTGGAGGGGGTGGAGACAAGCACAAAGACAGGTGAAACAGATCAGGGTGTGACAGTGTCATTAGATTTGGGGTGGGGTTGCGGGGGTCCCCCGCTGAAGTTTGAATACCACTGATCTGATGTTCAGTGTACAGTCTGTGTGTTTGATGCTGGGGTCTTTGGCCCATGCCTCTAGCTCTGAGGTAAAGATGTGTTACTCCAACCTGAGAGTTGGAACAGTAGCTGTGGTTCATTGTTCCTGGTTAGTGCTACTATCTGCAACAACCAAATGGCTGAGTGAGATGAGCAGAAAGTGATGACCTCGAGGCCTGAGGAGTACAGGAAACATCAGGGAAGATATGCCGATGACCAGTGGTGTAGTGGAGGGTAAACGCAAATGAACGCAGTTTACACACCTTTTTTTTGCCGGGACAGTTTACCCACCTGTTGCAGAATAATGCATAAAAAATACAAGGAGTGTTACTTTTTTTTAGTAATCAGAGTTTACCCACCTGTTTACCCACCTGTTCACCCACATATTTACCCTCATGTTGTTTACCCACCTGTTTCCACTACATGTCTCTACATCTCTCTATCCCCAAGCCATAAGACTCCCGAACAGCTAATCAAAGGGCTACCCAGACCCCTCTTTTAAACCCCTGCTATTCTCTGTTTATTATCTATGCATAGTCACTTTAACTCTACCTACATGTACATATTACCCCAATAACCCGCACATTGACTCTGTACCGGTAGCCCCTGTATATAGCCTCGCTTGTTATTTTACTGCTGCTGTTTAATTATTTGTTACTTTTATTTTATATTTTCTACTTATTGATTTTTTACTTAACACTTATTTTTTGAAGTGTTAAAGTGTTAAAGTCTTTAAAGTCTTAAAGCATTGTTGTTAAGGGCTTGTAAGTAAACATTTCACTGTAAGGTCTACAACTGTTGTTTTCGGCTCATGTGACAAATAAAATTTTATTTGATTTACTAGTGCTGACAGACACTCATACGGGGTACACACACAATTTCTCGCTCGCAGACACACACATAAAAACTCCATCTTGTACCTACAAACATGTACTACACACACACTCTTTCACAAACACAAGCTTTCTCTCTCTCTTTCTCTCCAACACACCATGTATTGGTGAGTGGTGAGGTGTAGAGTGTGTTAAATCATTTATAGCACCAGGGCGGTTGATCATTGAAGGCTGTTTGTTTTCAGAAATCCAAGCCCTGCTCTAATTCAAGCTCTGGGTCTCTGGCCCACACCACACAGCCGGTAGCAACTCAGCCCACAAATCAGAAAGTCAGCTGGGTCAGTCAGTCAGCCACAGACACCAGCCCAGGGATGGAGATAAAGGAGGTTGAGAGGGGAACCCGGGGAGAGAACTGGGAAGAGAATAAAGGAGGCGAGGGAAGGGTAAGGGAGGAAAAAAGGGGACATGGTGAGGTGGGAGAGAAAGGGGAAAGGTGAGGGTTAGAAAAGGAGAGACTGTAGGGGAAAGCAAGGGAGAGGGTGGTGAGAGAGGGATAGACTGTATGCATAGGAGAGAGAACAGAGAGGAAGAGAGAGAGAGAGTGAACAGAGACGAGAGATAGCAGAAATGGCAGAGAGGATGAGAGAGAGCAGAGAAGAGGAGAGAGAGTAGAGAGGAGGAGGAGAAAGAGAGCTGAGAGGAGGAGAGGTAGCAGAGAGGGGGAGAGAGAGAACAGAGAGGAGGAGGAGAGAGAGAGAACAGAGGAGATGAGAGAAAGCAAATAGGAGGAGAGAGAAAGCAGAGAGGAAGAGAGGGAGAACAGAGAGGAGGAGAGAGAGAACAGAGATGGTGAGCGAGAGAACAGAGAGGAGGAGAGAGAGAACAGAGGAGGAGAGAGAGCACAGAGGAGGAGGAGATAGCAGGGGAAGAGAGAGAGGAGAGGAGAAGGAGAAGAGAGAGCAGAGAAGAGGAGAGAGAGAGCAGAGAGGAGGAGAGCGAGAACAGAGGAAGAGAGGGAGGAGATATCAGAGAGGAGGAGAGAGAACTGAGGAGGAGAGAGAGAATAGAGAGGAGAGAGATAGCAGAGAGGAGAGAGATGGCAGAGAGGAGGAGAGAGATGGCAGAGAGGAGGAGAGAGAAGGCAGAGAGGAGGGCAGAGAGGAAGAGAGAGGTAGCAGAGAGGAGGAGAGAGAGAAAAGAGGAGGCGGTATAGCAGAGAGGAGGAGATCGCAGAGGAGATCGCAGAGAGGAGGAGAGAAAGAGCAGAGAGGAGGAGGAGGAGAGAGAGCTATCTATCTCTCCTCTCAGAAACTGACTTTATACTTCTCTCTCTCTTCAATCCAACTCCTCTCTTTTGGCTTCTCTCTCCTGCCTTCCCTCTCTCTTTCTGTTAACGTGTCCATGTGGTGTGTGTGCATCAAATATGTTATCATGTCTGTCATCACCTCTCTGTCCTCCCTGGGGTACAGTGATCTGCTCTGGCCGGAAAATGAAAGCGAGACGAACGCTCAAATACACACACACACACACACACACACAATCCTGGCACCGTCTGATAGACAGATGAAGGATGCAGTGAAATAAATAAAGTGAAAAAAATGAGAATAGCAGACATAGAGGAGAGCAAGTGAGAAAGATACAAAGGGGAGAGAGGGATGGAGAGAGGGATTGAGAGAGGAAGAGGGGGACAGTGGGCCACCTTACCATTAATAATGGGTGGCAGAGAATCTCTCTGATGGATTAGTCGGTCCTGATCCAGTTTAGGGTGGGCAGGCAGGTGGACGGGCTTCCAGGTAGGCCAACACCAGGAAAGTGGAGATGGGTCTGGGTTCTGTTCCCAACCTTACACTAGACTAGTGCAGCACAAGGGGATGTGTGAAATGGCTAGTGGTTTTCAAACCTCTCCTCAGGGACCCCCAGCTGTTCCATTTGAACTATTCCATGGCTAGCACACCTGGTTCAACTTGTCAACTAATCATCAAGCCCTTGAGGAGGTGAATCAGGTCGGCTAGTTCAAGATTACAACAAAATTGCTAAACGTCTGGGCATCCCCTAGTAAAGGTGTGAAACCACTGCCCTGGGCTGTGTAGCAGTCAGTGTGCAACACCAGGCCACCATCCAAATGGCAGCATCTGGTATGCTGGACTAACCGTGGTGTCAGCAACGCCTTTCAAGATATCAGATAGGTATATCATCTTCTATTAATGGCCCCTGATTCCTGTCTTCTTCCTCTCTCATTCTGTCCTCCGTTCTCTCCTCTTTCTCTCTAGATGGGCTGTAGTGTGATCACAGCTGAGCTCCGTAAACTGTTATGGTGATGATGTGCTGTGAAATGGACAATAAAGCGTGACGCACTGCTGAGATGAGAATCCCATCAAACAAATAGAGGAGAGGTTTTTACACTCCTATACTGGGGGATAGATAGGCTTAGTTGCTTTAGAAACCTGTGTAACTTAGGAGGACCCCAGTGTATGAGACTGGTTAGTCAAGTGAAGGGGCTGGCAGAATCTGCCTAAATCAAGTCACATTTTATTTGTCACATGCGCCGAATACAACAGGTGTAACCTTTACAGTGAAATGCTTAAGTGTGTGCATGCCTGTGTTCGTTGGTGTGCATGCAAATTAAAGCTTGCGTGTCGGTGGTTGGTGGTTGGTGTGGAAGCGTCGGCCTCTCCCACTGAGCATGGACCAAACAATCTGCTCTTTTTTGCTTATTCTTTTTTTCCCTTCCCTCTTTCATTTGGGGATTGGATGGATTGGCAGATTGGCACTCCAAGGCTGCTTAGAGCATGGCCCCACTGGGAGAGAGAGAGGGGGATAGATAGAGACGGGAGGAGGAGTGGACGGGGGATAGATAGAGATGGGAGGAGGAGTGGACGGGGGGATAGATAGAGACGGGAGGAGGAGTGGATGGGGGATAGATAGAGACGGGAGGAGGAGTGGACGGGGGGATAGATAGACGGGAGGAGGAGTGGAGAGGGGATAGATAGAGACGGGAGGAGGAGTGGACGGGGGATAGATAGAGACGGGAGGAGGAGTGGACGGGGGATAGATAGAGACGGGAGGAGGAGTGGACGGGGGATAGATAGAGATGGGAGGAGTGGACGGGGGATAGATAGAGACGGGAGGAGGAGTGGACGGGGGATAGATGGGTAAGGGATTTGTGTCATTAAACGATTAACAAAATTATTTAGGGATATTCTGGGATACGTCTAATGTTGGCATGAGCCCTCCACAATCTGTTTCACTGGGGCTTTGTTGTGGTGTTGTGCTATTGTTTGTTTCCTAATACAAACCACAACATGGATACCACGAATAAGACTAACATTTTGTGTTGAACATTAATTAATTAATGGGTTAATTGGTTACAGCATGGCCAAATCAAACTGCCTGTTTTGGTCACAAAGGGCTAGTGATGTGTGTGTATGTGTGTATCATATATGTGCCTTTGTCTATCAAAACTTTAAACTAATGCCCAATGTATATAGCCACCTCATATTTCGTGCATATTCCATGTTGTTTACTCACTGTGTATGTACAGTGGGGCCAAAAAGTATTTAGTCAGCCACCAATTGTGCAAGTTCTCCCACTTAAAAATCACAAGTACGGTGAGCAAAAATCCCAGAACCACACGGGGGGACCTAGTGAATTGACCTGCAGAGAGCTGGGACCAAAGTAACAAAGCCTACCATCAGTAACACACTACGCCGCCAGGGACTCAAATCTTGCAGTGCCAGACGAGTCCCCCTGCTTAAGCCAGTACATGTCCAAGGCCGTCTGAAGTTTGCTAGAGAGCATTTGGATGATCCAGAAGAAGATTGGGAGAATGTCATATGGTCAGATGAAACCAAAATATAACTTTTTGGTAAAAACTCAACTCGTCGTGTTTGGAGGACAAAGAATGCTGAGTTGCATCCAAAGAACACCATACCTACTGTGAAGCATTGGGGTGGAAACATCATGCTTTGGGGCTGTTTTTCTGCAAAGGGACCAGGACGACTGATCCGTGTAAAGGAAAGAATGAATGGGGCCATGTATCGTGAGATTTTGAGTGAAAACCTCTTTCCACCAGCAAGGGCATTGAAGATTAAACGTGGCTGCGTCTTTCAGCATGACAATGATCCCAAACACATCGCCCGGGCAACGAAGCAGTGGCTTCGTAAGAAGCATTTCAAGGTCCTGGAGTGGCCTAGCCAGTCTCCAGATCTCAACCCCATAGAAAATCTTTGGAGGGGGTTGAAAGTCTGTGTTGCCAAGAAAAACAGCCCCAAAACATCACTGCTCTAGAGGAGATCTGCATGGAGGAATGAGCCAAAATACCAGCAACAGTGTGGGAAAACCTTGTGAAGACTTACAGAAAACGTTTGACCTCTGTCATTGCCAACAAAGGGTATATAACAAAGTATTGAGATAAACATTTGTTATTGACCAAATACTTATTTTCCACCATCATTTGCCAATAAATTCATTAAAAATCCTACAATGTGATTTTCTGGATTTTTTTTCTCATTATGTCTGTCATAGTTGACGTGTACCTATGTTGAAAATTACAGGCCTCTCTCATCTTTTTAAGTGGGAGAACTTGCACAATTGGTGGCTGACTAAATACTTTTTTGCCCCACTGTATATACTGTATTCTCAACATAGCTCATCCTAACAGACCTTCTATTGTACATACCTCTTTCTTTTCCAGATTCTATACTGTCTATACACGCCATGTATTTATATTCTGGATTCTGACACATTCTATACTGTCTAAACATACAGTATATTTATATTCTGGATTCTGACACATTCTATACTGTCTATACATACCATGTATTTATATTCTGGATTCTGACCCATTCTATACTGTCTAAACATACAGTATATTTATATTCTGGATTCTGACACATTCTATACTGTCTATACATACCATGTATTTATATTCTGGATTCTGACCCATTCTATACTGTCTAAACATACAGTATATTTATATTCTTGATTCTGATTCATTCTATACTGTCTAAACATACCATGTATTTATATTCTGGATTCTGACACATTCTATACTGTCTATACATACCATGTATGTATATTCTTGATTCTGATTCATTCTATACTGTCTATACATACCATGTATTTATATTCTTGATTCTGATTCATTCTATACTGTCTAAACATACCATGTATTTATATTCTGGATTCTGACACATTCTATACTGTCTATACATACCATGTATTTATATTCTGGATTCTGACCCATTCTATACTGTCTAAACATACAGTATATTTATATTCTTGATTCTGATTCATTCTATACTGTCTAAACATACCATGTATTTATATTCTGGATTCTGACACATTCTATACTGTCTATACATACCATGTATGTATATTCTTGATTCTGATTCATTCTATACTGTCTATACATACCATGTATTTATATTCTTGATTCTGATTCATTCTATACTGTCTAAACATACCATGTATTTATATTCTGGATTCTGACACATTCTATACTGTCTATACATACCATGTATTTATATTCTTGATTCTGATTCATTCTATACTGTCTATACATACCATGTATTTATATTCTGGATTCTGATTCATTCTATACTGTCTATACATACCGTGTATTTATATTCTGGATTCTGACACATTCTCACTCTAATATAAATTCTATTGCACTGTTTGAGCTAGTAACATAAGCATTTTGCTGCACTTGCTATAACACCTGCAAATACAGTATGAATACATGACCAATAAACTATGATTTGATTGGATGGACCTGTTTCAAGCCACATGTTTTTGTAGGTCAGTTGGTAAAGGCCTCCTAAAAAAACGTGCTATGTCGCTAAAGTACGGTTTTAGATAACTAAGGTGGTTTTCAACCCAGAGAATAAATAAGGAATGTACAGTATACTAGTGAATGGCTTTCAAGCATTACTAAACTATACTGAACAAAAATATAAAAGTAGCATGTAAAGTGTTTGTCCCATGTTTCCTGAGCTGAAATAAAAGATCCTAGAAATGTTCCATGCGCACAAAAAGCTTATTTCTCTCAAATGTTGTGCACAAATTTGTTTACATCCCTGTTAGTGAGCATTTCAACTTTGCCAAGATAATCCATCCACCTGACAGTTGTGGAATATCAAGAAGCTGATTAAACAAGATGATCATTACACAGGTGAACCACAGGTGAACCGGGCACAACAAAAGGCCACTCAAAAATCATCTATTTTGTCACCCACACAATGCCACAGATGTCTCAAGTTTTGAGGGAACGTGCAATAGAAATTATGAGAAAGGATCTGTACACAATTCCTGGAAGCTGAACATGTCCCAGTTCTTTCATGGCCTGCATACTCACCAGACATGTCACCCATTGAGCGTGTTTGGGATGGTCTGTATTAACATGTACAACAGCATGTTCCAGCAACTTTGCACAGCCATTGAAGAGGAGTGGGACAACATTCCACAATCAGCAACTCTATGCAAAGGAGATGTGTCACGCTGTATGAGGGAAATAGTGGTCACACCAGATACTGACTGGTTTTCTGATCCACACCACTATATATATATTTTTAAGGTATCTTTGACCAATGCACATCTATATTCCCAGTCATGTGAAATCCATAGATTAGGGCCTAATGAATGTATTTTAATTGACGGATTTCCCTATATGAACTGTAACTCTGTAAAATCTTTTAAATTGTTGCATGTTGCATTTATATTTTGTTTCAGTATGTAATTAATGTTAATGCAATTAGCATTCGGCATAATGGACAGAGGTTTTTAACAGTATAGTGGGTCATCGACAGGTGTGTGTTTAAGAGTGTGTGCCCATAGATTTCAGACAGCCTGTAATGATGGCCTTTTAGGCCTAGGCTTCCCGCTAGCAGGACAACTTCCGGTGAAACTGGAGGGCGCGCAATTCAAATAAATAATCATACAAATTATGGATATTAAACATTTAGGTACAAATAAGTGTCTTATATTGGTTGAAAGCATCAATTCTTGTTAATCTAACTGCACTGTCCGATTTACAGTAGCTATTACTGAGAAAAGATGCCATGCGATTCTTTGAGGATGGCACCCCACATCCCAAAAAAAATCCACTGGTACAGGTTTCATAAATTTACAAATAGCGATTAAATATTCACTTACTTTTTGAAAATATTCCTTTGATTTGTCATCCAAAGGGTCCCAGCTATAACATGTAGTGTTGTTTTGTTAGATAAAATCCCTCTTTATATCCCAAAAAGTCTGTTTAGTTGGCGCCATCGATTTGCGTAATCCACTCGTTCAACATGCAGAGAAAGGAATTCGAAAATCTACCCCTAATTTTTTTTAACAAGTCAAAATAAGTTTCTATTTACTCCTCAGATATCCTAAAATGTAATCAAACTATAATATTTCTTACGGAAAGAGGAATGTTCAATAGGATTTTAGCAGGTGCGTCCTGTGTTAATGGTGCAAGCAAACAAGAATTTCCAAGACTGTGTTTCTGTACTAAAACTGATATTTCTTACTTGTTTTTGAAATTGCAAGCCTGGAACATTGAACATAGACTGCTGAAACCCTGTGGAAGCCATAGGAATTGCATCCAGGGAGCTAATTTTCAAAATGACCTCATATTTGTTATATTCTCCTACATTATTGTAACATTTCCACAAACGTCAAAGTGTTTTCTTTCCAATGGTACCAATTATATGCACATCCTGGCTTCAGGGCATGAACAACAGGCTTTGGGCACATAATTCAGGTGGAAAATGAGAAAATAGTGGCCTAGCCCTGAGAATTAGGGGATCAATGAAACATTCAGATGGATTGATTTCGGACTGAACATATAATAAAAATAACTTAACTGATGTCACACCTCTGGCCCCTCCCAGGAGTGAGCATCTCAGCCAATCAGGAGGATGAGACGGACCTGGAGCGGTTCCAGATGGAGTTAGACAAGGAGAGCAGGAAGTGTCTGTTCCGGACAAATGAGGGGAAATACTGGGCCCTGGTGGCCAATGGAGGCATCCAGACTACAGCCACGGAGAGGTAACCCTAACCCTAACCCTATCTCCAGCTGCAACCCAACACCTAGCTCCAGCTGTAACCCTAACCCTAGCTCCAGCCGCAACCCTAACCATAGCACCAACTGCAACCCTAACCCTATCTACAGCTGCAACCCCAACTATATCTCCAGCCTCAACCCTAAACCTAGCTCCTGACTCAAACCTAACCCTAGCTTCAGCTGCAACCCTAACCCTAGCTCCAGACTCAACCCTAACCCTAGCTTCAGCTGCAACCCTAACCCTAGCTTCAGCTGCAACCCTAACCCTAGCTCCACACTCAACCCTAACCCAAACTCCAGTTGCAACCCTAACCCTAGCTTCAGCTGCAACCCTAACCCTAGCTTCAGCTGCAACCAGAACCCTAGCTTCAGCTTCAGCTGCAACCCTAAACCTAGCTTCAGCTGCAACCCTAACCCTAGCTCCAGCTGCAACCCTAACCCTAGCTAACCTGCAACGCCAACCTGAGCTCCAAACTCAACCCTAGCCCTAGCTCCATACTCAACCATAGCCCTTGCTACAACTGCAACCCTAACCCTAGCTCCAGCTGCAACCCTAACCCTAGCTTCAGCTTCAGCTGCAACCAGAACCCTAGCTTCAGCTGCAACCCTAAACCTAGCTTCAGCTTCAGCTGCAACCAGAACCCTAGCTCCAGCTGCAACCCTAAACCTAGCTTCAGCTTCAGCTGCAACCAGAACCCTAGCTTCAGCTGCAACCCTAAACCTGGCTTCAGTTGCAACCCTAACCCTAGCTACAGCTGCAACCCTAACCCTAGCTTCCGCTGCAACACTAACCCTAGCTTAGCTCCAGCTGCAACCTTAACCCTAGCTCCAGACTCATCCCTAACCCTAGCTGCAGACTCAATCCTAACCCTAGCTCCAGCTGCAACCCCAACTCTACCTCCAGCTGCAACCCTAACCTCAACTCCAGCTGCAACCCTAACCCTAGCTCCAATTGTAGCCCTAACCTTAACTCCAGCTGCAACCACAACTCTAGATTCAGCTGCAACCCTAACCCTAGCTCCAATTGCAACCCCAACTCTAGCTTCAGCTGCAACCCCAACCCTAGCTCCAATTGCAACCCCAACTCTAGCTTCACCTGCAACCCCAACCCTAGCTCCAATTGCAACCGTAACTCTAGCTTCAGCTGCAACCCTAACCCTAGCTCCAGTTGCAACCCCAACTCTAGCTCCATGCTCAATCCTAGCCCTAGCTCCACAATCAACCCTAGCCCTAGCTCCAACTGTAACCCTAACCCTAGCTCCAACTGCATCCCTAACCCTATCTGCAGCTGCAACGCCAACCTGAGCTCCAAATTCAACCCTAGCCCTAGCTCCATACTCAACCATAGCATTTGCTCCAACTGCAACCCTAACCCTAGCTCAAACTGCAACCCTAACCCTAGCTTCAGCGGCAACCCTAACCCTAGCTCCAGCTGCAACCCTAACCCTAGCTTCAGCTTCAGCTGCAACCAGAACCCTAGCTTCAGCTGCAACCCTAAACCTGGCTTCAGTTGCAACCCTAACCCTAGCTTCAGCTGCAAATCTAACCCGAGCTCCAGACTCAAACCTAGCCCTAGCTTCAGCTGCAACCCTAACCCTAGCTTAGCTTCAGCTGCAAACCTAACCCTAGCTCCAGTTGCAACCCCAACTCTAGCTCCATACTCAACCCTAGCCCTAGCTCCACACTCAACCCTAACCCTAGCTCCAACTGCATCCCTAACCCTAGCTGCAGATGCAACGCCAACCTGAGCTCCAAACTCAACCCTAACCCTAGCTCAAACTGCAACCCTAACCCTAGCTTCAGCGGCAACCCTAACCCTAGCTCCAGCTGCAACCCTAACCCTAGCTTCAGCTTCAGCTGCAACCAGAACCCTAGCTTCAGCTGCAACCCTAAACCTGGCTTCAGTTGCAACCCTAACCCTAGCTCCAGCTGCAACCGTAACCCTAGCTTCCACTGCAACACTAACCCTAGCTTAGCTCCAGCTGCAACTTTAACCCAAGCTTCAGCTGCAAATCTAACCCGAGCTCCAGACTCAAACCTAGCCCTAGCTTCAGCTGCAACCCTAACCCTAGCTTCAGCTGCAACCCTAACCCTATCTACAGCTGCAACCCCAACTATATCTCCAGCCTCAACCCTAAACCTAGCTCCTGACTCAAACCTAACCCTAGCTTCAGCTGCAACCCTAACCCTAGCTCCAGACTCAACCCTAACCCTAGCTTCAGCTGCAACCCTAACCCTAGCTCCAGCTGCAACCCTAACCCTAGCTTCAGCTGCAACCCTATCCCTAGCTCCACACTCAACCCTAACCCAAACTCCAGTTGCAACCCTAACCCTAGCTTCAGCTGCAACCAGAACCCTAGCTTCAGCTGCAACCCTAAACCTAGCTTCAGCTGCAACCCTAACCCTAGCTCCAGCTGCAACCCTAACCCTAGCTAACCTGCAACGCCAACCTGAGCTCCAAACTCAACCCTAGCCCTAGCTCCATACTCAACCATAGCCCTTGGTACAACTGCAACCCTAACCCTAGCTCCAGCTGCAACCCTAACCCTAGCTTCAGCTTCAGCTGCAACCAGAACCCTAGCATCAGCTGCAACCCTAAACCTAGCTTCAGCTTCAGCTGCAACCAGAACCCTAGCTTCAGCTGCAACCCCAACCCTAGCTCCAATTGCAACCCCAACTCTAGCTTCACCTGCAACCCCAACCCTAGCTCCAATTGCAACCGTAACTCTAGCTTCAGCTGCAACCCTAACCCTAGCTCCAGTTGCAACCCCAACTCTAGCTCCATGCTCAATCCTAGCCCTAGCTCCACAATCAACCCTAGCCCTAGCTCCAACTGTAACCCTAACCCTAGCTCCAACTGCATCCCTAACCCTATCTGCAGCTGCAACGCCAACCTGAGCTCCAAATTCAACCCTAGCCCTAGCTCCATACTCAACCATAGCATTTGCTCCAACTGCAACCCTAACCCTAGCTCAAACTGCAACCCTAACCCTAGCTTCAGCGGCAACCCTAACCCTAGCTCCAGCTGCAACCCTAACCCTAGCTTCAGCTTCAGCTGCAACCAGAACCCTAGCTTCAGCTGCAACCCTAAACCTGGCTTCAGTTGCAACCCTAACCCTAGCTTCAGCTGCAAATCTAACCCGAGCTCCAGACTCAAACCTAGCCCTAGCTTCAGCTGCAACCCTAACCCTAGCTTAGCTTCAGCTGCAAACCTAACCCTAGCTCCAGTTGCAACCCCAACTCTAGCTCCATACTCAACCCTAGCCCTAGCTCCACACTCAACCCTAACCCTAGCTCCAACTGCATCCCTAACCCTAGCTGCAGATGCAACGCCAACCTGAGCTCCAAACTCAACCCTAACCCTAGCTCAAACTGCAACCCTAACCCTAGCTTCAGCGGCAACCCTAACCCTAGCTCCAGCTGCAACCCTAACCCTAGCTTCAGCTTCAGCTGCAACCAGAACCCTAGCTTCAGCTGCAACCCTAAACCTGGCTTCAGTTGCAACCCTAACCCTAGCTCCAGCTGCAACCGTAACCCTAGCTTCCACTGCAACACTAACCCTAGCTTAGCTCCAGCTGCAACTTTAACCCAAGCTTCAGCTGCAAATCTAACCCGAGCTCCAGACTCAAACCTAGCCCTAGCTTCAGCTGCAACCCTAACCCTAGCTTCAGCTGCAACCCTAACCCTATCTACAGCTGCAACCCCAACTATATCTCCAGCCTCAACCCTAAACCTAGCTCCTGACTCAAACCTAACCCTAGCTTCAGCTGCAACCCTAACCCTAGCTCCAGACTCAACCCTAACCCTAGCTTCAGCTGCAACCCTAACCCTAGCTCCAGCTGCAACCCTAACCCTAGCTTCAGCTGCAACCCTAACCCTAGCTCCACACTCAACCCTAACCCAAACTCCAGTTGCAACCCTAACCCTAGCTTCAGCTGCAACCAGAACCCTAGCTTCAGCTGCAACCCTAAACCTAGCTTCAGCTGCAACCCTAACCCTAGCTCCAGCTGCAACCCTAACCCTAGCTAACCTGCAACGCCAACCTGAGCTCCAAACTCAACCCTAGCCCTAGCTCCATACTCAACCATAGCCCTTGGTACAACTGCAACCCTAACCCTAGCTCCAGCTGCAACCCTAACCCTAGCTTCAGCTTCAGCTGCAACCAGAACCCTAGCATCAGCTGCAACCCTAAACCTAGCTTCAGCTTCAGCTGCAACCAGAACCCTAGCTCCAGCTGCAACCCTAAACCTAGCTCCAGCTGCAACCGTAACCCTAGCTTCCACTGCAACACTAACCCTAGCTTAGCTCCAGCTGCAACCTTAACCCTAGCTTCAGCTGCAAATCTAACCCTAGCTCCAGACTCAACCCTAATCCTAGCTCCAGCTGCAACCCTAACCCTAGCTCCAGCTGCAACCCTAACCCTAGCTCCAGCTGCAACCCTAACCCTAGCTCCAGACTCGACCCTAACCCTATCTTCAGCTTCAGCTGCAACCCTAACCCTAGCTCCAATTGCAACCCCAACTCTAGCTTCAGCTGGAACCCTAGCCCTATCTCCAACTGCAACCCTAACCCTAGCTTCAGCTGCAACCCTAACCCTAGCTTCAGCTGCAACCCCAACCCTAGCTCCAATTGCAACCCCAACTCTAGCTTCACCTGCAACCCCAACCCTAGCTCCAATTGCAACCGCAACTCTAGCTTCAGCTGCAACCCTAACCCTAGCTCCAGTTGCAACCCCAACTCTAGCTCCATGCTCAATCCTAGCCCTAGCTCCACAATCAACCCTAGCCCTAGCTCCAACTGTAACCCTAACCCTAGCTCCAACTGCATCCCTAACCCTATCTGCAGCTGCAACGCCAACCTGAGCTCCAAATTCAACCCTAGCCCTAGCTCCATACTCAACCATAGCATTTGCTCCAACTGCAACCCTAACCCTAGCTCAAACTGCAACCCTAACCCTAGCTTCAGCGGCAACCCTAACCCTAGCTCCAGCTGCAACCCTAACCCTAGCTTCAGCTTCAGCTGCAACCAGAACCCTAGCTTCAGCTGCAACCCTAAACCTGGCTTCAGTTGCAACCCTAACCCTAGCTTCAGCTGCAAATCTAACCCGAGCTCCAGACTCAAACCTAGCCCTAGCTTCAGCTGCAACCCTAACCCTAGCTTAGCTTCAGCTGCAAACCTAACCCTAGCTCCAGTTGCAACCCCAACTCTAGCTCCATACTCAACCCTAGCCCTAGCTCCACACTCAACCCTAACCCTAGCTCCAACTGCATCCCTAACCCTAGCTGCAGATGCAACGCCAACCTGAGCTCCAAACTCAACCCTAACCCTAGCTCAAACTGCAACCCTAACCCTAGCTTCAGCGGCAACCCTAACCCTAGCTCCAGCTGCAACCCTAACCCTAGCTTCAGCTTCAGCTGCAACCAGAACCCTAGCTTCAGCTGCAACCCTAAACCTGGCTTCAGTTGCAACCCTAACCCTAGCTCCAGCTGCAACCGTAACCCTAGCTTCCACTGCAACACTAACCCTAGCTTAGCTCCAGCTCCAGCTGCAACCTTAACCCAAGCTTCAGCTGCAAATCTAACCCGAGCTCCAGACTCAAACCTAGCCCTAGCTTCAGCTGCAACCCTAACCCTAGCTTCAGCTGCAACCCTAAACCTAGCTCCAGCTGCAACCCTAACCCTATCTACAGCTGCAACCCCAACTATATCTCCAGCCTCAACCCTAAACCTAGCTCCTGACTCAAACCTAACCCTAGCTTCAGCTGCAACCCTAACCCTAGCTCCAGACTCAACCCTAACCCTAGCTTCAGCTGCAACCCTAACCCTAGCTCCAGCTGCAACCCTAACCCTAGCTTCAGCTGCAACCCTAACCCTAGCTCCACACTCAACCCTAACCCAAACTCCAGTTGCAACCCTAACCCTAGCTTCAGCTGCAACCAGAACCCTAGCTTCAGCTGCAACCCTAAACCTAGCTTCAGCTGCAACCCTAACCCTAGCTCCAGCTGCAACCCTAACCCTAGCTAACCTGCAACGCCAACCTGAGCTCCAAACTCAACCCTAGCCCTAGCTCCATACTCAACCATAGCCCTTGGTACAACTGCAACCCTAACCCTAGCTCCAGCTGCAACCCTAACCCTAGCTTCAGCTTCAGCTGCAACCAGAACCCTAGCATCAGCTGCAACCCTAAACCTAGCTTCAGCTTCAGCTGCAACCAGAACCCTAGCTCCAGCTGCAACCCTAAACCTAGCTCCAGCTGCAACCGTAACCCTAGCTTCCACTGCAACACTAACCCTAGCTTAGCTCCAGCTGCAACCTTAACCCTAGCTTCAGCTGCAAATCTAACCCTAGCTCCAGACTCAACCCTAACCCTAGCTCCAGCTGCAACCCTAACCCTAGCTCCAGACTCGACCCTAACCCTATCTTCAGCTTCAGCTGCAACCCTAACCCTAGCTCCAATTGCAACCCCAACTCTAGCTTCAGCTGGAACCCTAGCCCTATCTCCAACTGCAACCCTAACCCTAGCTTCAGCTGCAACCCTAACCCTAGCTTCAGCTGCAACCCCAACCCTAGCTCCAATTGCAACCCCAACTCTAGCTTCACCTGCAACCCCAACCCTAGCTCCAATTGCAACCGCAACTCTAGCTTCAGCTGCAACCCTAACCCTAGCTCCAGTTGCAACCCCAACTCTAGCTCCATGCTCAATCCTAGCCCTAGCTCCACAATCAACCCTAGCCCTAGCTCCAACTGTAACCCTAACCCTAGCTCCAACTGCATCCCTAACCCTATCTGCAGCTGCAACGCCAACCTGAGCTCCAAATTCAACCCTAGCCCTAGCTCCATACTCAACCATAGCATTTGCTCCAACTGCAACCCTAACCCTAGCTCAAACTGCAACCCTAACCCTAGCTTCAGCGGCAACCCTAACCCTAGCTCCAGCTGCAACCCTAACCCTAGCTTCAGCTTCAGCTGCAACCAGAACCCTAGCTTCAGCTGCAACCCTAAACCTGGCTTCAGTTGCAACCCTAACCCTAGCTTCAGCTGCAAATCTAACCCGAGCTCCAGACTCAAACCTAGCCCTAGCTTCAGCTGCAACCCTAACCCTAGCTTAGCTTCAGCTGCAAACCTAACCCTAGCTCCAGTTGCAACCCCAACTCTAGCTCCATACTCAACCCTAGCCCTAGCTCCACACTCAACCCTAACCCTAGCTCCAACTGCATCCCTAACCCTAGCTGCAGATGCAACGCCAACCTGAGCTCCAAACTCAACCCTAACCCTAGCTCAAACTGCAACCCTAACCCTAGCTTCAGCGGCAACCCTAACCCTAGCTCCAGCTGCAACCCTAACCCTAGCTTCAGCTTCAGCTGCAACCAGAACCCTAGCTTCAGCTGCAACCCTAAACCTGGCTTCAGTTGCAACCCTAACCCTAGCTCCAGCTGCAACCGTAACCCTAGCTTCCACTGCAACACTAACCCTAGCTTAGCTCCAGCTCCAGCTGCAACCTTAACCCAAGCTTCAGCTGCAAATCTAACCCGAGCTCCAGACTCAAACCTAGCCCTAGCTTCAGCTGCAACCCTAACCCTAGCTTCAGCTGCAACCCTAAACCTAGCTCCAGCTGCAACCCTAACCCTATCTACAGCTGCAACCCCAACTATATCTCCAGCCTCAACCCTAAACCTAGCTCCTGACTCAAACCTAACCCTAGCTTCAGCTGCAACCCTAACCCTAGCTCCAGACTCAACCCTAACCCTAGCTTCAGCTGCAACCCTAACCCTAGCTCCAGCTGCAACCCTAACCCTAGCTTCAGCTGCAACCCTAACCCTAGCTCCACACTCAACCCTAACCCAAACTCCAGTTGCAACCCTAACCCTAGCTTCAGCTGCAACCAGAACCCTAGCTTCAGCTGCAACCCTAAACCTAGCTTCAGCTGCAACCCTAACCCTAGCTCCAGCTGCAACCCTAACCCTAGCTAACCTGCAACGCCAACCTGAGCTCCAAACTCAACCCTAGCCCTAGCTCCATACTCAACCATAGCCCTTGGTACAACTGCAACCCTAACCCTAGCTCCAGCTGCAACCCTAACCCTAGCTTCAGCTTCAGCTGCAACCAGAACCCTAGCATCAGCTGCAACCCTAAACCTAGCTTCAGCTTCAGCTGCAACCAGAACCCTAGCTCCAGCTGCAACCCTAAACCTAGCTCCAGCTGCAACCGTAACCCTAGCTTCCACTGTAACACTAACCCTAGCTTAGCTCCAGCTGCAACCTTAACCCTAGCTTCAGCTGCAAATCTAACCCTAGCTCCAGACTCAACCCTAATCCTAGCTCCAGCTGCAACCCTAACCCTAGCTCCAGCTGCAACCCTAACCCTAGCTCCAGCTGCAACCCTAACCCTAGCTCCAGACTCGACCCTAACCCTATCTTCAGCTTCAGCTGCAACCCTAACCCTAGCTCCAATTGCAACCCCAACTCTAGCTTCAGCTGGAACCCTAGCCCTATCTCCAACTGCAACCCTAACCCTAGCTTCAGCTGCAACCCTAACCCTAGCTTCAGCTGCAACCCCAACCCTAGCTCCAATTGCAACCCCAACTCTAGCTTCACCTGCAACCCCAACCCTAGCTCCAATTGCAACCCCAACTCTAGCTTGAGCTGCAACCCTAACCCTAGCTCCAGTTGCAACCCCAACTCTAGCTCCATACTCAACCCTAGCCCTAGCTCCACACTCAACCCTAACCCTAGCTCCAACTGCATCCCTAACCCTAGCTGCAGATGCAACGCCAACCTGAGCTCCAAACTCAACCCTAACCCTAGCTCAAACTGCAACCCTAACCCTAGCTTCAGCGGCAACCCTAACCCTAGCTCCAGCTGCAACCCTAACCCTAGCTTCAGCTTCAGCTGCAACCAGAACCCTAGCTTCAGTTGCAACCCTAAACCTGGCTTCAGTTGCAACCCTAACCCTAGCTCAAGCTGCAACCGTAACCCTAGCTTCCACTTCAACACTAACCCTAGCTTAGCTCCAGCTGCAACCTTAACCCTAGCTTCAGCTGCAAATCTAACCCGAGCTCCAGACTCAAACCTAGCCCTAGCTTCAGCTGCAACCCTAACCCTAGCTTCAGCTGCAACCCTAAACCTAGCTCCAGCTGCAACCCTAACCCTAGCTCCAGCTGCAACCCTAACCCTAGCTCCAGCTGCAACCCCAACTCTAGCTCCAGCTGCAACCCTAACCTAAACTCCAGCTGCAACCCTAACCCGATCTCCAGCTGCAACCCTAACCCTAGCTCCAGACTCAACCCTAATCCTAGCTCCAGCTGCAACCCTAACCCTAGCTCCAGCTGCAACCCTAACCCTAGCTCCAGACTCGACCCTAACCCTATCTTCAGCTTCAGCTGCAACCCTAACCCTAGCTCCAATTGCAACCCCAAATCTAGCTTCAGCTGGAACCCTAGCCCTATCTCCAACTGCAACCCTAACCCTAGCTTCAGCTGCAACCCTAACCCTAGCTTCAGCTGCAACCCCAACCCTATCTCCAATTGCAACCCCAACTCTAGCTTCACCTGCAACCCCAACCCTAGCTCCAATTGCAACCCCAACTCTAGCTTCAGCTGCAACCCTAACCCTAGCTCCAGCTGCAACCCCAACTCTACCTCCAGCTGCAACCCTAACCTCAACTCCAGCTGCAACCCTAACCCTAGCTCCAATTGCAGCCCTAACCTTAACTCCAGCTGCAACCACAACTCTAGCTTCAGCTGCAACCCTAACCCTACCTCCAATTGCAACCCCAACTCTAGCTTCAGCTGCAACCCCAACCCTAGCTCCAATTGCAACCCCAACTCTAGCTTCACCTGCAACCCCAACCCTAGCTCCAATTGCAACCGCAACTCTAGCTTCAGCTGCAACCCTAACCCTAGCTCCAGTTGCAACCCCAACTCTAGCTCCATGCTCAACCCTAGCCCTAGCTCCACACTCAACCCTAGCCCTAGCTCCAACTGTAACCCTAACCCTAGCTCCAACTGCATCCCTAACCCTATCTGCAGCTGCAACGCCAACCTGAGCTCCAAACTCAACCCTAGCCCTAGCTCCATACTCAACCATAGCCCTTGCTCCAACTGCAACCCTAACCCTAGCTCAAACTGCAACCCTAACCCTAGCTTCAGCGGCAACCCTAACCCTAGCTCCAGCTGCAACCCTAACCCTAGCTTCAGCTTCAGCTGCAACCAGAACCCTAGCTTCAGCTGCAACCCTAAACCTGGCTTCAGTTTTAACCCTAACCCTAGCTCCAGCTGCAACCCTAACCCTAGCTTCAGCTGCAAATCTAACCCGAGCTCCAGACTCAAACCTAGCCCTAGCTTCAGCTGCAACCCTAACCCTAGCTTAGCTTCAGCTGCAACCCTAACCCTAGCTCCAGTTGCAACCCCAACTCTAGCTCCATACTCAACCCTAGCCCTAGCTCCACACTCAACCCTAACCATGGCTCCAACTGCATCCCTAACCCTAGCTGCAGATGCAACGCCAACCTTGAGCTCCAAACTCAACCCTAACCCTAGCTCAAACTGCAACCCTAACCCTAGCTTCAGCGGCAACCCTAACCCTAGCTCCAGCTGCAACCCTAACCCTAGCTTCAGCTTCAGCTGCAACCAGAACCCTAGCTTCAGCTGCAACCCTAAACCTGGCTTCAGATGCAACCCTAACCCTAGCTCCAGCTGCAACCCTAACCCTAGCTTCAGCTGCAAATCTAACCCGAGCTCCAGACTCAAACCTAGCCCTAGCTTCAGCTGCAACCCTAACCCTAGCTCCAGCTGCAAACCTAACCCTAGCTCCAGCTGCAAACCCAACTCTAGCTCCAGCTGCAACCCTAACCTAAACTCCAGCTGCAACCCTAAACCGATCTCCAGCTGCAACCCTAACCCTAGCTCCAGACTCAACCCTAATCCTAGCTCCAGCTGCAACCCTAATCCTAGCTCCAGCTGCAACCCTAATCCTAGCTCCAGCTGCAACCCTAACCCTAGCTCCAGCTGCAACCCTAACCCTAGCTCCAGACTCGACCCTAACCCTATCTTCAGCTTCAGCTGCAACCCTAACCCTAGCTCCAATTGCAACCCCAACTCTAGCTTCAGCTGGAACCCTAGCCCTGTCTCCAACTGCAACCCTAACCCTAGCTTCAGCTGCAACCCTAACCCTAGCTTCAGCTGCAACCCCAACCCTAGCTCCAATTGCAACCCCAACTCTAGCTTCACCTGCAACCCCAACCCTAGCTCCAATTGCAACCCCAACTCTAGCTTCAGCTGCAACCCTAACCCTAGCTCCAGTTGCAACCCCAACTCTAGCTCCATACTCAACCCTAGCCCTAGCTCCACACTCAACCCTAACCCTAGCTCCAACTGCATCCCTAACCCTAGCTGCAGATGCAACGCCAACCTGAGCTCCAAACTCAACCCTAACCCTAGCTCAAACTGCAACCCTAACCCTAGCTTCAGCGGCAACCCTAACCCTAGCTCCAGCTGCAACCCTAACCCTAGCTTCAGCTGCAACCAGAACCCTAGCTTCAGCTGCAACCCTAAACCTGGCTTCAGTTGCAACCCTAACCCTAGCTCCAGCTGCAACCCTAACCCTAGCTTCCACTGCAACACTAACCCTAGCTTAGCTCCAGCTGCAACCTTAACCCAAGCTTCAGCTGCAAATCTAACCCGAGCTCCAGACTCAAACCTAGCCCTAGCTTCAGCTGCAACCCTAACCCTAGCTTCAGCTGCAACCCTAAACCTAGCTCCAGCTGCAACCCTAACCCTAGCTCCAGCTGCAACCCTAACCCTAGCTCCAGCTGCAACCCCAACTCTAGCTCCAGCTGCAACCCTAACCTAAACTCCAGCTGCAACCCTAACCCGATCTCCAGCTGCAACCCTAACCCTAGCTCCAGACTCAACCCTAATCCTAGCTCCAGCTGCAACCCTAACCCTAGCTCCAGCTGCAACCCTAACCCTAGCTCCAGCTGCAACCCTAACCCTAGCTCCAGACTCGACCCTAACCCTATCTTCAGCTTCAGCTGCAACCCTAACCCTAGCTCCAATTGCAACCCCAACTCTAGCTTCAGCTGGAACCCTAGCCCTATCTCCAACTGCAACCCTAACCCTAGCTTCAGCTGCAACCCTAACCCTAGCTTCAGCTGCAACCCCAACCCTAGCTCCAATTGCAACCCCAACTCTAGCTTCACCTGCAACCCCAACTCTAGCTCCAATTGCAACCCCAACTCTAGCTTGAGCTGCAACCCTAACCCTAGCTCCAGTTGCAACCCCAACTCTAGCTCCATACTTAACCCTAGCCCTAGCTCCAACTGTAACCCTAACCCTAGCTCCAACTGCATCCCTAACCCTAGCTGCAGCTGCAACGCCAACCTGAGCTCCAAACTCAACCCTAGCCCTAGCTCCATACTCAACCATAGCCCTTGCTCCAACTGCAAACCTAACCCTAGCTCAAACTGCAACCCTAACCCTAGCTTCAGCGGCAACCCTAACCCTAGCTCCAGCTGCAACCCTAACCCTAGATTCAGCTTCAGCTGCAACCAGAACCCTAGCTTCAGCTGCAAACCTAAACCTGGCTTCAGTTGCAACCCTAACCCTAGCTCCAGCTGCAACCCTAACCCTAGCTTCACTGCAACACTAACCCTAGCTTAGCTCCAGCTGCAACCTTAACCCTAGCTTCAGCTGCAAATCTAACCCGAGCTCCAGACTCAAACCTAGCACTAGCCTCAGCTGCAACCCTAACCTAAACTCCAGCTGCAACCCTAACCCTAGCTCCAGCTGCAACCCTAACCCTAGCTCCAGACTCAACCCTAACCCTAGCTCCAGCTGCAACCCTAGCCCTAGCTCCAGCTGCAACCCTAACCCTAGCTCCAGCTGCAACCCTAACCCTAGCTCCAGACTCGACCCTAACCCTATCTTCAGCTTCAGCTGCAACCCTAACCCTAGCTCCAATTGCAACCCCAACTCTAGCTTCAGCTGCAACCCTAGCCCTGTCTCAAACTGCAACCCTAACCCTAGCTTCAGCTGCAACCCTAACCCTAGCTTCAGCTGCAACCCAAACCCTAGCTTCATCTGCAACCCTAACCCTAGCTCCAGCTGCAACCCTAGTCCTAGCTCCATACTCAACTCTAACCCTAGCTCCAGACTCAACCCTAACCCTATCTTCAGCGTCAGCTGCAACCCTAACCCTAGCTTCAATTGCAACCCCAACTCTAGCTTCAGCTGCAACCCTAGCCCTGGCTCCATAAACAACCCTAGCCCTATCTCCAACTGTAACCCTAACCCTAGCTTCAGCTGCAACCCTAACCCTAGCTTCAGCTGCAACCCAAACCCTAGCTCCATCTGCAACCCTAACCCTAGCTCCAGCTGCAACCCTAACCGTAGCTCCAGACTCATCCCTAACCCTAGCTGCAGACTCAACCCTAACCCTAGCTCCAGCTGCAACCCCAACTCTACCTCCAGCTGCAACCCTAACCTCAACTCCAGCTGCAACCCTAACCCTAGCTCCAGCTGCAACCCTAACCCTAGCTCCAGACTCAACCCTAACCCTAGCTCCAGCTGCAACCCTAACCCTAGCTCCAGCTGCAACCCTAACCCTAGCTCCAGACTCGACCCTAACCCTATCTTCAGCTTCAGCTGCAACCCTAACCCTAGCTCCAATTGCAACACCAACTCTAGCTTCAGCTGCAACCCTAGGCCTATCTCCAACTGCAACCCTAACCCTAGCTTCAGCTGCAACGCTAACCCTAGCTTCAGCTGCAACCCAAACCCTAGCTTCATCTGCAACCCTAACCCTAGCTTCATTTGCAACCCTAACCCTATCTCCAGCTGCAACCCTAGCCCTAGCTCCATACTCAACTCTAACCCTAGCTCCAGACTCAACCCTAACCCTATCTTCAGCGTCAGCTGCAACCCTAACCCCAGCTTCAATTGCAACCCCAACTCTAGCTTCAGCTGCAAACCTAGCCCTAGCTCCATAAACAACCCTAGCCCTATCTCCAACTGCAACTCTAACCCTAGCTTCAGCTGCAACCCTAACCCTAGCTTCAGCTGCAACCCAAACCCTAGCTCCATCTGCAACCCTAACCCTAGCTCCAGCTGCAACCCTAACCCTAGCTCCAGACTCATCCCTAACCCTAGCTGCAGACTCAACCCTAACCCTAGCTCCAGCTGCAACCCCAACTCTAGCTACAGCTGCAACCCTAACTCCAATTGCAACCCCAACTTTTTTTTTATTTTTAATTTTACCCCTTTTTCTCCCCAATTTCGTGGTATCCAATTGTTGTAGTAGCTACTATCTTGTCTCATTGCTACAACTCCCGTACGGGCTCGGGAGAGACGAAGGTTGAATGTCATGCGTCCTCCGATACACAACCCAACCAGCCGTACTGCTTCTTAACACAGCGCGCATCCAACCCGGAAGCCAGCCGCACCAATGTGTCGGAGGCTACACCGTGCACCCGGCAACCTTGGCTAGCGCGCACTGTGCCCGGACCGCCACAGGAGTCGCTGGTGCGCGATGAGACAAGGAGATCCCTACCGACCAATCCCTCCCTAACCCGGACGACGCTAGGCCAATTGTGCGTCGCCCCACGGACCTCCCGGTCGCGGCCGGTTACGACAGAGCCTGGGCGTGAACCCAGGGACCCTGTTTGGCCCTGTCCGGGGGTGTCCTCGGATGGGGCCACAGTGTCTCCTGACCCCTCCTGTCTCAGCCTCCAGTATTTATGCTGCAGTAGTTTATGTGTCGGGGGGCTAGGATCAGTTTGTTATATCTGGAGTACTTCTCCTGTCCTATTCGGTGTCCTGTGTGAATCTAAGTGTGCGTTCTCTAATTCTCTCCTTCTCTCTTTCTTTCTCTCTCTCGGAGGACCTGAGCACTAGGACCATGCCCCAGGACTACCTGACATGATGACTCCTTGCTGTCCCCAGTCCACCTGGCCGTGCTGCTGCTCCAGTTTCAACTGACCTGAGCCCTAGGACCATGCCCCAGGAATACCTGACATGATGACTCCTTGCTGTCCCCAGTCCACCTGACCGTGCTGCTGCTCCAGTTTCAACTGTTCTGCCTTATTATTATTCGACCATGCTGGTCATTTATGAACATTTGAACATCTTGGCCATATTCTGTTATAATCTCCACCCGGCACAGCCAGAAGAGGACTGGCCACCCCACATAGCCTGGTTCCTCTCTAGGTTTCTTCCTAGGTTTTGGCCTTTCTAGGGAGTTTTTCCTAGCCACCGTGTTTCTACACCTGCATTGCTGTTTGGGGTTTTAGGCTGGGTTTCTCTACAGCACTTTGAGATATCAGCTGATGTACGAAGGGCTATATAAATAAATTTGATTTGATTTGATGGCACAGCTGGCGCTGCAGTACAGCGCCCTTAACCACTGCGCCACCCGGGAGGCCGCAACCCCAACTCTAGCTTCACCTGCAACCCCAACCCTAGCTCCAATTGCAACCCCAACTCTAGCTTCAGCTGCAGCCCTAACCCTAGCTCCAGTTGCAACCCCAACTCTAGCTCCATACTCAACCCTAGCCCTAGCTCCACACTCAACCCTAACCCTAACCCTCAACCCTAACCCTAACCCAACTGTAACCCTAACCCTAGCTCCAACTGCATCCCTAACCCTAGCTTCAGCTGCATCCCTAATCCTAACTCCAGCTGCAACCCTAACCCTAGCTCCAGCTGCAACCCTACCCCGAGCTCCAGCTGCAACCCTAACCCTAGCTCCAGCTGCAACCCTAACCCTAGCTCCAGTCTCAACCCTAACCCTAGCTTCAGCTTCCGCTGCAACCCTAACCCTAGCTCCAACTGCAACCCTAACCCTAGCTCCAACTGCAACCCTAACCCTAGCTTCAGCTGCAACCCTAACCCTATCTTCAGCTGCAACCCTAACCCTAGCTCCAGCTGCAACCCTAACCCTAGCTTCAGCTGCAACTCTAACCCTAGCTTCAGCTGCAACCCTAACCCTAGCTTCAGCTGCAACCCTAACCCTAGCTCCAGCTGCAACCCTAACCCTAGCTCCAGCTGCAACCCCAACTCTAGCTCCAGCTGCAACCCTAACCTAAACTCCAGCTGCAACCCTAACCCGATCTCCAGCTGCAACCCTAACCCTAGCTCCAGACTCAACCCTAATCCTAGCTCCAGCTGCAACCCTAACCCTAGCTCCAGCTGCAACCCTAACCCTAGCTCCAGACTCGACCCTAACCCTATCTTCAGCTTCAGCTGCAACCCTAACCCTAGCTCCAATTGCAACCCCAACTCTAGCTTCAGCTGGAACCCTAGCCCTATCTCCAACTGCAACCCTAACCCTAGCTTCAGCTGCAACCCTAACCCTAGCTTCAGCTGCAACCCCAACCCTATCTCCAATTGCAACCCCAACTCTAGCTTCACCTGCAACCCCAACCCTAGCTCCAATTGCAACCCCAACTCTAGCTTCAGCTGCAACCCTAACCCTAGCTCCAGCTGCAACCCCAACTCTACCTCCAGCTGCAACCCTAACCTCAACTCCAGCTGCAACCCTAACCCTAGCTCCAATTGCAACCCCAACTCTAGCTTCAGCTGCAACCCCAACCCTAGCTCCAATTGCAACCCCAACTCTAGCTTCACCTGCAACCCCAACCCTAGCTCCAATTGCAACCGCAACTCTAGCTTCAGCTGCAACCCTAACCCTAGCTCCAATTGCAACCGCAACTCTAGCTTCAGCTGCAACCCTAACCCTAGCTCCAGTTGCAACCCCAACTCTAGCTCCATGCTCAACCCTAGCCCTAGCTCCACACTCAACCCTAGCCCTAGCTCCAACTGTAACCCTAACCCTAGCTCCAACTGCATCCCTAACCCTATCTGCAGCTGCAACGCCAACCTGAGCTCCAAACTCAACCCTAGCCCTAGCTCCATACTCAACCATAGCCCTTGCTCCAACTGCAACCCTAACCCTAGCTCCAGCTGCAACCCTAACCCTAGCTCCAGACTCGACCCTAACCCTATCTTCAGCTTCAGCTGCAACCCTAACCCTAGCTCCAATTGCAACCCCAACTCTAGCTTCAGCTGGAACCCTAGCCCTATCTCCAACTGCAACCCTAACCCTAGCTTCAGCTGCAACCCTAACCCTAGCTTCAGCTGCAACCCCAACCCTAGCTCCAATTGCAACCCCAACTCTAGCTTCACCTGCAACCCCAACCCTAGCTCCAATTGCAACCCCAACTCTAGCTTGAGCTGCAACCCTAACCCTAGCTCCAGTTGCAACCCCAACTCTAGCTCCATACTTAACCCTAGCCCTAGCTCCAACTGTAACCCTAACCCTAGCTCCAACTGCATCCCTAACCCTAGCTGCAGCTGCAACGCCAACCTGAGCTCCAAACTCAACCCTAGCCCTAGCTCCATACTCAACCATAGCCCTTGCTCCAACTGCAAACCTAACCCTAGCTCAAACTGCAACCCTAACCCTAGCTTCAGCGGCAACCCTAACCCTAGCTCCAGCTGCAACCCTAACCCTAGATTCAGCTTCAGCTGCAACCAGAACCCTAGCTTCAGCTGCAAACCTAAACCTGGCTTCAGTTGCAACCCTAACCCTAGCTCCAGCTGCAACCCTAACCCTAGCTTCACTGCAACACTAACCCTAGCTTAGCTCCAGCTGCAACCTTAACCCTAGCTTCAGCTGCAAATCTAACCCGAGCTCCAGACTCAAACCTAGCACTAGCCTCAGCTGCAACCCTAACCTAAACTCCAGCTGCAACCCTAACCCTAGCTCCAGCTGCAACCCTAACCCTAGCTCCAGACTCAACCCTAACCCTAGCTCCAGCTGCAACCCTAGCCCTAGCTCCAGCTGCAACCCTAACCCTAGCTCCAGCTGCAACCCTAACCCTAGCTCCAGACTCGACCCTAACCCTATCTTCAGCTGCAACCCTAACCCTAGCTCCAATTGCAACCCCAACTCTAGCTTCAGCTGCAACCCTAGCCCTGTCTCAAACTGCAACCCTAACCCTAGCTTCAGCTGCAACCCTAACCCTAGCTTCAGCTGCAACCCAAACCCTAGCTTCATCTGCAACCCTAACCCTAGCTCCAGCTGCAACCCTAGTCCTAGCTCCATACTCAACTCTAACCCTAGCTCCAGACTCAACCCTAACCCTATCTTCAGCGTCAGCTGCAACCCTAACCCTAGCTTCAATTGCAACCCCAACTCTAGCTTCAGCTGCAACCCTAGCCCTGGCTCCATAAACAACCCTAGCCCTATCTCCAACTGTAACCCTAACCCTAGCTTCAGCTGCAACCCTAACCCTAGCTTCAGCTGCAACCCAAACCCTAGCTCCATCTGCAACCCTAACCCTAGCTCCAGCTGCAACCCTAACCGTAGCTCCAGACTCATCCCTAACCCTAGCTGCAGACTCAACCCTAACCCTAGCTCCAGCTGCAACCCCAACTCTACCTCCAGCTGCAACCCTAACCTCAACTCCAGCTGCAACCCTAACCCTAGCTCCAGCTGCAACCCTAACCCTAGCTCCAGACTCAACCCTAACCCTAGCTCCAGCTGCAACCCTAACCCTAGCTCCAGCTGCAACCCTAACCCTAGCTCCAGACTTGACCCTAACCCTATCTTCAGCTTCAGCTGCAACCCTAACCCTAGCTCCAATTGCAACACCAACTCTAGCTTCAGCTGCAACCCTAGGCCTATCTCCAACTGCAACCCTAACCCTAGCTTCAGCTGCAACGCTAACCCTAGCTTCAGCTGCAACCCAAACCCTAGCTTCATCTGCAACCCTAACCCTAGCTTCATTTGCAACCCTAACCCTATCTCCAGCTGCAACCCTAGCCCTAGCTCCATACTCAACTCTAACCCTAGCTCCAGACTCAACCCTAACCCTATCTTCAGCGTCAGCTGCAACCCTAACCCCAGCTTCAATTGCAACCCCAACTCTAGCTTCAGCTGCAACCCTAGCCCTAGCTCCATAAACAACCCTAGCCCTATCTCCAACTGCAACTCTAACCCTAGCTTCAGCTGCAACCCTAACCCTAGCTTCAGCTGCAACCCAAACCCTAGCTCCATCTGCAACCCTAACCCTAGCTCCAGCTGCAACCCTAACCCTAGCTCCAGACTCATCCCTAACCCTAGCTGCAGACTCAACCCTAACCCTAGCTCCAGCTGCAACCCCAACTCTACCTCCAGCTGCAACCCTAACCTCAACTCCAGCTGCAACCCTAACCCTAGCTCCAATTGCAGCCCTAACCTTAACTCCAGCTGCAACCCCAACTCTAGCTACAGCTGCAACCCTAACTCCAATTGCAACCCCAACTTTTTTTTATTTTTAATTTTACCCCTTTTTCTCCCCAATTTCGTGGTATCCAATTGTTGTAGTAGCTACTATCTTGTCTCATTGCTACAACTCCCGTACGGGCTCGGGAGAGACGAAGGTTGAATGTCATGCGTCCTCCGATACACAACCCAACCAGCCGTACTGCTTCTTAACACAGCGCGCATCCAACCCGGAAGCCAGCCGCACCAATGTGTCGGAGGCTACACCGTGCACCCGGCAACCTTGGCTAGCGCGCACTGTGCCCGGACCGCCACAGGAGTCGCTGGTGCGCGATGAGACAAGGAGATCCCTACCGACCAATCCCTCCCTAACCCGGACGACGCTAGGCCAATTGTGCGTCGCCCCACGGACCTCCCGGTCGCGGCCGGTTACGACAGAGCCTGGGCGTGAACCCAGGGACCCTGTTTGGCCCTGTCCGGGGGTGTCCTCGGATGGGGCCACAGTGTCTCCTGACCCCTCCTGTCTCAGCCTCCAGTATTTATGCTGCAGTAGTTTATGTGTCGGGGGGCTAGGATCAGTTTGTTATATCTGGAGTACTTCTCCTGTCCTATTCGGTGTCCTGTGTGAATCTAAGTGTGCGTTCTCTAATTCTCTCCTTCTCTCTTTCTTTCTCTCTCTCGGAGGACCTGAGCACTAGGACCATGCCCCAGGACTACCTGACATGATGACTCCTTGCTGTCCCCAGTCCACCTGGCCGTGCTGCTGCTCCAGTTTCAACTGACCTGAGCCCTAGGACCATGCCCCAGGAATACCTGACATGATGACTCCTTGCTGTCCCCAGTCCACCTGACCGTGCTGCTGCTCCAGTTTCAACTGTTCTGCCTTATTATTATTCGACCATGCTGGTCATTTATGAACATTTGAACATCTTGGCCATATTCTGTTATAATCTCCACCCGGCACAGCCAGAAGAGGACTGGCCACCCCACATAGCCTGGTTCCTCTCTAGGTTTCTTCCTAGGTTTTGGCCTTTCTAGGGAGTTTTTCCTAGCCACCGTGTTTCTACACCTGCATTGCTGTTTGGGGTTTTAGGCTGGGTTTCTCTACAGCACTTTGAGATATCAGCTGATGTACGAAGGGCTATATAAATAAATTTGATTTGATTTGATGGCACAGCTGGCGCTGCAGTACAGCGCCCTTAACCACTGCGCCACCCGGGAGGCCGCAACCCCAACTCTAGCTTCACCTGCAACCCCAACCCTAGCTCCAATTGCAACCCCAACTCTAGCTTCAGCTGCAGCCCTAACCCTAGCTCCAGTTGCAACCCCAACTCTAGCTCCATACTCAACCCTAGCCCTAGCTCCACACTCAACCCTAACCCTAACCCTCAACCCTAACCCTAACCCAACTGTAACCCTAACCCTAGCTCCAACTGCATCCCTAACCCTAGCTTCAGCTGCATCCCTAATCCTAACTCCAGCTGCAACCCTAACCCTAGCTCCAGCTGCAACCCTACCCCGAGCTCCAGCTGCAACCCTAACCCTAGCTCCAGCTGCAACCCTAACCCTAGCTCCAGTCTCAACCCTAACCCTAGCTTCAGCTTCCGCTGCAACCCTAACCCTAGCTCCAACTGCAACCCTAACCCTAGCTCCAACTGCAACCCTAACCCTAGCTTCAGCTGCAACCCTAACCCTATCTTCAGCTGCAACCCTAACCCTAGCTCCAGCTGCAACCCTAACCCTAGCTTCAGCTGCAACTCTAACCCTAGCTTCAGCTGCAACCCTAACCCTAGCTTCAGCTGCAACCCTAACCCTAGCTCCAGCTGCAACCCTAACCCTAGCTTCAGCTGCAACCCTAACCCTAGCCTGAATCTCTGAAACCCAGAACTAAAATAATTACGATCTGGGATCTGGGGAAGATGCATGAGATAAGATACTAACCAGACTAGTGAAGTCTCCACCCCTCTAAAGAGGAACTCTCAGCCAAAGCACGGGCCACATGTCCCCTCCCCTTCCGACATGAGAAAGATGTAAACACCAGTGAAATAGTGATTTGTCCAAATGATCAGTGACAGAAAAATCAGCAGACCGAAAACGAAGTTCCTTGTCAGTGGTCACGTCTGTTGACAGACGCTACGATACCATCCTTTGCTACGTGAGTCTGTCAACAGTCTGTCCTCGAGATTACCCTAGCTTTAACCCTAACCCCCTCTCCAGTCACAACCCTAACCCCCTCTCCAGTCACAACCCTAACCCCCTCTCCAGTCACAACCAGAACCCCCTCCAGTCACAACCTTAACCCCCTCTCCAATCACAATCCTAACCCCCTCTCCAGCCACACACCTAACCCCCTCTCCAACCACAACCCTAACCCTCTCGCCAGTCACAACCCTAACCCCCTCTCCAGTCACAACCCTAACCCCCTCTCCAGCCACAACCCTAACCCCCTCCCCAGTCACAACCCTAACCCCCTCTCCAGTCACAACCCTAACCCCCTCTCCAGTCACAACCCTAACCCCCTCTCCAGTCACAACCCTAACCCCCTCTCCAGCCACAACCCTAACCCCCTCTCCAGCCACAACCCTAACCCCCTCTCCAGTCACAACCCTAACCCCCTCTCCAGCCACAACCCTAACCCCCTCTCCAGTCACAACCCTAACCCCCTCTCCAGTCACAACCCTAACCCCCTCTCCAGTCACAACCCTAACCCCCTCTCCAGTCACAACCCTAACCCCCTCTCCAGCCACAACCCTAACCCCCTCTCCAGTCACAACCCTAACCCCCTCTCCAGTCACAACCCTAACCCCCTCTCCAGTCACAACCCTAACCCCCTCTCCAGTCACAACCCTAACCCCCTCTCCAGCCACAACCCTAACCCCCTCTCCAGTCACAACCCTAACCCCCTCTCCAGTCACAACCCTAACCCCCTCTCCAGCCACAACCCTAACCCCCTCTCCAGTCACAACCCTAACCCCCTCTCCAGTCACAACCCTAACCCCCTCTCCAGTCACAACCCTAACCCCCTCTCCAGTCACAACCCTAACCCCCTCTCCAGTCACAACCCTAACCCCCTCTCCAGCCACAACCCTAACCCTTTATTCTCCAGGTCTGCCAAAACAATATTTGCAGTGGAGTGGATGGGCCGCAGGGTGGCACTACAAGCCAGTAACGGGGAATACATCTGCACCAAGAAGAACGGCCAACTAGCAGCCGTCAGCGACTCCGTAGGTCAGTGTGTGTGTTTGTGTTTGTGTGTGTGAAAGTGGTTGAGTGGGTTCCATGCTTCTTATACTCTTTAAACCTAAGATCCCTATCCATCATTTCTACCTCTTTTTCCCTCCTCCTTCCCTCTCGTTCCCCTCTTTCTCCTCCCTGATCAGGTGAGGACGAGAATTTAGTTCTGAAGCTGATAAACCGTCCCATGCTGATCCTGCGAGGGGAGAATGGCTTCATCTGCCACCATAAGAACTCCAACACACTGGATGCCAAAAGCCAACTATGACATCTTCACACTGCACTTCAGTGACAGGCCTACCACATCAAAGGTGAGGTTATGATATACACATTATAGCTTACTGCATAGAATTCAATGTGTTTTCTTTCTATAAATAATGAAGAATTTCCATGCAACTTCTAATTTTTTATTGATTGTTTTCTGCTTTAATCTGTCTTGATGTGAAAAGGCCTTTCATATAGTGCTGACAGTCCAATGTTGTCTCTCTCTCTGTCGCCCCCTGTAGGTGAGGGAGGGAGGTTCTGGTATGTGAACAGCAGTGGTCTGGTGTGTTCAGACGGAGAGACACCAGATGACTTCTCTTTTGAGTTCCTGGAGCATGGACGCATCTCCATCCGAGGCAAGAACGGCAGATACCTGCGAGGCAAGGGGGGAACGCTGAAGGGAGATGGGGTTACCCCGGACAGCTCTGCCCTCTGGGAGTACTGATCCAGGACTACATGGGGACCACTCTCCTACCCTGCTGGATGTAGAGGTTACCCCCAAGTACAGATCAAGGATCAGATTGGGGCAGATTACCCCAATGACCTAAGCGGCAGTGTAGCCTAGTGGTTAGAGTGTTGGACTAGTAACCGAAAGGTTGCAAGTTCAAATCCCTGAGCTGACAAGGTACAAAATCTGTCATTCTGCCCCTGAACAAGGCAGTTAACCCACTGTTCCTAGGCTGTCATTGAAAATAAGTTCTTAACTGACTTGCGTAGTTAAATAAATAAGCTTAATGAATAGATTGGTACCAGTAGTTAGTGGCAACCTCTGCCCTCTCCCATAGGGCCCTGTCTCACACCATGCCAGCCAGAGAAGGCACAAAGAAGACAGAAGAGGAGTCCCATGTTTTCAGTTAAGAAAGAAGTGATGTTTGGTGGAGTCAACGCCACAGTCGTTATACATGAGCATTTTTTACTATGTTTTTTAATCAACATGTTACTAGTAAAAGTCAAGGTTCAGGGTAACTATCATACTCACACACAGAGTTTTCATTTTGCAACATTGTTTTAGCTACAACACTATTCATGATACGGCAGAAATTAAACTACTAATATTTCCACTGTCCACACAGAGGAGTAGAAATGGCTTAGGTGTCCCATTTTGAAGTTTCTTCTGGTTTCTACTGGTCCTCTGAAGCTCAGTTGGTAGAGCATGACTTGCTATGTCAGGATAGTGAATTCGATTGCAGGGACCACCCATGTGTAAAATGTATGCACACATGACTAAATCGCTTTGGATAAAAGCATCTGCTAAATGGCATTTATATTGTTATTATTTTACTACAGCAGCTACAAATACTACATAACTACTATCTGCCCACTGCTACAAATAGCTATAGAGCCGCTCTGGTGTAAAACCAAGGGGCCTTAAACCTATTATCTATTGCACCCTCTCCCAATCCTTCCTCTCTTCCACCCCTCTCACTCTACTCTGTGATTTTCCCAATCCTTTCTCTCTTCCACCCTTCTCTCTCTACTCTGTGGTTTTCCCAATCCTTTCTCTCTTCCACCCTTCTCTCTCTACTCTGTGATTTTCCCAATTCTTCCTTTCCTCTCTTCCATCCACTTTCTTCCCTGTTGTTTTGCCAATTCTGACTTTTGTGACTGACAGTTTAGAGATGTGTAATAATGAACTCAGAAAGTCATCATCTCATCGTAGCCGAGTCATTGTTAGCGGATAGCTTCCTTATCATCATAGTGCTATCAAAGGATACTCACATTAGCAAGCATGATCGGCGGCTACATCTCAAATGTCACCTATTCCCAACGTAGGGCAGCAGGACTACTTCAGACCACAGACACATAGGTTAATGGCTGGGTCATAAGTTATAGGCCTCTATATGTGAAATAGGAGTGTGATGGGTGTCATTTGAGATTAATACAGGGTTTCCCCTGCAAACCAACCTTGCAGTAACTCGTCAGCTGTAACAAGACTACACGGTCTTGTTACAGGACTACACGGTCTTGTTACAGGACTACACGGTCTAGTTACAGGACTACACGGTCTTGTTACAGGACTACATCTAGAAAGAGTATAGTGCTAGTAATCTACAACATTTGCTTCATTCCTTTGTAATATTTCTTTATTTACTCTTTCTGAAACATTTTGAAAAAATGATAAAAATTCTCTCTCTGTGTCAAATATGTTTCGTGTGTGTTGTGTTGTGTTGTCAGTGAAGTGACGATATTCAAATTAATTGTTTAATTTTTACAGATAGGCTACATTATAAATGCACACAAAACACATGTAAAATATACAACAGCACTTGGTATGTACACATTTGCAAACATGACTTGACCATTCAACATTAACAGAAATAAATGCTGTTGGGGTACAAAAACAGCAGAGGGAGACAAATAGTCATTAATTTCTCCTTTACAGGAGAGATGTTGGAGAGTGTATTGGGGATGAAGATGAGGAGCATATGTGAGATGATACCAGTGTAAGAGAATGAGGATGTTATGGATGAGGAGCGTATGTGGGATGGTACCAGTGTCAGAGAATGAGGATGTTATGGATGAGGAGCGTATGTGGGATGGTACCAGTGTCAGAGAATGAGGATGTTATGGATGAGGAGCGTATGTGGGATGGTACCAGTGTCAGAGAATGAGGATGTTATGGATGAGGAGCGTATGTGGGATGGTACCAGTGTCAGAGAATGAGGATGTTATGGATGAGGAGCGTATGTGGGATGGTACCAGTGTCAGAGAATGAGGATGTTATGGATGAGGAGCGTATGTGGGATGGTACCAGTGTCAGAGAATGAGGATGTTATGGATGAGGAGCGTATGTGGGATGGTACCAGTGTCAGAGAATGAGGATGTTATGGATGAGGAGTGTGTGGGATGGTACCAGTGTCAGATAATGAGGATGTTATGGATGAGGAGTGTATGTGGGATGGTCTAAGGCACTGCATCTCGGTACAAGAGGCTTTACTACAGTCCCTGGTTCGAATTCAGGCTGTATCACATCCGACCGGGATTGGGAGTGCCATAGGGCTGTGCACAGTTGGCCCAGCGCCATCCGGGTTTGGCCCGGCCAAACTATGGCACTCCCAATCCCGGTCGGATGTGATATAGTCTGAATTCGAACCAGGGACTGTAGTCCAGGGACCTACTCCTCATCCATAACATCCTCATTCTCTGACACTGGTACCATCCCACATACGCTCCTCATCCATAACATCCTCATTCTCTGACACTGGTACCATCCCACATACGCTCCTCATCCATAACATCCTCATTCTCTGACACTGGTACCATCCCACATACTCCTCATCCATAACATCCTCATTCTCTGACACTGGTACCATCCCACATACTCCTCATCCATAACATCCTCATTCTCTGACACTGGTACCATCCCACATACGCTCCTCATCCATAACATCCTCATTCTCTGACACTGGTACCATCCCACATACGCTCCTCATCCATAACATCCTCATTCTCTGACACTGGTACCATCCCACATACGCTCCTCATCCATAACATCCTCATTCTCTGACACTGGTACCATCCCACATACATAGGCCTTCATTGTAAATAAGAATTTGTTCTTACCTGACTTGCCAAGTTAAATAAAGGTTCAATTTAAAAGACAACTAGCGGCAACCACAGCTAAATAGCCCAGTACTGTACTACCGACCGTCACGTTGTACATCACCGTATTTTCCATTCCATCCTAATGGAAACCCAGAGGGTTTTTCTTGGAATAGAACAAACATAATATTGATCAAATGAATTAAGCAAGTACCAGTCAAATTTTGGACGCACCTACTCATTCCAGGATTTTTCTTTGTTTTTACTATTTTCTACATTGTAGAATAATAGTGAAGACCGCAAAACTATGAAATAACACATGGAATCATGTAGTAACCAAAAAAGCATTAATCAAATCAAAATATATTTGAGATTATTCAAAGTAGCCACCCTTTGCCTTGATGACAGCTTTGCACTCTTGGCATTCTCTCAACCAGCTTCACCTGGAATGCTTTTCCAACAGTTTTGAAGGAGTTCTCACATATGCTGAGCACTTGTTGGCTGCGTTTCCTTCACTCTGCAGTCCAACTCATCCCAATTGGGTTGAGGTCTTGTGATTGTGGAGGGCAGGTCCGCTGATGTGTAGTCCACACACTGCACCTCCACGGCCTCCTTAACCTCCTTCAAACTGGTGTCCCCTACAGTTACCTCAACAGCTGGAGCCTCCCTCTGAGAGACAACGCCACCAGCTGAACTGTGCCTGTAACACACACACACAATCTGAGGCGTTGTGTGAGGGGCCCAGCCAGGGTGATGACCATGCAGACATTCAGGCTGACAGGACAGCATACTCTCTGGGTCTATCCATGGCCTGACCCTGGTCTTATCTCTCACAGTGGCCTACCATCAGTCTCTCTCATGGGCTTGGAGCTGCCTCTCGCTCCCCTGGGAGATCCAGGGCTAGAGTATCTGAGCCGGTGCTATAGTACAGGCCTTTCCTGCCTGCGCACAAACACACACACCACAGGCCGCGATACACACCCCTCCGTGAAGCTTGCTACCTTACTCCTCCCATACGGCATCTCCTCATAGGTCCTGACCAGCACCACCCTGCCCTGTCGCCCAATGATACCAAACACTGTGTACCACCATTTGTCCTGGCTAAGGTTACAATAAAAGTGATTGGCTGCTCCGGGCTGTGTAGTACTCTGACACGGAGGCCTGGTCATCCCGGAAGACGTAAGGGGAGGGAGCAGAGACGCCCATTAAGCAGGCTGCAAAGGATCATAGGGGAGTTGATGAGGGCAGCTTTGACGCCGAAGAGGAGCTTGAAGAGGAGAGGCTCCAGGAGAAAATGGCCAACGCCAGGTGAGGATGATGATAATGATGAAAATGGTGGTTGTTGTTGTTGAAGATGTTGGTGTATCACTCCTGTAAACGCAAGCCAACACAGGTTGCATGACCACTCCTGCGCTGTCATTTTCCTCTGAGTCATCATGGTGACCAACAGTAATGACAGGTAGACTACACTCCAGTCAGTTTCCGTTGGTCAGCAGCGTTATAGAAAGTGAACCCCCAGACTGCATCTCGCAGGGAGACGGACCCTCCACCTAGATCAGAGAACACACACCCTTGTCTCTTGGCTGCCAGCGAATTAGACAACATTTTGAATAGAGCAGGGCCAGGGGACTGGTCAGCTGGGGGAGTGGGAGACCTAAGGAGAGATAACATTTCATTTTTGCATGGTCAGTCTGAGTAGTTCAAATGAAGAGGTTCATACCTGGGGTGCAGAGTTGGTAGATCGACACAGTAAACCCCATCACTCTCACAGACAGCACAGACACACTGCTTGTCCTCACTCCGCACCAAATGATCCACTGGACTAAGGAACTGAAGGACAGCATAGAATAACACAGACAAGAACCAACCAAAGAGGAGAGTTTCTTGTCCATTAAGAATATCACATACAGCTGACAGCCAGGTTCAAACCCTTACTACAACTTCAGTGTTCATTAATACTCAGTTCACCTGCTGTTCACCTCAGTGTTCATCAATACTCCGTTCACCTGCTGTTCACCTCAGTGTTCATCAATACTCAGTTCACCTGTTGTTCACCTCAGTGTTCATCAATACTCAGTTCCTTGTCATGTTTACCTGCTGCTACTCGTGTCAGTGTTAATAAATAATCCGTTAATTGTATTACCTCCTATTCATCTGTGTTTATCATAATCAGTTCACCTGCTATTCACACGTGTGTAAACAGCGTTCATTAATAATCAGTTCCTTGTCGTTTAATCACCTTTAGTAAATTGAAGTGGGCGAAGTGTAAGGTTTGAGATTCAGCCTACCGTCAGTTTCAGCTCTTGTGTGTTGAAGACATACAGCTCGTCGCGCCCAGTACAAATCAACACATCTGCTCCAGCCCAGATCACTTTAGCAGCTGTATCCGTGGAAAGACATCGAACTCAGCCAAAGTCTCAACAGCATATCGCTGTTAGCTGTAAGAATAACTGGCCAGAACCAAGGAATAATCGGTAAACAGTACGACGCTTTCAAGTAATTTATTTGCTACAAAGTTATGCCCATAATAACTATCTGAAGGTAGTTTCGGCGCTGTAGTTTGCTTGAAATGCATCAGCCAGTTATTGACAGATGCAAAAAAAAAGCGAACGTTGTTTCTGACAAATCAGCGTCCGAAACTACATTACCCAAGCACCAAGACCGACGTATAATGTCATGACGCGACTAGCCACCCACCAATCAAAACATCGCAGGCAAACGTCCGCCGAAATTTCAAAAACATTTTCGTTTGCTTCGGGTGTTGCTATTGTGAGTTTTTTTGCTAGCTATTTTAAACTATTAATTGAACGCGTTATGGATCCCTTTAGTGAAGACCATACGAAAATGTACTTTTATGAAACCAGATTGAATACCTACGTGGGGTGGCCGTTCGAAGAGGGCTGCGCGTGCACTCCAGAGAACGTAAGTTAGTTAACGACACAAACTGGCTAACGTTTGCAAGCTCGGCCATGACTTTCAGAAATGCACGTAGTAGCTAGCTAACTACACAAAGTTGTCCATTATTTGGTGATTCACTTTTCCCAGTTAGGTTACACAATTATGCGTATGCAATTGTTTCACTCTGGTCTAATCTACTAGCGAAAACGTTACCACGATTAAGTTAGTTTGTTGCTGTGCCTTCCAGATGGCCAAAGCTGGATTCATCCACACACCAACAGAGAACAGCCCGGACATAGCCAAGTGCTTCTTCTGTCTCAAAGAACTGGAGGGCTGGGAGCCAGATGATGACCCAGAGTGAGTTGTAAGACAATGATCATGGCTAAAGAAGCCTATATTGGTTAATTATGTATTTTATTGCTATTTAGTAGGCTCGCATGGTAAGTGTTTAAGCTAGTTACTACAACATGCATAGACGCTTACTTTTCGGTCTGAAAAAACATAAGGAACGTAGTTATCGTTCATATCATCGAGCAGTTATTTTACGAAAATAAACGGTTAAATTACTATGCACCTTTTTAGGGTTAGCGTTTCCACAGGGCCATATGTCCATCACAGCGCTTTCAGACCCCAGGCGGAAGAAAGAGGTCAACGCCTTTACTAATGAGCCATCTAGCGTGCACCGAACACTTGTGTGGAACGGAAGGACTACATTAAAATGGTGCAAGACCCCAAAACGCTGCCCATGTTAAAACGACCTTTTGGTCACTAGAGGCCTCTATCATTATCTATGGCTACAACTATGATAAGGACAGTTAAAACAGAAAGTGTATATTTTACATTTTAAATTATTTTCATATGAAAGTGAAGGGTTGTATGTTTCTAGAACCGTATTGCAGTTTAGTTTATTGGTCTTTCAGCAATACCGGTTCTTAAAAACAGTTGTCATTAAACACTGCATTATTTTTCTGTTACCATAATAAGCATCCATGTTAAATAAATTCAACACATTGCACGTTGCATTGCACATGAACTGCTAAAAATGTCTGCCAGAGCCAGTTTACCTCTGAAAATAACACAAGGTCTTTGAACCCTGACCTTAAGGAGTAATGGCAGGCCAGACTATGCTCATTAAGCATACATTCTTGGGATAGCTAGCTACATACTCTGAAGAGGTCTTTGTGTAACTACAAGGTTGCTTGTTAAAGCCTGATTCATCAGCCGGTGATCACTAAGTAACACTAACATACCATCTGATATATAGCAATACAATCATTTGAAAAGGGTCCTTTTTTAGGACCTCTGCGAGACAATGTTGATTAAAAATAACATTTGAACTCTACTGGTTGTCTAGTAGTTTCTTTATTTTAGACAAAATATCACCTTATGCATGTATGTATTTACATCTTTGCATGTTTCAGGTGCTAGAAATCTGGACACACTACCGCCTAGCTATCACCAGATAATGAATCAGGCTATGGGTAGTGAATGTCTAGCCTCTGCCCAGTGAGTGAAGACTGGGAGCCGAGGCTAGTTCAAGCTCAGATCTGGCTGTTCCTCCTCAATTGCTACACTAGAAATAGGATACAATTTAGTATTGTTGTTTCTATTGATCCCTTGCTAGTGTTTTCTCATCATGGCATGACTCTTGTTTCAGGAAGGAGCATAAGTCTCATTCACCCAGCTGCAACTTCATCTCCCTGAAGAAGAGTGTGAATGACCTGACTGTGGAAGAGTTCCTCAAACTCCAGAAAGAGAAGCAGAAATTCCACATTGTAAGTTGACATTCCACATTCTATGTTGAGCTAGGTCTTTGGAAATCCCCATAACAATTATACCTATTGCCAATATTGATAACTAAGTAGGTTTAGTGCTCCTCCTATTGTGTGATTTACTGTATATGGGTAGAACAAGAATATCAACAATTACATATTTTATAAACTTTTATTTAATCAAATATCCAATTGAGACCAGGGTTTCCTTTTTAATGGTGCCCAGAGGACCTAAAATAAAAGATAAAACTACAAGATACAATAAGAAATGCATTACATTAGACATCATAAATATTTATTAAAGTCAATCAAAACAATTGCACACCTGTGAACTCATTTCTCATCTTGGTTTTAAACTGCCCTAGTGGTACCAGGGAAACCAAATGTAGTGAATTTTGTAATTGATTCCAAAAAGGTGGAGCATTAAACTAAAAGTGGATTTATCTAGTTTTGTGGAGACCTGAGGAATTTCAAGAGTTAACCAAACCTGTGAACGGGTTTGGTATCACTTTTTTATACTTTAACAACAAACTTAGGTAAGTCAGAAGCTTGTATAGTAGAGCTTTGTAAACAAAAGGGGAGTAATGAAGTGATCTCCAGGACTTTAATGAGGACCGACCAACCTTTTGATGCAGTGTTATGTATTAAAACTAATAGGAGTACATTAAGCCTGGTTTTGCTGCAGATCAAACACTCCATCCCAGGTCTCTACTAGTGCTGACAATCCATCAGGTGATCAAATGTGTCCTCTAAGTGGAAAATATAGGCCTCTCTAAGTGGAAAATATAGGCATACTGTATCTCTAAGATATGTGTGTGTGGAAAATGATGAATATACCAGATTGAAATGGCTTCTATTTTCCTATCACAGAAAAAGTATTGCAATGAGGCCATCACTAAGTTTGAGGAGGCGGCAAAAAGCAGAAGAGGTGAGATCATCAAGACTGCCATGGATGAAGAGTGATGTGGAGGGACCTGTTTGAGTACTTTATAAATGTTCTGCTCTGGAGTAATCACTGGTAGTGCAGTAGCCTAATGTACATATTCTGTCTGTCCGCATTAGCTAGGTGTTTTTACCAATAAATATTTTATTTCCCAATTTGACTCTTGTGATCTATTTGTCATGTATTGTGTTCATTTGATTGAACATAAACTGGGTATGTGAGAATCTACTGGTAAACCTGCTAGCATATTATAGTGAATGGTAGGGAAGCTAGCCCGGGTTGCTGGCATGAAAGGCAAACAACCTACACATCGCAGGTCGCTGAAATGTTTGACACCAGTTGTCCATAATGGTCATGTGTAAAGTGTTAGAGTTGTGTAAATTCGAATCTGGTATCAGGATAAATATAACAATGAGTCACCGATTGTATACTATGTTTTTTATTAGCTAAGAAATAAATGGCAAATGCAACTTTCGTATATACGGGTTCACTGTAATACCACGCAGGGCAGAACAGAGAACTGACAGGATGTATGTAAACAGTATTCTTATACTGTGATGGGCATAGTTCCAACCTGTCTGTTGGTCTATCACAGAGGCTGGGCGTGGTTTAAACTTGCTCAGCCTATTGCACGCGCTCAGGCGGGTCCCCGCCTCTTGGCGCTTCTTGGAGTCCTCCCTCCGTCGATGTATAGATTCTTACTGTTCTGGTATCGCAGCCTAGTTATAACAGTTGCTCAGTTCCTGCTATTGTGGTGTTCAGTATTTTTCCATCTCAGTTAAACCTCGTGATTACCACCCCTATCACAACTTTGTAAGATACAGCAAGTCACACCATGTGCTCAATATTGTTATATACAAACACAAGGACAAAGCATCTGCTGGGCTGTTATCTACAGTTTTGCAACATGCAGGTCACACCATGTTACTCAGTTCTTGTCACACACACAAACAGGCAAGTAGCAAGCAGTTGTTTAATCTCATAATGATGCTCCAGTGCACAAATGCAGATACCTCACACAACCAACATCAGATAATATTTAATCATATATATGGTAATGGCTATAATGTAAAACACAGAATCCCACAAAAGGGAGAGACAATTCTGCTTCACGTCTCATCCTCGTAACGTTGTTAAAGCTCTTGAGCGGTGAACAAGATACACCGTGAAAGAGTGTATATCCTGGAGATATGGGAATGAAGATTTCCAGCGGAGATTTTGATTAGTTGTGATATTTTACAACTAACTTCACTATAATCTGAATTACTTTAGTCTTTTACTGGCATTCACCTCTCTAGTCAACAACATAAATAGTGTAGAAATAGGGCGTTACCTGTCCCTATATCCGTGGGGAGTTGAATAGCGGCGCACGTGTTTTTATCTCGGAGCAAATACCTTACATCAATCAGGCGAGATGAAGCTGTTCTCTGGTGATCACTGCGGGCATCTTCGGTATGCTCAGTTTTGCGTTCCAGACGGCAGCGATTGGGAGCGACTACTGGTACATTATTAAGGTGAACAGAACCAACCAGACCAATACAGAGGTTTTGGATTCCAATTTCAGACTATTGTTAATTTACGAAGTTATGTGTATACCGATGCGTGTATATTTTGTCATTTGAAACCAATGCCTTGCTTAGATGGATTACTTTATAGTATAAGGTAGGCTAGGCCTATTTGTTATCCGACATCTTTACTGTAGCAAGACAGTTTTATGGTCACAATGAAAACGGAATAATGAATTATCCATCTTTCCAGGTCAAAAGGTGTTCTTTCACATTTAACTCCTCCAGCTACTCTGAACCTGCGATGCACATGTTGAGTGAGTTTACCTGTCCATTATCACCTTAACCATTGTAAAATAAAACACTAACAGCTATTGTTATTTTGGGACATTTTGAATAGATTATGTTATTGATGAATCCTCTATCTGTGTGTCAAGTATGCTCCTATAGTTGGAATGTTGTGTGTCTGTTTCACCAGACATGCACAGTGTGAGTGTGGTCTTGCTCCCTCTTAGCCTGGTCCTTCTACTGTTTGGAGGAATCTGTGGCTTGATCAGTTCCCAGCCCTGGGGCCCCGCCCTCCTCACTAGCACTGTCTCCTATCTCTTCTTCTGCAGTAAGTGTGGCCTCCATCATCATCATTATCTCTCGGTCTTAGGGCCCAAACACCAAGTCTTAGTTCTGCTTCTGCCATGCCAACTCCTTGTTACTCATTGTCATGTTTGGCATTACAAGAAGTTGACATTATGGCACACAAGTAGATAAGGGATAAAGGGAAGGCTACCTAACACCTACAGGCCCAAGTCCAAAATTCACTACTATGCAGCATACTACCATCCATATAGCCTTTTAAAGCAGCGTTAACCAACTCCAGTCCTCCACTACTCCCAACAGCCCAACTCCAGTCCCCCACTACCCCCGGTAGCCCCCCTCCAGTACCCCACTCCAGTCCCCCACTACCCCCGGTAGCCCCCCTCCAGTACCCCACTCTAGTCCCCCACTACCCCCTGGTAGCCCCCCTCCAGTACCCAACTCCAGTCCCTCACTACCCCCGGTAGCCCCACTCCAGTACCTGCGGTAGCCCAACTCCTGTCCCCCACTTCCTCCAATAGCTCAACTCCAGTCTCCCCTTGTAGGCCAACTTCAGTAACCCTGGTGAGAGAGGGAGCAAGAGAGAGAATTGAGAGATGAGGGTATATAGACAGAGAGAGTTGGAGAGATGAGATTTTATTTTATTTCACCTTTATTTAACCAGGTATGCCAGTTGAGAAGTTCTCATTTACAACTGCGACCTGGCCAAGTGTGACAGTGAGACATAAACAACAACAACAGAGCTACACATGGGATAAACACATGTACAGTCAATAACACAATATAAAAATCTCTGTACAGTGTGTGCAAATGAGGTAAGGCAATAAATAGGCCATAGTGGCAAAGTAATTACAGTTTAGCAATTAACACTGGAGTGATAGATGTGCAGATGAGGAAGTGCAAGTAGAAATACTGGTGTGCAAAAGTGGTGTGCAGAGAAAAAAAATGCTGGTGTGCAGAAAAACAAACATAAATATGGGGATGAGGTAGTTGGTTGGATGGGCTACTTACAGATGGGCTGTGTACAGCTGCAGCGATCGGTAAGCTGCTCTGATAGCTGATGCTTAAAGTTAGTGAGAGAGAGATAAGTCTCCAACTTTAGTGATTTTTGCAATTCGTTCCAGTCATTGGCAACAAAGAACTGGAAGGAAAGGCGGCCAAAAAAGGTATTGGCTTTGGGACTGACCAGTGAAATATTCCTGCTGGAGCGCATGCTACGGGTAGGTGTTGCTATGGTGAGCTGAGATAAGGCAGAGTTTTAGATGACCTGGAGCCAGTGGGTTGGCGACGAATATGCAGCGAGGACCAGTCAACGAGAGCATACAGGTCGCAGTGGTGTGAGGTAAATGGGGATTTGGTGACAAAATGGATGGCACTGTGTGTTAGGAATTTTATGAATAAATGACTAAACAATATCCCCATTTCAAATAGAATCGTAACTAAGTAAATTTATACTCTGTTTTATCATATCTGATTAACAATATGAATTCATAAGTGAGGGATTGTGGAGCCTGAAACAGGGGGTAATTAAATAAATACCATTCCAGCCAGGTTGGAGAAGATTGGAAGTGTTTTTTTTTTTTTTTTAAATAAGCAGAAAGGGTAATTAACCTATGGTTGAACCGACTCAACTTAGCACTGGAATGTTTAGATAAGACATTGTGTGTTTTCTTAGGTTTTCCATTAGCTGGAACTGTCTGCTGAAGGGTGATGGATGAAAAACTTTCTGAAGTTATCTCGAATGAACTTTTGAACTGTTGGGAGAAATACTATTTTATGACCTGTGACGACATATTTTGTATATAAACTGTTGTTCGTGGTTACATGACAGCGAGCTCCGAGAATAAATACTATTATCTATTTTTGATAAGACTGGTCTCTGTCTATTTTATGCAAATAAGAATCTTACACATTCTCATAAGATAGACTAAGTGAATTCAATTAATGAAAACATATTGGAATAATTAAATTATACGAACACTGTGATAGACTGCATCCAAGTTGCTGAGTAAAGTGTTGGATGCTATTTTGTAAATGACTTCGCCGAAGTCAAGGATCGGTAGGATAGTCAGTTTTACGAGGGTATGTTTGTCAGCATGAGTGAAGGAGGCTTTGTTGCGAAATAGGAAGCCAATTCTAGATTTAATTTTGAATTGGAGATGCTTAATGTGAGTCTGGAAGGAGAGTTTATAGTCTCGCCAGACACCTAGGTATTAATAGTCCACATATTCTAAGTCAGAACCGTCCAGAGTAGTGATGGTAGTCGGGCAGGCGGTGCGGGCAGGGATCGGTTGAAGAGCGTGCATTTAGTTTTACTAGCATTTAAGAGCAGTTGGAGACCACGGAAGGAGTATTGTATGGCATAGAAGCTTGTTTGGAGGTTTGTTAACACAGTGTCCAAAGAAGGGCCAGATGTATACAGAATGGTGTCGTCTGCGTAGAGGTGGACCAGAGAATCACTAGCAGCAAGAGCGACATCATTGATATATACAGAGAAAAGAGTCGGCCAGAGAATTGATCCCTGTGGCACCCCCATAGAGACTGCCTGAGATCCGGACAACAGTCCCCCCCCAATCACTGAACTCTATCTGAGAAGTAGTTGGTGACCTTCACTTTTACCACTAATTGTTTTTTTGACCAACCAGATCTGATCTTTTGGCCAATCAGATCTGGTCTTTGACCAGTCATCGGGCAAAAGATCAGATTGAGCTGCCTGTGTAAATACAACCTGAGTTGAACATAAATTAATTGGACATCACTCTGTAAAATGTCCTATTCATTGTTGATGGACTGTATTACAAGGATTCCTTATCTTTAAAAGAATAGTGACTTGAGGTAGAGCGTTGTGTACTGTTTTTATCCAATTAAGAGTGACCAATGCAGCGGCTACAGCCCGTCTAATGCTCAGCTCCTGACCAATGTGCGTCGCCTTAGAATTAGTGGACGGGACATTCTAGATTCTACTAATTCTAACTCTATGACGTGTCCCTCCCTACTGCTGCCCTTCTCACCCTGTGACCCTCCCAGTCAGGCCTGGAATAACCCTGATAAAGAAAGCCTTGTGATGCAAGAGAACAGAGTTAACGAAATCTTCATGCCTTTAGCCCTAATCAACAGCACATGGCAAAGTGGGAAATGGGATCAAGGCTGGAATTTGATTTGACTTTCTATCTCTGTGAATTTGGTTTGTCTTTGTGCCGTGTGTCTTTCTTTCTCAGCTGTGGTCACTCTCCGTGTTACACTATTGTGTGGGGCCTTCTCTCATCCTTCTCTCGCTTAATTTCGCTCTTCTGTCTTCTCGCACGCTTTATATCACTTTTCTGTCTTCTCTCTCTCTCGCTTTATATCACTTTTCTGTCTTCTCTCTCGCTCGCTTTATATCACTTTTCTGTCTTCTCTCTCGCTCGCTTCATATCACTTTTCAGTCTTCTCTTTCGCTCGCTTCATATCGCTCTTCTGTCTTTCTCTCGCCCGCTTTGTATCGCTTTTCTGTCTTCTCTCTTGCATGCTTTATATCACTCTTCTGTCTTCTCTCTCGCTCGCTTCATATTGCTCTTCTGTCTTCTCTCTCGCTCGCTTTATATCGCTTTTCTGTCTTCTCGCTTGCTTCATATTGCTCTTCTGTCTTCTCTCTCGCTCGCTTCATATTGCTCTTCTGTCTTCTCTCTCGCTTGCTTCATATTGCTCTTCTGTCTTCTCGCTCGCTTCATATTGCTCTTCTGTCTTCTCGCACGCTTTATATCGCTTTTCTGTCTTCTCTCGCTTCATATCACTCTTCTGTCTTCTCTCTCGCTCGCTTCATATCGCTCTTCTGTCTTTCTCTCGCCCGCTTTATATCACTTTTCTGTCTTCTCTCTTGCATGCTTTATATCGCTCTTCTGTCCTCTCGCTCGCTTCATATCGCTCTTCTGTCTTTCTCTCGCTCGTTTTATATCGCTTTTCTGTCTTCTCTCTCTCGCTTTATATCGCTTTTCTCGCTTTTCTGTCTTCTCTTGCTCGCTTCATATCGCTCTTCTGTCTTCTCTCTCGCTCGCTTCATATCGCTCTTCTGTCTTCTCTCTTCTCTCTCGCTCGCTTCGTACCTCTCTTCTGTCTTCTCTCTCGCTCGCTTCGTACCTCTCTTCTGTCTTCTCTCTCGCTCGCTTCGTACCACTGTTCTGTCTCCTCTCTCACTTGCTTCATATCGCTCTTCTGTTTTAGGGACCGAGTGGCGCATTGGTCTAAGGCACTGCATCACAGTGCTAGAGACGTCACTACAGACCCATGTTCGATCCCGGGCGGTATCACAACCGGCTGTTTTCGGCATTCACATTGGGCTGTGCACAATTGGCCCAGCGTCGTCTGGGTTAGGGAAGGGTTTGGCAGGGGTAGGCCGTCATTGTAAATAAGAATTTGTTCTTAACTGACTTGCCTAGTTCAATAAAAATAACAAATTATTTGTTATATCGCTCTTCTGTCTCCTTGCTGTCTTCTTGCTCTCTTTATATCGCTCTTTTGTCTTCTCTCTTTATATCGCTCTTCTGTCTTCTCTCTTTATCGCTCTTTGTCTTCTCTCTTTATATCGCTCTTCTGTCTTCTTGCTCTCTTTATCGCTCTTCTGTCTTTCTCCCTGTCATTCTCATCTTTGATTTGATCTTCAATTCCTCAATCAAGCATGTTTTCTTGTAAATTTCAATTTACTGGAAAACTTGTCTCTTTGCGTATGTGTGAGGGTGTTGTATCATCTGCCTAATGCTCAATTTAACAAATTCCTTGGGCTTAATAAAAACCAGAAATAAACACAACCCTTAGTGTGAGCTTAGAGCTTAAGTCCCAAAAGCACACACATCCCTGGGTCGCTCCACTTCTCAGTTCACTGCAGCAGCTAGCGACTGGAATGAGCTGCAGCAAACACTCAAACTGGACAGTTTTATCTCAATCTCTTCATTCAAAGACTCAATCGTGGACACTCTTACTGACAGTTGGGGCTGCTTTGTGTGATGTATTGTTGTCTCTACCTTTGTGCTGTTGTCTGTGCCCAATAATGTTTGTACCATGTTTTGTGTTGCTACCAGGGTGTGTTGTCATGTGTTGCTGCCTTGTTATGTTGTTGTCTTAGGTCTCTCTTTATGTAGTGTTGTGTTGTCTCTCTTGTTGTGATGTGTGTTTTGTCCTATATTTATTTTTAATTTTTAATCCCAATCTCAGTCCACACAGCCTTCTGCCTTTTGGTAGGCCATCATTGTAAATAAGAGTTTGTTATTAACTGACTTGCCTGGTTAAATACATCACATCAAATTAGGGCTAAGAGGGCGAGTGCCACATGACACAAAGGTCTTTTCAATCCCCTCAGGAAGAGTCAGAGAGGGGCTCCGAGAGGGGCTCAGGGCCAGACAGAGCCAAAGTACTTTTACAGCAGTGTGGTAATAATAGGTTTATTTTAAATTGCGCTACAGAATCTCAATCGCTTTAAAAAACAAACAAAAATAAATTCAGGGAGTTGGCATTTGATGAGATAGACTTCCACAGCTAGATGCTGATGTAGTTCAGGACAGGAGGAGCTTGAGTGGAGGTGGCGTTGATGGTCTAGCCAGGTAGGGAGAAGCATCAGTCAGACAGGCCTGCCCGGAGCTCTTCGTCAGGCTGTCTCTGAAGTGCACAGCTAGGTAGACTGGAACATCCACCACTAAAAGTGTAGCACCCACCTGGGTGATGCTTCGGTAGGTATAAACGCCTGAGCGACCACCTCATCAGTAATCAAGAACTCCTATGAGATGAGTCTCTGTCATTCAGTTTCATTGTCAACAGGGAATATCCAGTACTTGTTTATTTGAATGTCCTGTTTATTTCTGCTAACGAACATCGTTGTCTCTAACATCTCAGCCCAAAATCATCTCCACCAATCATTGGACAGGCTGATAAGCAGTTGATTGTATTCCCTGTGGTGCTGTCTGGGTATTTCTCCTCTTGGGTAGTAATTCTGATCACTTTAATATTTCAGTCCTGTGTGAATAAACCATCTGTGTAATTACATGCGCACACCCCTTCCACTCCTCCTGTCTCTCTGCTCATGACACCCTTGGGTGATTATAGGGATAAAGAAAAACAACCCCCACCTAGCCCCCCTGCCAGCAATATGTGGAGATTTGGGCTGCTTGGTGCAGGGAGCCGGATACAAACATTTTCTAGTTTATTGACTTTGCCTAGTCCTCTCAGCCGGAACCAAAGACCAGTTTGTCCATGGCAACATAATGGGACTCTGAGAGCTCTTAAACTTTGATGTCATCCGATGGTGCCTGCGTCAGTCTACGTCTTGTTTCTCCCATTCTCTCATTCTGATATGTGGGTTTTATAGTTTTGCTGTTGTATTCATGTCTAGTCTGCCTAGAGTCCATTAAAGATTAAACACAATGCAACATCAAAAGGCTCCTCTTTCCCTGGCTGTATTTTTTGAGCCTAAGCTTTTATGTGTAAGATGCTGTCTAAGTGGCTGTGGCATCTTTATCCTTCATTGAGGGGATCCTGTAAAGTGCTCTCCAAGCCAGGTGTACGGCATAAGAGCCTGTACATACTTTGTGCTTATGTGAACCAGAATGTTTCATCTCCCTCTCCAACTCCTTGTGTGCACATTTGGTATATTAGCAATGCCTTACTGTTAGTGTGTGCCAGATTCAGTGTTTAATAGTCATATGTACAGGGTTGCAGTTGTGATTGCAGGGTACAGTGAAACCTTAGGCTTCGAGCTCCAACATGCAGGACTAGTGAAATAATAAACAAAACTATAGAAATGGCACTATACACAACTGTAGCAGTAATTAATAAAGTACTGTCCTTTGGGGTGTAGGTAGAGTAAAGACTGTTGCCTCAGGACTACCTGGCCTGATGACCCCTCGCGGTCCCTAGTCCACCTGGTCGTGCTGCTGACCCAGTTTCTGCTGTTCTGCCTGCGGCCGTGGAATCTTGACCTGTTCACTGGACCCTCCCCCACGCATGCTGTCTCGACCTCTGAATGCTCAGCTATGAAAAGCCTAATCAAAATCGCCCTCTACCGTAGGACCATGCCTCAGGACTACCTGGCATGATGACTCCTTGTTGTCCCCAGTCCACCTGGCTGTGCTGCTGCTCCAGTTTCAACTGTTCTGCCTGCGGCTATGGAATCCTGACCTGTTCACCGGATGTGCTACCTGTCCCAGACCTATTATTTGACCATGCTTGTCATTTATGAACATTTGAACATCTTGGCCATGTTCTGTTATAATCTCCACCCTGCACAGCCAGAAGAGGACTGGCCACCCCTCATAGCCTGGTTCCTCTCTAGGTTTTTGGCCTTTCTAGGGAGTTTTTCCTAGCCAACGTGCTTCAACACCTGCATTGCTTGCTGTTTGGGGTTTTAGGCTGGGTTTCTGTACAGCACTTTGAGATATCAGCTGATGTACAAAAGGCTATATAAATACATTTGATTTGACTCTACAACCACTGTGATTATTAGTTGACCCTGCTGGTCTTCTATGGATATCCTGAAGAACAATCTGGCCTTAAGATCTGTGTACTCTTATAATCTTCACCTGACATAGCCAGAAGAGGACTGGCCACCCCTTAGAGCCTGGTTGCTCTCCAGGTTTCTTCCTAGGTTCCTACCTTTCCAGGGAGTTGTTCCTATCCACTATGCCTCTACATCTGCATTGCTTGCTCTTTGGGGTTTTAGGCTCAGTTTCTGTATAAGCACTTTGTGACAACTGCTGTTGTAAAAGGGCTCTATAAATAAACTGTATTGATTGATTGATTGATTGAGGGGGTGGGGTAATGACCATAGGGGGAGCAGCATGACCATTGAGGGGGGTGTGGGGACCAAGTCCAATAAAACAAAATCTTAATAAAGTAATATACATATTAAGAACTGCAACAGTGATGAATGTTGTTGGAGTGGGGGGCAGAGTAAAGGTCTGTTACGGAGGGCAGCAAGAGAGAGAATATCCATAGGGGGAGAAGCAGGTAAGGTTTGACCGTTGATGGTGCGGGGGGGAATGTCCATAGGGGGAGAAGCAGGTAAGGTTTGACCGTTGAGGGTGCTGGGGGGAATGTCCATAGGGGGAGAAGCAGGTAAGGTTTGACCGTTGATGGTGCGGGGGGGAATGTCCATAGGGGGAGAAGCAGGTAAGGTTTGACCGTTGATGGTGCGGGGGGGAATGTCCATAGGGGGAGAAGCAGGTAAGGCTTGACCGTTGAGGGTGCGGGGGGTAATGTCCATAGGGGGAGAAGCAGGTAAGGTAGTGACCGTTGAGGGTGCGGGGGGGAATGTCCATAGGGGGAGAAACAGGTAAGGTAGTGACCATTGAGGTTGCAGGGGGGAATGTCCATAGGGGGAGAAGCAGGTAAGGTAGTGACCGTTGAGGGTGCGGGGGGGAATGTTCATAGGGGGAGTAGTGGGGGGAGGAGCGCATAACTGACTAGTGGTGGCTATTTAGCAGCCTGATGGTCTGTGGGTAGAAGATATTGGCCAGTCTCAGTTTTTGCTATGATGCTCTTGTACTGATTATAACATCTACAGAAAATACAGAAATGGCAATGGTGGAGCTGTTGCTGTTTATATTCAAGACCACATTCCTGTACAGATTAGAGAGGATCTCTTTAAATACTGTTGAAGTAATATGGCTGCAGGTTCATCTGCCTCACCTAAAGCCCATTCTGGTGGGAAGCTGCTATAGACCACCAAGTACTAACTGTCAGTATCTGGATAACGTGTGAAATGCTTGATAACGTATGTGATATCAACAGAGGTATATTTTGTGGGTGATTTCAATATTGACTGGCTATCATCAAGCTGCCCACTCAAGAAAAGTTCTAAAGGCTGGGCCTAATATAGTGTATAGGAGGTCATACAAAAAGTGTTGTGGTGATTCCTGTGTTGTTGATTTAAATATGTGTTGTTCTGTGGTGTGTAATGAGGAGCAGCCAGATGCTGCATGAGAAATGAGAAAAAAGGAATGGCAAATAAGCCTGGCTGCACAACCAATTGGCAAATTTATTGCAAATTGAGAAATCATAAGAATTAAAATAAGAAACTATACTATGAAACAAAGATAATTGACATAAAGAATGAGAGTAATCAGAGGGCTGATATAAGTACTATGCATGCCAGTCTCTCTAGGCTAAGAGTTGAGGAGAGACTGACTGCATCACTTCTTCTTTTTATAAGAAACAATGTGTTGTTAATCCCAAATTGTTTGCATAGTCAATTCACACACCAATCCCAGCAGACATGACACCAGGGGTGTCAGTCCCCAATTTCAGAACAAATTCAAGAAAACGCACAGTATTATATAGAGCTATAATTGCATGGAACTTCCTTCCATCTCATATTGCTAAAATAAACAGCAAACCTGGTTTAAAAAAACAGATAAAGCAACACCTCGCGGCACAACGCCTCTCCCCTATTTGACCTAGATAGTTTGTGCCTTTATATTGTTTTATGTAGTTTTGTCTTTGAGCTGTTCTTCTCTATTGATGTTCTGTATTATGTCATTCTGTATTAGGTTGTATGTTTTGTGTGGACTCCAGGAAGAGTAGCTGCTGCTTTTGCAACAGCTAATGGGGATCCTAATAAAATACACATACCAAAATACCAATAGTAAAAAGCTTTAAATGTAAAATGGTAAAAAGACAAACTCCGCTCCATCAGTCATTGAATAAATAGCTCATTCATCACAAAACCCACTGATATTGACAATTACTTGAATTATGTTTTCATTGGCAAGGTTAGCAAACATAGGCATGACATGCCAGCAACAAATGCTGACACTACACATCTAAGTATAACTGATCGAATTATGAATGACGAGCATTGTGGAAGAGGTGAAAAAAGTATTGTTGTCTATCAACAATGACAGGCCACCGGGGTCTGACAACTTGGATGGAAAATTACTGAAGATAATAGTGGACAATATTGCCACTCCTATTTGCCATGTCTTCAATCTAAGCCTAATAGAATGTGTGTGTGTGCCCTCAGGCCTGGAGGGGAAAAAAAGTCATGCTGATACCCAAGAATATTAAAGCCCCCTTTAATGGCTCAAATATCAGACAAATCAGTCTGTTACCAACCCTTAGTAAACCTTTGGGAAAAAATGGTGTTTAACCAGATAAAATCCTAACAGACTTTCAGTAGGCTTATAGGGAAGGACTATCAACAAGCACTTCACTTACACAAATGACTGATGATTGGCTTAGAGAAATGTATGATAAAAAGATTGTGGGAGCTGTTTTGTTAGACTTCAGTGCTGCTTTTGACAAAATCGATCATAGTCTGCTGATGGAAAAAAATGTGTTTTGGCTTTACACACCAATCCTGCTATATTATGGATAAAGAGTTACCTGTCTAACAGAACACAGAGGGTAGAATCAGGAATTCTACAGGGCAGCTGTCTAGGCCCCTTACTTTTTTCAATCTTTACTAATGACATGCCTCTGGCTTTAACCTCACTAGGGTATGTGGGACGCTAGCATCCCACCTGGCCAATATCCAATGAGATTGCAGAGCGCCAAATTCAAATACAGAAATACTCATTATAAAAATTCAGAAAACATACAAGTATTTGACATAGGTTTAAATATTAACTTCTTGTGAATCCAACCACGGTGTAAGATTTTTAAAATACTTTACGGCGAAAGCATAATTTAAGATTGTTTGAGAACATCGCCCAGCAGACAAATCATTACAAACAGTAACCAGCCAAGTAGAAGAGTTGCACAAGTCAGAAATAGAGATAAAATTAATCACTTACCTTTGATGATCTTCATATGGTTGCACTCAGAAGACATTCATTTACTCAATAAATGTTCCTTTTGTTCGATAAAGTCTCTCTTTATATCCAAAAACCTCAGTTTTGTTTGCGCATTTTCTTCAGTAATCCACAGGCTCAAACGCAGTTACAACAGGCAGACAAAAAAATCAAAATTGTATCCGTAAAGTTCACAGAAACATGTCAAACGATGTTTATATTCAATCATCAGGTTGTTTTTAGCCTAAATAATCGATAATATTTCAACCGGACAATAACGTCATCAATATAAAAGGTAAACAAGAAAGGCACTCTCTCGGTCGCGCGCATGAAGAAGCTCTGTGACACGGCAGGGTCCACTCATTCAGACTGTCCTTACTCCCTCATTTTTCAGAATACAAGCCTGAAACAATTTCTAAAGACTGTTGACATCTAGTGGAAGGCATAGGAACTGCAATTTGATTCCTAAGTCAATGGATACTGTAATGGCATTGAATAGAAAACTACAAAAACAAAACAAAATCCTACTCCCTGAATGGATTCTGTTATACTCACAGATACTATTTTAACAGTATTGGAAACTTTAGAGTGTTTTCTATCCAAATCTACCAATTATATGCATATCATATCTTCTGGGCCCGAGTAGCAGGCAGTTTAATTTGGGCATGCTTTTCATCCAAAATTCCAAATGCTGCCCCCTACCCTAGAGAAGTTAAGTAATGACTCAACACTATACACATGTTACTACATCAAGTGAAATCACTGCAACACTTAACAAAGAGCTTGCTGACATGTTGTCAGCAGCATACCACCCTGCATCCCACTGCTGGCTTTGCTTCTGAAGCGAAGCAGGGTTGGTCCTGGTCAGTCCCTGGATGGGAGGCCAGATGCTGCTGGAAGTGGTGTTGGAGGGCCAGTAGGAGGCACCCTTTCCTCTGGTCTAAAAAAAATATCTCAATTCCCCAGGGTAGTGATTGGGGACATTACCCTGTGTAGGGCGCTGTCTTTCGGCTGGGATGTTCAACGGGTTAAATAACTCTGTGGTTACTAAAGATCCCATGGAACTTATTGTAACAGTAGGGGTGTTAACCCTGGTGTCCTGGCTAAATTCCCAATCTGGCCTTCATACCATCATGGCCACCTAATCATCCCCAATTGGCTCATTCATCTTCTCTCCCCTGTAACTATTCCCCAGGTTGTTGCTGTAAATGAGAATGTGTTCTCAGTCAACTTACTCCCAGCTGGTGTTGCTGAAAAGCTTCAAAGTGAGCATCAACTACTCCCAGCTGGTGTTGCTGACACGCTTCAAAGTGAGCCCCAGCTACATCAATTACTCCCAGCTGGTGTGTGTGTTTATTTATGGTGTGTGTGTTTCCTCAGGTGTCCTGACCCTCTCCGGTGTCAGCCTGTACATCAGCAACTCCGAGCAGGCACTGGCAGAGACCGAGAGTCTGGTGGGGGCTGAGCGTCTGGCCCAGGTGGTCAGCACCTCATTCGAGCTGGTCCCTGGGCCTGGCTGTCCTTCTGCCTGGAGGTCCTCACTGGCCTGCTGCTGGCTGCCCACCCCACCCTCCAGAGCAGCTCACCGGGCCACGGCATGCCCTCTGTCCTAACCCAAGAGCCAGGCCCTACAGAAGTGTCACAAGAACTGTACTTTCAATTTTTAAATTATTTTTATATGCTCGTCTCTGGCACCACAAATGAATTTCCCTCTGGAGAAATAAAGTTCTTTATTACATATTTATTCATCCTAAATGCAGTATGTGGTTTATAGTCTGTGGGTAAAACAGCTGTCATTTAATGCCATCTTGTGGTCTGATAAGTTACTACATTTCAATTGGCAAAGGCCCTCAAATATGAAATTGCTTATTGTGGTCCTATAATGTAGGATGAGAAATGAAACACCAGAATTACTGGCCTCAACCACATCAGTCTGAATGGCTGTTAGCTGTCACAGGGTTGCATTTTAGAACATTGGCAAGTGAAGGGCTATATGAATAGATGTCCTCAAAGCTAAAGCCATAGTAGAAATGCCCAGAGCAGACTGAAGGTGCATCTCAATAGTCTGAAGAGGCTCCCTGTCCTTCATCTGCACTGATCTGCACATTGAAAGTAGCTGAGAGCAATGAAGTGGACATGTCAGTGGACGTTAGTGTTCACCTAATGATTGAAGAGGCAAGAACTAAAGACCCTTTATGTTACTTTGTCACGGTCAGTTATTGCTGTGGAAACCACAACATCCACCCGCATAAGAGAATATACTGGATTCAATCCAATCAGCAGTACACTACCGTTCAAACGTTTGAGGTCACTTGTCCTTGTTTTTGAAAGAAAAGGAAAAACAATTGTCCAGTAAAATAACATCAAATCAGAAATACAGTGTAGACATCGTTAATGTTTTAAATGACTATTGTAGCTGGAAACGGCACATTTTTTTATGGAATATCTACATAGGTGTACAGAGGTCCATTATCAGCAACCATCACTCCTGTGTTCCAGTGGCATGTTGTGTTAGCTAATCCAGGTTTATCATTTTAAAAGGCTAATTGATTATTAGAAAACTATTTTGCAATTATGTTAGCACAGATGAAAACTGTTGTGCTAATTAAAGAAGCAATAATACTGGCCTTTTGAGTAGTTGAGTATCTGGAGCATCAGCATTTGTGGGTTCGATTACAGGCTCAAAATGTCCAGAAACAAATAACTTTCTTCTGAAACGTATTAGTCTATTCTTGTTGTCCACATTTCCATGTTAATTATTTATTTGCTTATCTATTGTTTACCTACTACCTATTTTTTTCTTAAAAATTACACTGTTTGTATTTGCCACGAAACTGAAAATCTCATACAACGCTGTGTATTACTCCCTTCACAGAACAGTGCAAACTGTCTAAACAGAATAGAAAGAGGAGTGAGAGGCCCCGGTGCACAACTGAGCAAGAGGACAAGTACATTAGAGTGTCTAGTTTGAGAAACAGACGCCTCACCAGTCCTCAACTGGCAGCTTCATTAAATAGTACCCGCAAATCACCAATCTCAACATCAACAGTAAAGAAGCGACTCCGGGATGTTGGTCTTCTAGGCAGAGTTGCAAAGAAAAAGCCATATCTCAGACTGGCCAATAAAAATAAAATATTAATATGGGCAAAAGAACACAGACACTGGACAGAGGAAGATTGGAAAAAAAGTGTTATGGACAGATGAATCTAAGTTTGAGGAGTTCGGATCACAAAGAAGAACATTTGTGAGACGCAGAACAAATGACATTACGCTGGAGGAGTGCTTGACACCATCTGTCAAGCATGGTGGAGGAAATCTGATGGTCTGGGGGTGCTTTGGTGGTGGTGAAGTGGGAGATTTGTACAGGGTAAAGGGATATTGAAGAAGGAAGGCTATCACTCCATTTTGCAACGCCATGCCATACCCTGTGGACTGCACTTAATTGGAGCCAATTTCCTCCTACAACAGGCCAATGACCCAAAGCACAGCTCCAAACTATGCAATAACTATTTAGGAAGAAGCAGTCAGCTGGTATTCTCTCTATAATGAGTGGCCAGCACAGTCACCGGATCTCAACCCTATTGAGCTGTTGTGGGAGCAGCTTGACCTTATGGTAAATAAGAAGTACCCATCAAGCCAATCCAACTTGTGGGAGGTGCTTCGGGAAGCATGGGGTGAAATCTCTTCAGATTATCTCAACAAATTGACAACTAGAATGCCAAAGGTCTGCAAGGGTGTAATTGCTGCAAATTGAGAATTCTTTGACGAAGGCAAAGGACACAATTATTATTTCAATTAAAAATCATTATTTATAACCTTGTCAACGTCTTGAATATATTTCCTATTCATTTTGCAGCTAATTTCATGTCTGTTTTCATGGAAAACATGATCATTTCTAAGTGACCTCAAACTTTTAAAAGGTAGTGTATATCTGCGTTATAGCATACTTGACATTTAAAAGGTAATTTCTCATTGAACAGACATGCCACGTTTACCATGAATGTGGTCTCCGCGGAATCTGAAATAAAATTGCTTTTAAAAAGATGCATAGCTGGCCTCCCGGGTGGCGCAGTGGTTAAGGGCGCAGTACTGCAGCGCCAGCTGTGCCATCAGAGTCCCTGGGCTCTGTCGTAACCGGCCGCGAACGGGAGGTCCGTGGGGCGACGCACGGGTTAGGGAGGGATTGGTCGGTAGGGATCTCCTTGTCTCATCGCGCACCAGCGACTCCTGTGGCGGGCCGGGCGCAGTGCGCGCTAGCCAAGGTTGCCAGGTGCACGGTGTAGCCTCCGACACATTGGTGCGGCTGGCTTCCGGGTTGGAGGCGCACTGTGTTAAGAAGCAGTACGGCTGGTTGGGTTGTGTATCGGAGGACGCATGACATTCAGCCTTCGTCTCTCCCGAGCCCGTACGGGAGTTGTAGCAATGAGACAAGATAGTAGCTACTAAACAATTGGATACCACGAAATTGGGGAGAAAACGGGGTAAAAAATAAATAAAATAAAAATGTTTCAATTTTTTTTTTTTAAAGATGCATAGCTGACAAACAGCAATCAGATTGAAACTTGGGCAAGGACACAGCAGCCTACATACACAAGCTTTAAGTGTTCCACAGGGATGACAATAGCAGTGGTTGTTCCACAGGACTGACAATAGCAGTGGTTGTTCCACAGGGCTGGCAATAGCAATGGTTGTTTCACAGGACTGACAATAGCAGTGGTTGTTCCACAGGACTGACAATAGCAGTGGTTGTTCCACAGGGCAGACAATAGCAGTGGTTGTTCCACAGAACTGACAATAGCAGTGGTTGTTCCACAGGACTGGCAATAGCAGTGGTTGTTCCACAGGACTGACAATAGCAGTGGTTGTTCCACAGGGCTGACAATAGCAGTGGTTGTTTCACACGGCTGACAATAGCAGTGGTTGTTCCACAGGGCAGACAATAGCAGTGGTTGTTCCACAGAACTGACAATAGCAGTGGTTGTTCCACAGGACTGGCAATAGCAGTGGTTGTTCCACAGGACTGACAATAGCAGTGGTTGTTCCACAGGGCTGACAATAGCAGTGGTTGTTTCACACGGCTGACAATAGCAGTGGTTGTTCCACAGGACTGACAATAGCAGTGGTTGTTCCACAGGACTGACAATAGCAGTGGTTGTTCCACAGGACTGGCCATAGCAGTGGTTGTTCCACAGGACTGACAATAGCAGTGGTTGTTCCACAGGACTGACAATAGCAGTGGTTGTTCCACAGGACTGACAACAGCAGTGGTTGTTCCACAGGGCTGACGATAGCAGTGGTTGTTTCACAGGGCTGACAATAGCAGTGGTTGTTCCACAGGGCTGACAATAGCAGTGGTTGTTCCACAGGGCTGACAATAGCAGTGGTTGTTCCACAGGGCTGACAATAGCAGTGGTTGTTCCACAGGGCTGACAATAGCAGTGGTTGTTCCACAGGGCTGACAATAGAAGTGGTTGTTCCACAGGGCTGACAATAGCAGTGGGTGTTCCACAGGACTGACAATAGAAGTGGTTGTTTCACAGGGCTGACAATAGCAGTGGTTGTTCCACAGGACTGGCAATCGCAGTGGTTGAAGTGTGTGTGTGTGTGTGGGAGGGAGGGGGGGGGTCAGAGCAGCAAGGCTTTATAATGACTGCTGCTTGACCTTTATCAACAATGGGCCAGTGGGAGAGAGAGATGACCTGTCAGCAGCCCAACTGTGTCCCTGCCTGCCAGTTGCTGGCTGTGAGCTGTGATTTGCTGCTCAACATGCTGTGTGGTACCAAAATAAAAAAAACACACAACAAATCCATTTTCTTTCTGGTATCCATGGTAACATGGAAGTTGTCCAGGGTTTTTTGCCACCTTTTTGGTAAATAATATCCAAAACAACAGAGCATAGCCTACTTTTTACTTTGTAATAAAACACAACATGTTGGCACAAATTTGTGCATTTCTCCTTTGCCAAGATAATCCATCTACCTGACAAGTGTGGCATATCAATAAACTGAAAACATGGCTGCAGGGGCAGTATTGAGTAGCTTGGATGAAAGGTGCCCAGAGTAAATGGCCTGCTCCTCAGTCTCAGTTGCTAACATTCGCCCATTATTATTAGTATTGGATAGAAAACACTCTGAAGTTTCTAAAACTGTTTGAATGATGTCTGTGAGTATAACAGAACTCATATGGCAGGCAAAAACCTGAGAAGAAATCCAAACAGGAAGTGAGAAATCTGAGGTTGGTCGATTTTCAACCCAGTTTACTAGTTGTCTTTCAATCACCCGCGAGTGAATGCCTCTTTCAGATCAGTGCCGAGCCTGTGCACATTTGTTGATATTCTTTGCTAGTTAGCGAGTTATTAGCCCAGTTTTAGATAAGTATAGGTCAGCAATGGAGAGTTACTGCTTCCTACAAGAGCACAAAGAAGTGTAGGCTACATTTCAAATGGGCTTTGAAAAGACAGTCCGGTAAAAAGCTTGTCTTAATTAAAAGTGTCAGTGTTGTATTTTGAGACAAGCTTGAATGTGCAAATAAGCCAATAGGCAGAGGGGTAGCCTATATTGTCTATTTTTTTATATGGTAATAATAATGACTTTTATTTTGTAAAGTGGTTTCTTGCATCATACAACACAATACAATGCAATTTACAGTAACACCCCTGGTGTTACAGACCAAGTAGATGAATCATTCATTAATGTCATCATGTAAAAACTTTATTAAAAGTGTCATGTAATGTATGCCTGGCTACTGTAGGCTATAGTATAGAAATCAAAAGCTATTTCCATGTGAAAATGTTATGGGATTTGCTACATTGGTTTTGTTGGTAGGCCTACACTATTCTAAAATAGCCACAATAGCCTATTGGCTACTGTCTAAATCTGTATGAGTACAGCCTCAGCCGGAAGTTGCATAAAATTCTCACAAGGTTCAAGTTACCACTCGGAAGACCTAAAATGAGCTCAGTGCCCCAAAGAATTTGACGGAACATTGGTTGTAACTGACTTAAGTGGGTAAACACCCACCTTCGATGGCCACTGGCACGGTGGAGAAGTGTGCTCATCACAGATAAATCCCGGTTTCAACTGTACCGGGCATGTCAACATTGTGAACAGAGTCCCCTTTGGTGGCGGTGGGGTTATGATATGGGCAAGCATAAGCTACCGACAACGAACAAAATTGCATTTTTTTATTTAACTAGGCAAGTCAGTTAAGAACAAATTCTTATTTACAATGACGGCCTAGGAACAGTGGGTTAACTGCCTTATTCAGAGGCAGAACGACTGATTTTTACCTGGTCAGCTCAGGGATTCGATCTAGCAACCTTTCGGTTACTGGCGATGGCAATTTCAATGCAGAGATACAGTGGTTCCTCCTTTAAAAATTGTGTCCTACTGCGGCACACCTTGCGTGCTGCCGCAGCATACTGTGACAAGTAATTTCATTGTCAGCCATTTTTTCTGTTACTGCAAGTAATTGCTAGTTTGACCACCAGAGGGCATCTTTGAGAAGCATTTGATTGTATTCCGTATTGGCATTACCAGAGAATTTTTTTTTTTGTTGTAATAACACAGAATATGGGATTGATTTTAAGAAATTTGGCTTAATTAAGTTGATTAATATTATTGTGTTTCTATTCTATAAACAAAAAACTAAACCCCCAGAGTTTCCATTAGGATGGAATGGAAAATATGGCGCTGTACAACGTGACGGTCGGGAGTACGCTACAGGATTGGAGGATTCTAAATGGTTTGCCCTCATTAGACAACTTTGTTCCAATATTTCTATAAATCAGTGATATTTATTCCCACAGTAATTCGTTATGAGTCCATAACTAAATCTACATCTGCATTTTGAAAGAGTATTTTTTATCATTATTTTATTAATGAAATGTGTTTATTTGTTTATTAGGCTACTGTGCAGGCTACAATCTATACTGTAGTAGACATGGGAAAGTGCCTAATTCCTTACATAAGGGAGAGCAGGCCATGTCTGTACTACAGAATGCAGGACACGCGGGAAACCTGTGTTATTTCATAGTTGTGATGTCTTCACTATTATTCTACAATGTAGAAGTAGTAAAAATAAAGAAAAATCCTGGAATGAGTAGGTGCGTCCAAAATTTGACTGGTACTTGCTTAATTCATTTGATCAATATTATGTTTGTTCTATTCCAAGAAAAACCCTCTGGGTTTCCATTAGGATGGAATGGACGGTCGGTAGTACAGTACTGGGCTATTTAGCTGTGGTTGCCGCTAGTTGTCTTTTAAATTGAACCTTTATTTGACTTGGCAAGTCAGGTAAGAACAAATTCTTATTTACAATGAAGGCCTACCCCGGCCAAACCCGGATGGTGCTGGGCCAACTGTGCACAGCCCTATGGCACTGATACAGCCCGAATTCGAACCAGGGACTGTAGTAAAGCCTCTTGCACCGAGATGCAGTGCCTTAGACCGCTGCGCCACTCGGGAGCCATGACCAATATATATAGATATATTTTTTATAACATTAACCGTGTGTAGGTAGATGTGGAAAGATAGATACAAATGATTTGTTGCAAGTTGGGGAGGTTCACACCTAGCTCGGCTATTAGACAATTCTTTAGTAAAGGTTGAATAGTCTATTGTTCAGCTAATAGCCCATCCTGCTACACTTGTGAAAAACTAATAATAATACTTTTTCCCCTTTCCACATGTTAAAGATTCCAATAGATAAAGTGTTTTTCGTCACAATCGGCCCCAACCCCAATTAATACATTTGGGCAAGGTCGATAGCATGCTAAACTTCGGGCTAGAATGTTGAGGGTTCAAAACCTGCTCCCTGCTTGTTACCTTATGTTTCAGCATGGTAATGCACGGCTCCATGTCGCAAGGATCTGTACACAATTCCTGGAAGCTGAAAATGTCCCAGTTCTTCCATGGCCTGCATACTCACCAGACATGTCACCCATTGAGCATGTGTGGAATGCTCTGGATCGACATGTACGACAGCGCGTTCCAGTTCCTGCTAATATCCAGCAACTTCGTGCAGCCATTGAAGAGGCGTGGGACAACATTCCACAGCCCACAATCAACAGCCTGAACAGCCAACTCTATGCAAAGGAGATGAGTGGCGCTGCATGATATTGTTGCATGTTGCGTTTAGATTTTTGTTCTCTGTAGTTGCTTATATGATACAGAATGTTCTCCCCAGTCTAAAGTAATAGATTAGATCATTTGTCATGTTGTGTAACTTTTAATGAGATGGTTTTCCAGAGTAGTTCATGTATATCACAGTGCTTCCTCAAACAACAGCCATGCTGTCTATGTAGCCTACATGAGCAAGTCAGCCAGTCATGAGAACAAATTGACAGACGTAAAAGCGAAGAAAACAGACATGTAGGAATTCCATGATACAGTGCATTGACCATAAAAAATTACTATAAATGCTCCATCTTGGGAAAATAATGCATTCATGAAAACAAATAAATACTTTTACTCTTTCATGAAATACTTTACAATTGTATTGAATTAGTTCTAATTGTTTTCCATCATCATGTGATCCAACAGACTTCCTGCTTTTCATAGTTTCATCATGAATCTAGAGTCCAGCTCCACTCATAGGACCCAAGACAATAGCTCTGAGGTCTAACTCAACTTCCAACCATATATGCATAATCTACAAAATGATGGCTTCATCATTCTTATTGCCGGCTTCAGCCTTTCTACCACTGTGCTTCTTATGGGGCGGAGTGACTTGACTTCCTGTTGTCATGGCCATGGGTGACAGTCTTCCCTGTCCTGATGATTCATGTCAGTTTAAGGCTCTAGCCACTCCCCCTTCTGGGTCGATCCATGAAGAAAGTGCCTTTTATGTCCTGGTGACATTGTGTGCACATTTTGATAAAACACTCAATTTAACAATTGGGTCACAAATCTACACTCTAACTAAACATTTAAAAAATCCAATAGTAGTGTGTTTTACATTTAGTAGTAGTAGTGTGTTTTACATTTTCTCTGAAAATGCCAATTTTGGCATGTCCCACGTCATGTTTGTCCAACTTGAAGATTTTAACCGACTTACGCGTCAAATTTCCAAGTTTTCACCATCATTGTAATATCATTTGTTGCCTTGACAACATCATTTCTGGAAATGATTATTGATCTCATGTGATTAGTGATTCATTTACATTTGCCTCTCATGTCAACCAGTTACGTGAACTGAACTCTCGTTTTAATATGGTTAAACTATTCCTGAAATAAAAAGAAAATATCAAAAGGAGATGGGGAAATCATGTTTGTTATGAAGTTAAACATGTGCTCTTTGACAGAATGTTCAAATTTGGTGAAATAAGAAAGTTACACTACCCAGAAAGGCACTCTATTTGTGGAAGGACACTTCTGTGTTCACTGATCTGTGAGGGGGCTGGATAGGTGTCCATTCCTCCAAGATCTATGAACACAGACAGACTAGTGCCTACTACCTGTCCTATTGACCCAGGGCTAGGTGCCGTAGATTCCTGTCATCCTAAGGTACGTCAGAGAGAAAGAGTGGCACTCACAGTTCGTCTTCTTCCCTTCCAGCTGGGCAATTTCAAATGTCAGGCCTAGCAAATGCTTCTACAAAGGCATTTCTCTAAGCGCAAGAATGTTTACAAAAACCAAAGTGCCCGATATGTCACCCAGGCAAGCAGACCTTCCCTGCAAACAGTAGTCCCACTATAGTGAAAAATATAGATAGGACAAAGAGTACATATGAGGACCCCACCACTGTGTTGTTGGGTAGTTTATAAGGCTGTCCCCCGACCTCATCGATGTAAAATCCTATAGGAAATATAAGAGCTGCCATACAGAGCAGGATCACTATGGAGGAGAGAGGAAACAAAGTTTAGAAACAGTCTTCTTAAAAACACTATTCACAGTACAACATATTTAGGGAGCAATATCTCTTACAACATTTAAAGAGTAGGCAGCAACATGATCTCAGGCTAAATTCTATATTTGCGTTTTCATCGTCGTGGAAACCTGACAGAGCTGAAAAAAAATCAATTTACATTGTCATATTAAATTGTCATTACTTGGTTATTATTATACCTCAATAGGTAATTCTAGCCCGATAATGATTAGGATAAAATGACCTCTGGAATTATAATAATAATAATAATAAATGTTATTCCGTCATATCCCTTGGACCACTAAAAATCCCTCCTCCTGGCTTTAGCTCCGCTCATAGCAACCCCATTTACTCTAGGTGTTCAAGGAGCCACTCAGCACAGTTCCATTTGAACATTTAGGCCATTTAGCAGACGCTCTAATCCAGAGTGACTTACAGGAGCAATTAGGGTTAAGTGCCTTGCTCAATGGCACATCAACAGATTTTTCACCTATTCGGCTTGGAGATGTGAAACGAGCGACGTTTCCGTTACTGGCCAACACTCTTAACCGCTAGGCTACCTGCCGCCCACACAGTTACCACACAAAAGCTTTTACTAAAATGAAACCAAAGTGACATTCATCTTGGCTTACTCAAATCAATTTGCTAACATCCATTAGTGACATAACAAGAATCTCAAGGTGCTTCAAAGCTGTAACTAATGGCTTTCCCTCAAATCACAGCCTATTCCCTAGTCTACTGTACTACTTTAACCAGAATAGGGGATTAACAGGAGTCTGTCTGGCCCCACTCATGACTTAAATGGTGACAGTGTTGGCCATGTTTCTGTATTGATGGTATTGCAGTCTCTTGGCCAGGCCGTCACTGTAAACGAGAACTGGTTCCCCATTGACCTGTCTGGTTAAATAACCGTTACATAAGTCAAAATGAAACGTACTCCCAGTGAAGGCGATCCAGCGGGCGTAACGGGTGGCCTCGCGGTGCCAGTGTGATGCCACCAACAGGCCGCAGGTCACTGTGAGGGAGATGATGCCCAGGATAATGAAGAAGAGGGTGGTGACCCACTCAGGGGGCAGCCGCGGGGGGATACAGGTCCATTCACGACCGTGGATGGTCTGGCACTGCCGCACCAGGCCTACCGTCAGGGAACCTAGAGAGACAGGAGAAGGAGAGAGAAGAGATAGATCAGTCAGGGTTAGATCCCACACAGCAGCAGTCCCACTGTCAGAGCATCTACAGAACACAGGAGGTTGGTGGCACCTTAATTGGGGATGGTTGGAGTGGAATAGGTAGAATATTATCAAATACATTAAACACATGGTTTCCATGGTTTCCATGTGTTTGATGCCATTCCTTTCGCTCCGTTCCTGCCATCATTATGACCGTCCTCCCCTCAGCAGCCTGCACTGCTACAGACAGAGTGCTTGATCACATACACCCACGTAGGAAGAATATCTTTCATCACACAGAGCATACTCTCGCTTTTCAGGTCAACTGTGCTCTCACACACCACAACAACATGTGTCACTTTTCAGCAGAATCTTTTCATTTTCTGTACACCTTGTTTTATTAGAAGAAACTTAACCCAGAGCAGTAGATTGCATCAGTTCTAAAATATCCCTCAACTTGTGACGGTATCACCATTAGAAAAGCTAAGATCTGTATGAGGCATTACATCACATCTGGACTAATGACCTCCCTGGTGACACTGGATTCCACTTCCAGTGCCCTGTGACCACACAAAGTAGAGCTCAAGGAAGGTTGGTATGGTAACAAGGCTGAAGAGTGGGACTCTTAGGCCCTGGACCAATGGCAGGGGTCCCTGAGGAATCAATCAATGACGTAAGACTTGGATGGCTCAGGAGCAGAGCCCCTGACACCAGAGAGAGGAAGAGAGCTGGAGGGAAGAGGGGGAGAGAGAGAGGGGGATGGAAGGATAACGAAAGCAGAGGGGGGACCCAGAGCCTCTGAAAACACAGAGAGAGATGAGATAAAGGAAAGAGGAAAAAGGAGAGGGAGAAGATAAGAATTCACATCAGAAAGTCACTCACTGTCAAAGAGCCTCTCCTCTCCTGCCCCAAAGCCTGGTGGGTCCAATTAAGTCAGCAAGCTAGGCCTGCTGAACACATAACTCTTCCAACAACAATAAGAGCATATATGAACCCCATCCTCCCTAACCCAACACAGAACGTGCCAACTCAGCAACACTCAACCCCCTCGTCCATACAGCTACAAAGGACAATTCATCGGTATAGATTTGAATGAGAGAAATGTGAAATTAAATCCTCCGACCCCTTTCTTCTCCTTCTCTCTCAGGAGATGAGTTATCCCTGAGCCAGCACGTTGTGTCTTCCAGAGGCTGGAGACAGAGAGGAGAGACGAACAGTGGGCAAGGCTTGTGAGATATACTGTGTACTGAGTATTTCAAAATACCGATGTTATGATTTTCAATACTGTTTTAATTTGTTAGGGTTGGGGGCACCAGTGCTATCACACTGCTCATAACTATAAGTTAAGTATAACTATAAGAAATGTAAGATCAGTCAAATAAATTATATCCAGCTATGAATTTGGTTTGCTAACTTGCTAGCTAAGTGGCTACATGTGGCTACAGATCCCTGTTGCCTCAAGTGTTTTGTACGTCCGCGGCCCTTGTGTGCACATTCGGTAATACCGTATACCCCGGTATGGTATACAAACGGTATGAACATCTGGATACCACCCAACCCTAAGCAAGACACAACCATATTTAGTCTATTGGATTAGAGAGATGGACGGAGATTTACAAATACCCCATCATGGTTCTGAGACAAGAACATACATCACTGAGGTGGGAGGGGGGGAAGGAGTATGGGCCAATATGATGAGCCCTGCTCCCTCAAAAGTTGAAGGACATACTGACTGTGGTCATGTAAAAATATTCCCAGTGTGAAATAGTTCCCAATCGTTCTGATTGTTGTAAAATTTCTCCCAGTGTGAAAATATTCCCAGTTCAATAAATGCACAAGCCTCTCTTTATGTGGATGGCTGAGCTCTAAGCTCATCTCTTTATGTGGATGGCTGAGCTCATCTCTTTATGTGGATGGCTGAGCTCTAAGCTCATCTCTTTATGTGGATGGCTGAGCTCTAAGCTCATCTCTTTATGTGGATGGCTAAGCTCTAAGCTCATCTCTTTATGTGGATGGCTGAGCTCATCTCTTTATGTGGATGGCTGAGCTCATCTCTTTATGTGGATGGCTGAGCTCATCTCTTTATGTGGATGGCTGATCTCATCTCTTTATGTGGATGGCTGATCTCATCTCTTTATGTGGATGGCTGATCTCATCTCTTTATGTGGATGGCTGATCTCATCTCTCAGCTAAGAACAAATTCTTATTTACAATGACGGCCTACCCCTGCCAAACCCTCCCTTAACCCGGATAACGCTGGGCCAATTGTGCGCTGCCCTATGGAAACCCGATCTTGCCCGGGATCACACCCGGGTCTGTAGGTACGCCTCTAGCACTGACTTAGACCGCTGCGCCACTCAGGATTCCTTTGATTTAAAGACACATGTAGACCTACTGTATGTGGATCTAATGCTGATCACAGCTGTTATGTCGTGACTATTGACATGGCACCCTAATATAATACTCATAACAAAACCAAACTGCTGTGTCCTGTTTCCTCATCCATTATAGTGATCAAATTTGCTTCCCAATTATCAGAATCACAAATTAATGGTAGAAAGTTATGCTACCAACTCTGATACACATCATATTATAGTACCAGACAGATCTGAGTAGAAAACATCCCTTCAATAGGGTTTACTTACTTCAGCTGATTATTTTGAGGTTATACCCCTTCAACAGTTTAGATAGATATACAGTAGGATAGATGTGTCAACTATGAGGTAGCATACCTATGAATGGTTGTATGAGTCTGCAGCGAGAGAGCAGGATGTACTATGTTGATTCCATGATCTCTGAGCCCCTCCATTTTCTACACAGGATATCCTGTTCATTCGCTATACATTATTTTATCTAAGTGAAGAGCACAACAGAAATAGGCGTAAGCTACCAGGACTTCACATCCCAACCGGCTTCATATCCTTAGTGAAAAGGTCCTGCCTCAGAAGCATAGTATCACATATTCCACTGTCAAAGAATCAAAGATACTGATAAAACGTTAAAACAGTGACATAGTATATCCTATCATAACACAATATTTCCCTCTCTTATTAAGCAAGCTTACACACCCATTCCATAGCTCGTCATTGGTGTAAATTGTACTTTTTGTTCTATGGGACTCTTGGGGGACATTTCTTATTCGTGGGACTGTTCAGCAGCTGTTTTAAGTGTGTAACACATCAGACATCAAGCTTGTCTAATAGCCAGGGTGTTGAGACAGAGGGAGGGGTGTGTGTGTGTGTGTGTGTGTGTGTGTGTGTGTGTGTGTGTGTGTGAGAGAGAGAGATTGTGGGCCAATGTCTGTAGTTAGTAAACACTTCCCCATGTAGCCCCAGTCAGTCCCCTGCTGCTTCCGACTACAGAATACCTGCGTAACAAGCAGGAAATTAGCTAGTCTAAGACACACACACCTCTATAAACTTTTATAAAGCTTCACATCCTGGATAACTACAGAGAGGTTTGCTGTAAACAAATAAACCATAATGATTCCTTTCCAGGCTAAACTTCAGGTGGTGAAAGAGACATTTGTGTTTATAACAACATCTGCCAATCTGATGGAGTCATTGTCAACATCTGTTTATCTGTAAGCAATAAGCATCATCTGGTGCTGCCAAAATACTGATACCATAGGAAAGACCATAAGTTAGACCTGCAAGTTAACTTCATTTGCAGGAATAACTACACTTGTAGGAAAAAAAAGGTGCCATTCTAGAACCTAAAATGGTTCTTCAGTTGTCCCCATAGGACAACCGTTTGAAGAACCCATTTTTGGTTCCAGGTAGAAACCTTTTGAGTTCTATGTGGAACCCTTTACATAGAGGGTTATACACAGAACCCAAAAGGTTTCTACCTGGAACCTATCGGGACGGACAAATAATATTTTTGGAAACCTTTTTTTCTAAGAGTGTAGGTCTAAGCATTTATCTATTTCACCTGGACAAAACAATATGTTGGACTTCATACACACACAGGGCCTTCCAGTCAAGGCAATTTCCTTGATAATTAAGCTGTGAGTGCTTCATCTGAAAGAATTCTCCCTCCCAGCAGACCTCATCAGGAAAGACTCCACACATTACCATTTACAAACACTGCTTCTCTCCACCTGGTAATTACTATTAGGTTGGAACAAAAGGCTTTTAAACCCTGCTTGATTTCATACCTTCTCTGTATGGGATGAGGGGAAGTCTCACAAGGGAAGTCTGGCTAGTAATGACTGAAAACACAATATGGGTGGACCTCAAGCCTGTTTCTGTTCCTTCTTTGTATGATATGTTCTACCTGAACGCTCCTGGACTGTGCTGTAACAGTGTAATGGAGGCTATAAATTGTCATTAATATGTACATTTTCAGGTTCCCATTAATTCTCAAAGTGCTGAGCATATAATAAGAGTTATAACATGATTAGAACCATGTCACCTTAGATTTATTAAGTGATGTTGTTGGCCAGAGGTTAGTGTGTGATGTTGTTGGCCAGGGGTTAGTGTGTGATGTTGTTGGCCAGGGGTTAGTCTGTGATGTTGGTGGCCAGGGGTTAGTCTGTGATGTTGGTGGCCAGGGGTTAGTCTGTGATGTTGGTGGCCAGGGGTTAGTCTGTGACGTTGGTGGCCAGGGGTTAGTGTGTGACGTTGGTGGCCAGGGGTTAGTGTGTGACGTTGGAGGCCAGGGGTTAGTGTGTGACGTTGGTGGCCAGGGATTAGTGTGTGACGTTGGTGGCCAGGGGTTAGTCTGTGACGTTGGTGGCCAGGGGTTAGTGTGTGACGTTGGTGGCCAGGGGTTAGTGTGTGACGTTGGTGGCCAGGGGTTAGTGTGTGACGTTGGTGGCCAGGGGTTAGTGTGTGACGTTGGTGGCCAGGGGTTAGTGTGTGACGTTGGTGGCCAGGGGTTAGTGTGTGACGTTGGAGGCCAGGGTTTAGTGTGTGACGTTGGTGGCCAGGGATTAGTGTGTGACGTTGGTGGCCAGGGGTTAGTGTGTGACGTTGGTGGCCAGGGGTTAGTGTGTGACGTTGGTGGCCAGGGGTTAGTCTGTGATGTTGGTAGCCAGGGGCTAGGGAGGACTTGTGGGAGGAAAGTGGGATGTCATGTCTGGTTTGGTCTCTCCTATGTTTTCATTCTTTGTATAAAAAAGAATTATCACAAATGAGACCATTAAAATCTAAACATAGGACTCAAAAGTTTGCTTTTCCATCCTGGCTCCTACCTCACAATGACAAGGGGAAAATGTCACCTATCCCGGTTGTTTATGCAGTAGGCCACAGCATGGAACTACAATCTGCTGGCTACAGATGTATCTAAAAGGCATTAGCTCATTCTAAGTGACCTATCGTTTAGTCGTAGCCTTGACTGTTGCACTTAATTCGACCATGTCCTCAGGCTGAATATTGTAGATTAAATACAAATGCCCCAGTCTGTCTGTGTCAGATGCATAAAACATACAGAGAGTGAGTGCAAAGCTGAACAGACCTGCAAGCGCATAGCCGGATATGTGGCCCTCACTTCACCACTGAGTCTGACACACTATTTGTCAACAGTCACCCTGCTCTTAGACCACTGCGCCACTCGGGAGGTGAGTTGATAGCTAGTACAGGGTAGCTTATATGCCTTGAAGGGACATGGGGTATCAGGGAGGTGAGTTGGTAGCTGGTACAGGGTAGCTTATATGCCTTGAAGGGACATAGGGATCAGGGAGGTGAGTTAGTATCTTGTACAGGGTAGTTTATATGCCTTGAAGGGACATGGGGTATCAGGGGATGTTGGGGTGAAACAGTAGAGGGCAGTTCAATTATCACCAGCTGTGGAGGATGATGATTGGTGGTTTGAGGACAAGCCCCAAGAGGCCAAGCCCCGAGAGGACGAGAGCAAGAGAGAATGCCAAAGTAGCTCACTGTATTTTGGAGGGATGGGGTGGATGTGGGGAGAGGGTGGATGTGGGGAGAAAGAGGGCAGGACTGCTTGTATAAAGTGTAACAGATAATGTAGAAGGTCTTTGATGATGCCACATTATAAGATTCTGAAGCTCAAGAGAAAGGTCACCAGAATGCCAAAGTGTTATATTTGGAAGAGGGTGGTGGTGTTGTGTGGCTGATGCAGTAGAGTGGAAAGAGAATGATTCAAAAACGTTGGGTTACGTGAACTGAAATCCTAGAAGAATAGTGTCAAAGGGGTTAATTAAGCAATAAGGCCTGAGGGGATGTGGTATATGGCCAATATACTATGGCTACGCATTGCAGAGTGCCTGGATACAGGCCTTAGCCATGGTATATTGGCCATTTAACACAAACCCCCAAGGTACCTTATTGCTATTATAAACTGGTTGCCAATGTCATTAGAGCAGTAAAAATAAATGTTTTGTCATACCCGTGGTATGAGGTCTGATATACCACAGCTGTCAGTCAATCAGCATTCTGTGATGAACCACCCGGTTTATAATGCACATTATTGATCATTGTCAACAAAGCCCCTTAGGGGCCACACAGGGTGACAGCCAGCTGTAGCAGTCTACAGCCAGATGATAGACACTAGACAGATAACGTGTGGAAATATATTAATTAAGTTAAATGCCCTCACCTAACTTACCAGTTGCATCTCCGGTGTTGATCCAGTCTGGATTAGCAATACTGGCGATGGCAAAGATATCTGCTGCTAGAAAGAGGCATCCTGATATGACGGTGAGTTTATCCATTTCTCAGACGTGGATGCTCTCTTCTCTTCTCCTTTACAATGAGTCAATGAGGAAAGTCTCCTTTATCTCGCCCTACAAAAGGAAAATAGGTCTGAAGAGACTCAGGCATGGATTTCAACGTCCAATATCAATGTTTTGGTCTTGCCCAGTGGAAGCATTGTCGTAGTCCTCTTGGGGGAGAAGGGCAAAGCCTCTCATCTTTACGGCGCGTACGCAGCAGTCCTGGTGTAGGAGTTATGCAAAGCCGTTTCCGTTATGTGAAAAGTTGCCTTTGCAAACTGCCTTCCCATTGACTTATAAATATCGACCATGGCCCTGGCTATGAACGCCCGCTGTTCCACCCATATTCGCCCAGTATTGCAACCTGGTAGCTTATGGTGTAGGAGGAAAAATATATTTGAAAGAGTAATGGAAGGAAAATTCAAAAGTTTTGCGACTATTTCGCCGTTATTAGGACATTAAATATATTATTGCAAGCGTGCACACTGTACCGCTTATTTCCTGTGTTCCTTTCTCTTCTCCATCTGAGATTTATTAGCTGCAAACAAATTTCATAAAATACATATCTTGAGCGCAATTGTCTAATTTCATGTAATATGCCAATATTCCCTTCAATAGAAATAGCGTTATTTATCCTTCGTGAAATGCCCGTCAGATGAATGCATTCGAGGTAGGAATCAGTGGTTAAAAAAATCGTTGTTCTCTCAAGTATTTTTAGTAGACGTTAACTCTCGCGAGATTCTGTTCAACTCTGTCAAACAGAGAACCAAGTTTTTGGGCGCGTTTGAGTAGTAAGGCTAAAGCAACTGATTGTCGGCGAAAGTCGAGGAGGGACGTAGGGGGACACTAATGTGGTTTTCCAACAACAAGGCTCAGATCAGCATGGCAGTGTTGCCAAGGTTTTATTTATAATTTCGAGGAAAAAAAACGTGTCTCCAACACCTACTCACAAACTGAAATTATATCTGTGTACAATATACAATTAATTAGTGAGACAGAGCCTCAATCACATTGATTAATTCACTGTAGGCTGGACATGATTTGTGGTAAAGTTGGTCACTGTTTCAGTCACGTCTTTGGGCCAAACAAAAACACTCAAAATGATTGGTTGACAATAGAGCCTCCCACAATGCAGGAGATGGGTGCAGGATGAAGTTTGTAAAGAGCAATTGCAGAAACTTACAGTCGAAATGTTTTATATAATGCAAATTGACAAAAGTGATCTGCTCGAACGCGCCCTAAATCTCTGCCTCATATTTCTGCTATACTAACCAGGTTTCCAACCTTTTCATGCGCGTGAAGTAGCCTACATGTCGGATAAAACATGTCATGACAGGCCTGATGGAAACAGAACATTTTTCGGTAAACTGTTCAAATTACGACAAATCAAAATACGCTAGACAATGTGGGATCTTTTTGTGTAGGTAAAATTAATTATGCGAGAAATGTCGTGCACAGAAATATTGATATAATAACCATCATATAGAAGTACATTTGTTCACATGATAACATTTTATGCAGTCACCCCACAACAACTCATCGGGAAAGCATGCTGTTTATTAGGATACAGATTAAATGCATTATGATGGCTTCAGAGGATGGTGAAAGTGCAAAGTGATGAGCTTGATGCTTCTTTCCAATAAATATCGAGGGTCTTATTCTGGTGGCTGCTCTTTGACAAATAAAAATGATCTCACTCTTTTGTCTATAATAATCTCCTAATGTAGGCTGGCCTGCCCTCACTGTATTTACGAGCTGTTTGCTAGAGCACACATGCCAATACCAGAGTGGGCACATTTTCTATATAAAGCAATATTTTTGGGGTGGGAACCACCATCAGTAGAGTTGAAAATATGATGGAAACCAATTTAACTTGTATATTTTATTCGGTGCATTGGGTATTTAACCACAACATTTATTTTATGTACACTATGTCATCGCACACATTATTGTATCTGCAACAAGTACATTTGATAGAAACATCTCTGGTGGGAAAATGCGCATATTCGCATGAAAACCTGTTGCCAATTGGATTGAAACCTAGCCACCGACAACAAAGCACACTTCGACAATGTATGTTTGTAAAACATGTGTCTCGGGGTTCGATTTTTAAGATAAAATGTTAATTTAGATTTGTTTATTTCACATCCATTAATTATTTACTAAAATAACGTTAAACTCTCATTTTCAGCTTTCAAAAAAACATTCTTTTTTTTTCTAAAGCGTTTCATGTCTGGATGTCACCGTTTTGCAATGTTTTTGTCCTGTCTCACACCCAGACTTTAAATTTTTTTTAAAAATGTATTACACTTACAAAAGTCTTGAGTCTTAATTACAAAATATTTAATGCACCTGTTTTAAAAAAGAGTCAAATAAATGGAAACTATATACATATTAGATGTGCATAAACCATTTTATACTTTTTTTTAACCCAAAATACAGTCATCTCTAATTATTTTGTCATTACCACCATGACAAGCAAATTACATGATAATAACCTTTTTTCAAAAGTTTGTGTACATGGTTACCATAGATATGAAAAGTGGCAGTGGAGCACATGGATGTCATGGATTCCAATTTTGATGCTAGGAAATGTGTCACACGAGTGTTCGGTGGTCGGTGTCACCGACCTTCTAGCCATCATTGATACATTTTTCATTTTTGATTTGTCTTGTCTTCCTACACACCTGGTTCCAATCCCATCAATTACATCTTGTGTATTACATCTTGTGTAACCCTCTGTTTCCCCTCATGTCCTTGTCGGAGATTGTTGTGTAGGTGTTTATTGTAGGTGTTTATTATTAATTCTGGTGTGCGATGGGTTTTGCACCCTCTATTTGTTATTTTGTATACTTTGGTTTTTGGAGGTTTTGATGTTTATTAAACAGCTCCGTTTTTTCCAAGTTCATTCTCCTGCGCCTGACTTCCCTGCCACCAGCACGCACCACATTACAGAATCTCTGACCACACTATGAAGTCAGCAGGAGAGGGTACCCCGGCCATTGACGTGGAAGAGCGCATCCAGGAGCATGCAGTTATGCTTCACCATCTTGGCGTTGCCATGGATCGCGTTGTCCAGACGATGGACCGCTGGGAGAGAGGGAGTTCTTCCAGCGCCTCCACCAGCACAACCGGGCTCTCTCTTGAGTGCCTCTTTCCCACCTGAACCCAGTGGGATCCGTCTCTCCTTGGCCCAGGAGTATGATAGGAGGGCTTCGACCTGCCAGGGGTTTTTACTGCAATTAAACCTTTATCTGGACACCGTCCACCCGACTCCATCGGATCGTGAGAGGGTGTCTGACCTCGTCTCGAACATCACCGGGAGAGGTTTTATCCTGGGTTTATCCTGGGTTTTGGTCGGGCCCCCCCTCGCCCGGTGCGCTTGCAGTGGTCAGATGAGGCGGACAGGGCTTTTAGTCATCTGAGCTCCCATGCTGTCCCATCCGGATCCCTCTTTGGCGTTCATAGTGGAGGTGGATGCGTCCGAGGCTGGGATAGGAGCAGTGCTCTCTCAGCGCTGGGTATGCCACCGAAGCTCCACCCCTGTGCCTTCTTCTCAAAGAAGCTCAGCCCGGCAGAGCGAAACTATGATGTGGGTGACCGGGAGATGTTGGCTGTCGTCAAGGCCTTGAAGGCGTGGAGACATTGGCTTGAGTGGGCTAAACACCCCTTTCTCATCTGGACTGACCACCCTAATCTGGAGTACATCCGGGTGGCGAGGAGACTGAACCCTCGCCAGGCAAGGTGGGCCATGTTTTTCACCCGTTTTATATTTACCCTTTCATACAGACCAGGCTCTCAGAACATTAAGGCAGACGCATTGTCCCGGCTGTATGACACGGAGGAGCGGCCCATTAATCCCACTCCCATACTCCCGGCCTCTTGCCTGGTGGCACCGGTAGTGTGGGAGCTGGATGCAGACATTGAGCAGGCGTTGCGTACAGAGCCCGCTCCCCTTCAATGTCCGGCTGGGCGTCTGTACGTTCCATCTGCTGCCCTCGACCAGCTAATCTATTGGGCCCATACTTCACCCTGCTCTGGTCATCCTGGTATCGGTCGGACGGTGCTCTGTCTTAGTGAGAGGTACTGGTGGCCCACTTTAGCTAAGGATATGAGGGTTTATGTTACCTCCTGCTCGGTGTGCGCCCAGTGCAAGGCTCCTAGACACCTGCCCAGAAGTAAGTTACAAGCCTTACCCGTTCCACAACGGCCATGGTCGCACCTGTCAGTGGAATTCCTGACTGATCTTCCTCCTTCACAGGGAAACACCACTATCCTGGTCGTTGTGGATCGTTTCTCTAAATCCTGCCGTCTCCTCCCTCTGCCTGGTCTCCCTATGGCCCTACAGACTGCGGAGGCCTTGTTTACACACGTCTTCCGGCACTACAGGGTGCCTGAGGATATAGTGTCTGATCGAGGTCTCCCCAGTTCACTTCAAGGGTCTGGAAGGCGTTCATGGAGCGTCTGGGGATCTCAGTTAGCCTTACCTCAGGTTTTCACCCCGAGAGTAATGGGCAGGTGGAGAGAGTTAACCAGGATGTGGGTGGGTTTCTGAGGTCTTATTGCTAGTACTGGCCGGGGGAGTGGGCAGCGTTCATGCCCTGGGCAGAGATGGCCCAGAACTTGCTCCGCCACTCCTCCACAAACCTCACCCCCTTCCAGTGTGTATTGGGGTATCAGTCGGTTCTGGTTCCTTGGCATCAGAGTCAGCCCGAGGCTCCTGTGGTGGACGACTGGTTCTGGCGTGAGGAGGAGACATGAGACGCTGCTAATGTCCATCTTCAGCGCGCTGTGCTGCGCCAGAAAGTTGGTGCAGACCGTCACCGCAGTGCGGCCCCGGTGTTTGCACCAGGTTGATCGGGTCTGGCTCTCGACCCGACACCTGCCCCTTCGCCTGCCCTGCCGGAAGCTCGGTCCGCGGTTTGTGGGGCCATTTAAAGTCCTGAGGAGTTTTTCGCAGTCTGCACGGTCTGTGCTCAGAACAAGACTCCTCTTTTTCAACCACTGCCTGTCCCTCACCGTCCCTGGTCCCACATATCCCTGGATTTTGTCACGGGTCTCCCCCGTCTGAGGGAAGCACTGCCGTCCTGACTGCGATCGACCAGTTTTCCAAAGCCACCCACTTCATTCCTCTCTCCAAACTACCCTCGGCCAAGAAGACGGCCCAGCTCATGTTGCAGCACGTCTTCCGGATCCATGGACTACCCGTGGACATGGTCTCCGACCGGGATCCTCAGTTCTCGTCCCGGTTCTGGAAGGCGTTCTGCACCCTCATTGGGTCGTCGCCCAGCCTGACTCTGGGTTCCACCCCCTGTCCAACGGCCAGTCGGAGCAAGCCAACCGGGACCTCGAGACTACTCTACGCTGCCTGGTCTCTGCCAACCCCACCACCTGGAGCCAGCAGCTTGTGTGTGTGGAATACGCCCGCAACACCCTTCCCTGCTCTGCCACAGGCCTATCGCCATCTGAGTGTTCCCTGGGGTATCAGGTCCCGCTCTTTCCCGAGCAAGAAGAGGAGGTCGGCATACCTTCTGCCCAGATGTTTGTCCGCCGCTGTCGTTGTACCTGGAGGAGAGCCCGGTCAGCCCACAAGCCCTCAACTGGAAGCATCATTAAATAGTACCCACAAAACACCAATCTCAACTTCAACAAGGAAGAGGCGACTCCGGGATGCTGGCCTGGCAGAGTTCCTCTGTTCAGTGTTTGTGTTCTTTTGCCCATCTTAATCTTTTATTTTTATTGGCCAGTCTGAGATATGGCTTTTTCTTTGCCTAGAACTCTGCATCCCGGAGTCGCCTCTTCACTGTTGACATTGAGACGGGTGTTTTGCAGGTACTATTTAATGAAGCTGCCAGTTGAGGACTTGTGAGGCGTCTGTTTCTCAAACTAGACACTCTAATGTAGTTGTCCTCTTGCTCAGTTGTGCACCGGGGCCTTCCACTCCTCTTTCTATTCTGGTTAGAGCTAGTTTGCGTTGTTCTGTGAAGGGAGTAGTACACATTATTCTACGAGATCTTCAGTTTCTTGGCAATTTCTTGCGTGGAAAATCCTTCATTTCTCAGAACAAGAATTGACTGATGAGTTTCAGAAGAAAGGTCTTTGTTTCTGGCCATTTTGAGCCTGTAATTGAACCCACAATTGCTGATACTCCAGATAGTCAACTTGTCTAAAGAAGGTCAGTTTTGTTGCTTCTTTAATCAGGACAACAGTTTTCAGCTGTGCTAGCATAATTGCAAAAGGGTTTTCTAATGATCAATTAGCCTTTTAAAATGATAAACTTGGATCAGCTAACACAACGTGCCGTTGGTACACAGGAGTGATGGTTGCCAATAATGGGCCTCTGTACGCCTATGTCGATATTCCATAAAAAATCAGCCGTTTCCAGCTACAATAGTTATTTACAACATTAACAATGTCTACACTGTATTTCTGATCAATTTGATGTTATTTTAATGGAAAAAAATATTTGCTTTTCTTTCAAAAACAAGGACATTTCTAAGTGACCCCAAACCTTTGAACGGTAGTGTATATCATTGAGTTGTCATGACGTTGGCCTGTTGGGGAAGGTTTATGACCCCCATAAATACCTTTCCCCTTTTTCCTCTCTCTACTCTACTGATGTGACTTTTGAAAATCCCTTTGTTAACATAGAGAGTCTGGTAACATCAAAAGGTGGGAAACAGAACCATATTTCGGTAATCCAACCAGTTGAATATATGCGTGGGTACTTAATGAATATGATGTCAGATCAGTTGGCGTCTGAGACATTATTAGTGATGATAGGACGACATAAACTGTATCTTGGAAAGTCTACACATTCTAGTTATCAGATTCACATGGAATTGTTGTGCAATGTAAATGTTTAAATATGAAACTATTTGTGAAAAGATTAAATGTAATTTTAGCATCTAAAGGAGAGAATTGGTTGTCATAGAGTAAACTCTGCTCACTCAGAGGCCCCGCCCCAGTGAACAGACATTGGTTGTATACTATGAAACACGCACTCCTCTTCACCACTATATAAACCCGTTGACGAAAATCATACTTCCTGTTCCAAGGACGTGAGGACTTGTGGTCCCTGTGTTAAAAGGGCAAGATCACCTACAGAACTAAGCCAACCTCAGCTTAGATTCGGAATTAGCATCGAATCTCAACATGAAGGTGACGATCTACACGCCGGAAGGATGAATTTCGACTATACCAGCCAGAATATAGCATGAGCATATAGCATGGCAACCTGGTATGAACTTTGAATTCTTATTCACTAAAGAAGTGATACTTCCTAGCCGATTGAGTTAGCCGCAGCAACTGTAAACGTGGGTTAGGAGAGGACGGACAGAGTATCCATTCTACCATGCTCCAGTTCACCAGTAGACATTCTTCAGAGGACAAGAGATCCATGCTGGACAACCCGGCCTTCTATCTACGACCAATCTACAGAAGCGCAGCTCAGAGTAAATATTTATTGCATTTTCCTTTTCCAAATGTGTTATTTAGAATGCATAAGATACTGTATTTGCGAAAGCATAGCTGCCTACGGCCCGATAGAGATACAAAATCTCTTTGTTTCTCAGTCTTCTGGCTCTTTCATTCAAAACCCAACCCCCTTTCTTGTTTAATCAGCCGACATATCTGTTCCGTCCGCTAGGGACATTTTCCTTTATGACATAATTTGTAGTCAATGTATGATCCATTCTGTGTAGATGTAATTCTGTGTGATTTATGTAGGTTTTAGTAAATAAATAATTAAACCACATTTTGTATTGCTGATTCAACTTGTTAGCCAGGGTTCGTGAAGATAATCAAGAATTTACAACTTTCAGATGAGACTGAATAAGGTGACAATTAAATATTGACTGCTATTGGGGTAAAATATTACCAGGTCTTTAAGAGTTTATTCGGAAGATAACTGCTCTATAAACATTATTTCGTGGTGCCCTGACTTTCTAGGTAATTACATTTACATGATTAGCTTAATCAGGTTAATTATTTGATAGAATAGCATGTCATATAACTTAATCCGGCATAGCCAAAGACACGACAGAGTTAATAAAGCTGCATAAAAACATGGTCTCTTTTTTGTTTTCTTGAATAAGGCAGCGCCAAAATGCAGGTGTTTCAGCCTAGCTCAGTGCTTTCTGTGGTGGTGGGGCAAGCTAACAGAAAATACGAGTGTTGCACAGTGATTGGTTCAGTGTTCCGCAACTCATGGGGACTCTACGTCACCGCCAAGTCTAAGGAGAGAGCTAGAAAATTCTAGCACCCTAAGGTGCTGCCATAGAATTACATTAGAGGTGCCCATCCACAAAGGCTCAAGGTCATTGGCCACAGATAAAATTACGTTGAATCACGTTATATGTACAGTAGCTTTGATTGAACTGATCATGTCAACATCATACTTTCAAAATCGGAGCTAGCAGTCATCATCCACTGGCAAATCCTTTTTAATCCGTGTCATATGAAGATAAATAATGAAAAACATATCAGTGCTCATCGGCCATTGGACATAAACATTACACAAGTTGCAAATTCAACAATGAGTGTGTCGTGACGTGACTCGATTGAATTAATCATGTAACAATTAACTCATTCTGAATTTGTGGCACCACGGAAGAAGTTGTTTAACGAGTTACTATCCCCCGAACTAAACTCAAGATGATATGTAAAAGAATATTGATAACAGTAATTTATTAATCATTACCTCATATCAGTCTCATACTGAACGTCACAGACTTCTTGAATCTGCAAGAACCCCAGCCTTTTCTGATTAGTCAGTTCTACACAAATTTATTTAATTATTTATTTACTAACTAACTAAATAATAACACAGACTACACATACACATTTACTTGAAAGAAAAGTCCCTAGTGGACTGACAAGATATGACGGCTTATTACACAGAGATGGAGAAAGGGGTGGGGAAAATAGAGAGATAGGGAGAAAGGAACATTTATCGTTCATTTAGTAACTACGCTCACAGTAACCATATACTTTGCACACATGCCGCCGCCCATTTTGGTAAGAAATGCAATGTATTTATGTGTAGATGTTTTTATCTGTTCTCTCTCTGTTGAAACCAATCAAACTTTCTATGGGGAATGGCTCGATGGGTGTAAGGTTCTGGTTGTCCACCAGAGTTCACAATGTCCTTCTTCGTAGTTTTGGTCAAATTGAACAGATACTCAGTGATTGTCTGAGATGGGATTTCCTTCCTCCCCACCTTGTGTATTTAGTCAATGATCTAGATCCGTTTACATGCACAGCTGCAGACTGTCAATGTTTTGCTCTAGTGAGTTTTTCTTCACATCGTGTTGAGTTTCAGAGTTTCCAACAACTCAACGTGTAGCCACGGCTTCACGTCTGCTGGTCTGAATGTTAACTCTTAGTGAGTCCTTTTAAGCAATGGTCGGAAAGGGCGGTTCCATCACAATGACACGCTCTTCTAACCTCATTCGGGGCGTGGCTTAGTTAATGTGCAAGGGACATGAAAACTATGATCTCGTTAGAACACTAAAATCACATTCCTATCTTAATAAAAATAGTTTAATCGTTCTTCATATTGTATTAACATCATATTAGATGGAAACTTAACAGCCAAAGGGGGTTTCCTTCCTAAGTTACAGTATTTGGTTAATACAGTTTTTAATAATATCACAAAATGAAATGCAATATGACATAACTATTTTTTAGATCCCCACTGACCATTCTTCTCATTCCTATCTTAGAAATATTGTTCCAATATTCACTTTTTTGGACGATATAGTTTTGGATCCTCGACCAGGAGAGTCATGGCTAGGTATCCCCTTTCCCCTTTCATGACAAGTGGTTTGGAAGGAATCAGTGACAGTGGCTAACTGCAAGCATTGCAAAGCAATCACTATCCTGCTATTCAGTGGAGTGGCTGTGTGGTCCCAAATCTGTGATTAAGGGGCTCTTTTCCAAGTTTAAAATGATAAACATTCAACATTGGCCATGCTGTCAATGAAGCATGATTTGTGCCTCTGTCACAACAACTGTTAACTCGGAACTGTGAAAACTTGACTTCAGTGAGTTCAAGACAACTGGGAAGTTGGGAATAAACGAGCTACGACTAGGAAAATATATTTTGAACGGTCCTCCAACTCGGAATTGTAATTCCGGCTACTTTCTAGAGCTACGACCTGAAGATCAATGACATTATTATGATTCAACCTTGTTTTTTTCATTGTTCCCAGTTGTTTTGAAAGCATCATAAATCCAGAGAATGCCAGACTTTGATGACAGAATTTGCCCACGAAGGACCGCCAAGCCACCTTCCTGTTCAAGTGAGCATAGCACAACAAGGTGGGTCCAAAAATGTATTGTATGCTGCTGCATAAATTATGTAATATGCCAGGGAGATATGAATACTGTAGCTAAGAAAGTAATACTAAGTGTATGTTCTGTAGTAATCTGTTAGTAGCCCATGTGCCTCACCCTAATAATTTGGTCTATTTACCCCTCTAAATTTCACCTACTGTTCTGACTTGGTGGTGCACATGTAGCCTATAACCTGTTTTTGAGAAATGTAATCATCGAATATTGTAAGAGCTTTCATTGTCTGCTTATATGCTCCCTTTATTTATCCTATGGTTCTGACTTGGTGTACAGGGAGAACACTGTAAGAAAGGCCCATGTTCTGAATTCTGTTGCTGTATATTTCAAAAGTGCTAAACAAATTATTATATTGACTATTGACTATATATTATATTCACTATACAAAGTTATATTGACTATTAGCTCGCTCATTAATGTCTTAATAAAATTACGGATTGCCTCTTATCCGCTTGTCTTCCCCTTATGCTATAGTTTGTACATCTCAAATGTCATTAGAAACGCCATTTATTTAAGCAAGTCAGCCATATCAGCTATGTTTTTTAAGGTAATAAATGAGGCTGAATGAACTGTTTCGCTGCCAGACAAAGCTCCGCTGGTAGCCAGGTGTAGCAGTTGTAAGATGTTTGGGACAGCTTTATGTAGGCCGTTTGTGGGCACCATTTGTCACCGTTATAGTGCAATTAATGTATTGTTTAGTGTTGTGTAGTTTTCTGGCATGCATCCAACCAATTTTCAACCCACCAAGATTACACGCTAAAATTGCCACTAGTCATGCTGATAGCAGAGTCAGGATTTGGCGTTTAAAAAAATAAATATACAGTGCCTTGCAAAAGTATTCGGCCCCCTTGAACTTTGCGACCTTTTGCCACATTTCAGGCTTCAAACATAAAGATATAAAACTGTATTTTTTTGTGAAGAATCAACAACGAGTGGGACACAATCATGAAGTGGAACGACATTTATTGGATATTTCAAACTTTTTTAACAAATCAAAAACTGAAAAATTGGGCGTGCAAAATTATTCAGCCCCCTTAAGTTAATACTTTGTAGCGCCACCTTTTGCTGCGATTACAGCTGTAAGTCGCTTGGGGTATGTCTCTATCAGTTTTGCACATCGAGAGACTGACATTTTTTCCCATTCCTCCTTGCAAAACAGCTCGAGCTCAGTGAGGTTGGATGGAGAGCATTTGTGAACAGCAGTTTTCAGTTCTTTCCACAGATTCTCGATTGGATTCAGGTCTGGACTTTGACTTGGCCATTCTAACACCTGGATATGTTTATTTTTGAACCATTCCATTGTAGATTTTGCTTTATGTTTTGGATCATTGTCTTGTTGGAAGACAAATCTCGGTCCCAGTCTCAGGTCTTTTGCAGACTCCATCAGGTTTTCTTCCAGAATGGTCCTGTATTTGGCTCCATCCATCTTCCCATCAATTTTAACCATCTTCCCTGTCCCTGCTGAAGAAAAGCAGGCCCAAACCATGATGCTGCCACCACCATGTTTGACAGTGGGCATGGTGTGTTCAGGGTGATGAGCTGTGTTGCTTTTACGCCAAACATAACGTTTTGCATTGTTGCCAAAAAGTTCAATTTTGGTTTCATCTGACCAGAGCACCTTCTTCCACATGTTTGGTGTGTCTCCCAGGTGGCTTGTGGCAAACTTTAAACGACACTTTTTATGGATATCTTTAAGAAATGGCTTTCTTCTTGCCACTCTTCCATAAAGGCCAGATTTGTGCAATATACGACTGATTGTTGTCCTATGGACAGAGTCTCCCACCTCAGCTGTAGATCTCTGCAGTTCATCCAGAGTGATCATGGGCCTCTTGGCTGCATCTCTGATCAGTCTTCTCCTTGTATGAGCTGAAAGTTTAGAGGGACGGCCAGGTCTTGGTAGATTTGCAGTGGTCTGATACTCCTTCCATTTCAATATTATCGTTTGCACAGTGCTCCTTGGGATGTATAAAGCTTGGGAAATCTTTTTGTATCCAAATCCGGCTTTAAACGTCTTCACAACAGTATCTCGGACCTGCCTGGTGTGTTCCTTGTTCTTCATGATGCTCTCTGCGCTTTTGACGGACCTCTGAGACTATCACAGTGCAGGTGCATTCATACGGAGACTTGATTACACACAGGTGGATTGTATTTATCATCATTAGTCATTTAGGTCAACATTGGATCATTCAGAGATCCTCACTGAACTTCTGGAGAGAGTTTGCTGCACTGAAAGTAAAGGGGCTGAATAATTTTTTGAATTGTTAACAAAGTTTGAAATATCCAATAAATGTCGTTCCAGTTCATGATTGTGTCCCACCTGTTGTTGATTCTTCACAAAAAAATACAGTTTTATATCTTTATGTTTGAAGCCTGAAATGTGGCAAAAGGTCGCAAAGTTCAAGGGGGCCGAATACTTTCGCAAGGCACTGTATATTTCACCATTATTTAACCAGGTAGGCCAGTTGAGAACAAGTTCTCATTTACAACTGCGACCTGGCCAAGATAAAGCAAAGCAGTGCGACAGTAAACAACAAAACAGAATTACACATGGGATAAACAAAAATACAGTCTATAACACAATAGCACAAAAACTCAATATGCAATGTGTGCTAATGGAGTAAGGAGGTTAGGCCATAGTAGCGAAGTAATTACAATTTAGCAAATTAACCCTGGAGGAATAGATGTGCAGATGATGATGTGCAAGTAGAAATACTGGTGTGCAAAAAAAGTAAATAAAAACAATATGTGGATGAGGTAGGTAGTTGGATGGGCTATTTACAGATGGGCTGTGTACAGCTGCAGTTATCGGTAAGCTGCTCAGATAGCTGATGCTTAAAGTTAGTGAGGGAGAAATAAGTCTCAAACTTCAGCGATTTTTGCAATTCGTTCCAGTGATTGGCAGCAGAGAACTGGAAGGAAAGGCGGCCAAAGTAGGTGTTGGCTTTGGGGATGACCATTGAGATGCACCTGCTGGACTGCGTGCTACGGGTGGGTGTTGTTATGGTGACCAGTGAGCTGAGAAAAGGCGGAGCTTTACCTAGCAAAGACTTATAGATGACCTGGAGCCAGTGGGTCTGGCGACGAATATGTAGCGAGGGTGGTATATTGGACTTTGGTGACAAAACAGATGACACTGTGATAGACTACATCCAGTTTGCTGAGTAGAGTGTTGGAGGCTATTTTGTAAATTACCTCGCCGAAGTCAAGAATCGGTAGCATAGTCAGTTTTACGAGGGCATGTTTGGCAGCGTGAGTGAAGGAGGCATTGTTGTGAAATAGGAAGCCGATTCTAGATTTATATTTGGATTGGAGATGCTTAATATGAGTCTGGAATGAGAACTTACAGTCTAACCAGACACCTAGGTATTTGTAGTTGTAGTGATGCTAGTTGTTCTTTCAGAACATCTGCTATCTGGATTTGGGTGAAGCAGAAGCTGGGGAGGCTTGGGGAAGTAGCTGCGGGGAGTGCAGAGCTGTTGAACGGGGTTGGGGTAACCAGGATGAAAGCATGGCCAGCCGTAGAGAAATGCTTATTGAAATTCTTGATTATCATGGATTTATCGATGGCGACAGTGTTTCCTAGCCTCAGTGCAGTAGGCAGCTGGGAGGAGGTGCTCTTATTCTCTATGGACTTTTTTCCCAGACATGCCACTATGCAAATGATTTGCAATTAGTGACTCTTACATGTAATCCATATTATTTAAAGAAACAAACCTTTTGAGTGAGCAGAATGTAAAAAAGTATGTTTTATTTTCAGTCACAATTGTGGCATATGGGAACAAGCATTGCTCTGCCTGTAATACAATTAACAATCATTTACCCCTATTCCCCAGCCTCAGTATGTACACTATACAGTTGAAGTCAGAAGTTTACAAACACTTAGGTTGGAGTCATTAAAACTCGTTTTTCAACCACTCCACAAATTTCTTGTTAACAAACTATAGTTTTGGGAAGTCGGTTAGTACATCTACTTTGTGCATGACACAAGTAATTTGTTCAACAATTGTTTACAGACAGATTATTTCACTTATAATTCACTGTATCACAATTCCAGTGAGTCAGAATTTTACATACACTAAGTTGACTGTGCCTTTAAACAGCTTGGAAAATTCCAGAAAAGGATGCCACGGATTTAGAAGCTTCTGATAGGCTAATTGACATAATTTGAGTCAATTGGAGGTGTACCTGTGGATGTATTTCAAGGCCTACCTTCAAACTCAGTGCCTCTTTGCTTGACATCATGGGAAAATCAAAAGAAATCAGACAAGACCTCAGAAAATAATTTGTAGACCTCCACAAGGCTGGTTCATCATTGGGAGCAATTTCCAGACGCCTGAAATTACCACGTTCATCTGTACAAACAATAGTATGCAAGTATAAACACCATGGGACCACGCAGCCGTCATACCGCTCAGGAAGGAGGCGCGTTCTGTCTCCTAGAGATAAACTCACTTTGGTGAGAAAAGTGCAAATCAATCCCAGAACAACAGCAATGAAGGAAACGGGTACGAAAGTATCTATTTCAAACAGTAAAACGAGTCCTATATTGACATAACCTGAAAGGCCGCTCAGCAAGGAAGAAGCCACTACTCCAAAACCGCCATAAAAAAGCCAGACTACAGTTTGCAACTGCACATGGGGACAAAGATTGTACTTTTTGGAGAAATGTCCTCTGGTCTGATGAAACAAAAATAGAACTGTTTGACCATAATGACCATTGTTATGTTTGGAGGAACAAGGGGGATGCTTGCAAGCTGAAGAACACCATCCCAACCATGAAGCACAGGGATGATGGCAGCATCATGTTGTGGGGGTGCTTTGCTGCAGGAGGGACTGGTGCACTTCACAAAATAGATGGCTTCATGAGGAAGGACAATTATGTGGATTTATTGAAGCAGCATCTCAAGACATCAGTTAAAGCTTGGTCGCAAATGGGTCTTCCAAGTGGACAATGACCCCAAACATACTTACAAATTTGTGGCAAAATGGCTTAAGGACAACAAAGTCAAGGTATTGAAGTGGCCATCACAAAGCTCTAACCTCAATACCATTTGTAAATTTGTGGGCAGAACTGAAAATGCGTGTGTGAGCAAGGAGGCCTACACACCTGACTCAGTTACACCAGCTCTGTCAGGAGGAATGGGCCAAAATTCACCCAATTTATTGTGGAAGGCTACCTGAAACGTTTGACCCAAGTTAAACAATTTAAAGAAATTAAAGGTGAAATAAATCAATCTCTCTACTATTACTCTGACATTTTGCATTCTTAAAATAAACTGGTGATCCTAACTGACTAAGGGGTATGTAAACTTCTGACTTCAACTGTATATACAAAAGTATGTGGACACTCTTTCAAATTAGTGGATTTGGCTATTTCAGCCACACCCGTTGCTGACAAGTGTATAAAATTGAGCACACAGCCATGCAATCTTCATAGACAAACATTGGCAATAGAATGGCCTTACTGAAAAGCTCAGTGACTTTCAACGTGGCACCGTCATAGGATTCCACCTTTCAAACAAGTCAGTTCGTCAAATTTTTGCCCTGCTAGTGCTGCCTCGGTCAACTGTAAGCACTGGTATTGTGACACTGTTCCAACTTTCTGGCAACAGTTTAGGGAAGGCCCTTTACTGTTTCAGCATGACAATACCCTTGTCCACAAAGCGAGGTCCAAACAGAAATGGTTTGTGGAGATCGGTGCGGAAGAACATGACTGGCCTGCACACATCCCTGACCTCAACCCCATTGAACACGTTTGGGATGAATTGGAACACAGACTGCGAGCCAGGCCTTATTGCCCAACATCAGTGTCCGACCTCACTAATGCTCTTGTGGCTGAATGGGAGTAAGTCCCCTCATTAATGTTCCAACATCTAGTGGAAAGCCTTCCCAGGAGAGTGGAGGCTGTTATAGCAGCAAAGGGGTACCAACTCCATATTAATGTTAAGGATTTTGGAATGAGCAGGTGTCCACATCATGTAGTGTACACTACCGGTCAAAAGTTTTAGAACACTAGTCATTCAAGGGTTTTCTTTATTTGTACTATTTTCTACATTGAAATAAGAACTATGAAATAACAAATATGGTATCATGTAGTAACCAAAAAAGTGTTAAACAAATCTAAATATATTTTATATTTGAGATTCTTCAAATAGCCACCCTTTGCCTTGATGACAGCTTTGCACACTCTTGGCATTCTCTCAACCAGCTTCATGAGGTAGTCACCTGGAATGCATTTCAATTTACAGGTGTGCCTACTTAAAAGTTAATTAATGGATTTTCTTTCCTTCTTAATGTGTTTGAGCCAATCAGTTGTGTCTGGTAGGGGGGTATACAGAAGATAGCCCTATTTGGTAAAATACCAAGTCCATATTATGGCAAGAACAGCTCAAATAAGCAAAGAGAAATGACAGTCCATCATTACTTTAAGACATGAAGGTCAGTCAATAAAGAAAATGTGAAGAACTTTGACAGTTTCTTCAAGTGCAGTCGCAAAAACCATAAAGCGCTATGATGAAACTGGCTCTCATGAGGACCGCCACAGGAATCGAAGACCCAGAGTTACCTCTGCTGCAAAGGATAAGTTCATTAGAGTTACCAGCCACAGACATTGCAGCCCAAATAAATGCTTCACAGAGTTCAAGTAACAGACACATCTCAACATCTACTGTTCAGAGGATACTGCTTGAATCAGGCCTTCATGGTCAAATTGCTGCAAAGAAACCACTACTAAAGGACACCAATAAGATGAAGAGACTTGCTTGGGCCAAGAAACACGAGCAATGGAAATTAGACCTTTGGTCTGGAGTCCAAATTTGAGATTTTTGGTTCCAACCGCCGTGTCTTTGTGAGAAGTGGTGTGATGAACAGATTATCTCCACATGTGTTTTGCCCACCGTAAAGCATGGAGGAGGAGGTGTTATGGTGTCAGGGTGCTTTGCTGGTGACACTGTCTGTGATTGATTTAGAATTCAAGGCAAGCTTAACCAGCATGGCTACCCCAGCATTCTGCAGCGATACACCATCCCATCTGGTTTGCGCTTAGTGGGACTATCATTTAGGACAATGACCTAACACACATCCAGGCAGTGCAAGGGCTATTTTACAAAGAAGGAGAGTGATGGAGTGCTGCGTCAGATGACCTGACCTCCACAATCCCCCGACCTCAACAAACTTGAGATGGTTTGGGATGAGTCGGACCGCAGAGTGAAGGAAAAGCAGTCAACAAGTGCTCATCAAATGTGGGAACTCCTTCGAGACTGTTGGAAAAGCATTTCAGGTGAAGCTGGTTGAAAGAATGCCAAGAGTGTGCAAAGCTGTCATCAAGGCAAAGGGTGGCTATTTGAAGAATCTCAAATATAAAATATATTTTGATTTGATTAACACTTTTTTGGTTACTGCATGATTCCATATGTGTTATTTCAAAGTTTTGATGTCTTTACTATTATTCTACAATGTAGAAAATAGTAAAAATAAAGAACAACCCTTGAATGAGTAGGTGCTCTAAAACTTTGACAGGTAGTGTATGTACCTCAGCCCACTTACCAACACACCTAAACCCAATTACCCACACACCCCAGTCCAATGCCCTAACCCCCAACACCCACATTCCAATACCCTAATATTGATACAATCAAGTCCTGATACACCCATATCCAAGCCCTAATGTCCCAATACACCCACATCCTAGCCCTAATGTCCCACTACACCCATACCCTAGCCCTATAAAGCCCTATTTGTTACCCATAGACTCCAGTTCTATCTCAGCCGTTACCCAGTTTTTCAAAGCCTGTATTCTGCCAAGCCACCAACATTTACCTATATCCAACTATCCCTTGCACACCCAACCTTGTTAGTTGCATGTCTTAGTCCTGTGACATCTGACCTGTGTGCCTTAACCAATTCACAGATCAAATCATGGAACAGTGCTATCACTCATTTGCCTCAGGCTCATTCACTTTTTTTCTACCACAAACTTGTTACCAGAAAGCAGTGTTGTAGTACTCGAGTCAGGGACTCGGACTTCACTGTGACGACCCTCCCACTCTGTCTGCCAAATTATTTATCTTTGCTCTTGTTTTCCTTAATAGGATGTCGGTAGGCGTAGCCGGGAGGGTCAGTGAAATGTGACAAACCTGGGCTTGGGTGTGTCCCGGGGATAAATACACCTTTCCCCCATACATTGAGGAGACTCTCTCCACGCAGACACACTCCTGTTTTTGGTTGTGGCATTTTGGGGCTTCTTTGTGTTTGTTTTGGCACCTCTCAACACCCCTCATTATCACCATCTATGCACGCATCCACTCACTTACACTGCTGACTACACACAACATTTCTACTTGGATATAGTTTACTTTAATAAATATGTTTGATTTCTTTATCTTTGCGTTGTCTCCCTCTTTGTTACGGGCTATGAGCCGGTTCGTAACAACTCTTATTCAAGTTACGGTTTTTGTGACTCGACTCTGACTCAACAGTCTTTCTCTCATGCAAGATTCAATATGCTAGCTACAAGAGCAAATGTTACATAGCTGCTGTATTAGCAGTCTAGCCTTACTTAGCTTTCTACCTTACTAAATATAGCTTCAAAGATTATTGGGCCACAGCTTTTAGCACTGCCAAGTGACTTGGGACTCAACCTGGACCTGGGTTTAGTGCATTGACCACATCACTGCCAGAAAGGATTTGATGGAACAATTGACATCCATTCAGACCCATTACTTGTATTAGCCTGGTACATCTTATTACTCAAATAAAGCAGGTAAATTCATGGGTATAAAGCTTAACTCATAAAACAGGTTTACCCTCGTGTTCAAGTCGCAACATTCATACAAACCAGGCCTACAAACCTGCACTTCTGCCGTAATATACCCATGCGAACCTGGTTTACACCTGTGGCTATGTACAATGCGTTGATAAAAACAGCTCTGCCCTTGTAACTATTTAGTAAAACTCACATAAACCAGGGCTACACTTGTGCAAGAGACACTGAACAAAACGACTGACATTAAGTATATACGTTATTACACTAATTGAGTTTAAAGGTCTATACATTGCCAATTCCCTCTGAAATAACCAAATGAAATGTTTTAGTCAAAATCACTGATTTAAGCATATGTAAAGGCTAATAGTCATGGTAAAATCATCTGTAAGATCATCTTGATAAAGTATACCCATAACCCAAATTAACTTCAATCTACTGAAAAAATAATCTGGTATGATTAAATATATACATTAACATAGAGCCACTGTATTGTCCTCCAAAAGTATGTGGACACTCCTTCAAATGAGTGGATTCAGCTATTCCTGCCACACCCGTTGCTGACAGGTGTATAAAATGGAGCACACAGCCATGTAATCGCCATAGACAAACATTGGCAGTAGAATGGCCATACTGAGGAGCTCAGTGATTTTCAACATGGCACCATCATAGGATGCCACCTTTCTAACAAATCAGTTCTTCAAATTTCTGCCCTGCTCTGCTAGAGTTGTCCCGGTCAACTGCTGTTATTGTGAAGTGGAAACGTCTAGGAGCAACAATGGCTCAGCCGCAGTGGTAAGCCACACAAGCTCAAAGAACAGGACCACGTAGCATGTAAAAAGTGTCTGTCCTCGGTTGTAACACTCACTAGAGTTCAAAACTGCCTCTGGAAGCAACGTTGGCACAATAACTGTTCGTTGGGAGATTCTTGAAATGGGTTTCCATGGCCAAGCAACCGCACAAGCATACCTGGAGTGGTATAAAGCTTGCCGCCATTGGACTTTGGAGCAGTGGAAACACGTTTTCTGGAGTGATGAATCATGCTTCACCATCAGTTCAAAGAAGGCACTTTCCTGTTTCAGCATGACAAAGCCCCTGTGCACAAAGCGAGGTCCATACAGAAATGGTTTGTTGAGATCGGTGTGGAAGAACCTGACTAGCATGCAGAGCCCTGACCTCAACCCCATCTTACACCTTTTGGGATGAATTGGAACGCCGACTTCGAGACAGGCCTAATTGCCCAACATCAGTGCTCAACCTTACTAATGCTCGTGTGGCTGAATGGAAGAAAATCACCGTAGCATTGTTCCAACATCTAATGGAAAGCTTTCCCAGAAGAGTGGAGGTTGTTATGGGGGGGGGGGGGGGGGGGGGGGGGGGCGCAACTCCATATTATTGCCCATGGTTTTGGAATGAGATGTTCGACGAGCAGGTGTCCACATCATGACTAAAAGTATCTTTTCTCATTGGAAAACATACATTAGCCAACTGGCTACAATTCACTTGTATTTACGGGAACAAATAACGTATCAACTATGTTATTTTGTTCAACATGGTCAGATGTAATCAAACACTTTTTCATGAAAGCGACATGAACAGATTAGGAGAAATATAATTTCACACTATTGGACAATGTACCAAACTTTTTCATGGATCAAAAGGTTTAATTTATTATCACCTGGTAAGACATTAGGTCTATTTACAAGAGTAAAAAACTACTTATTCCACCTTTACGGTAGATATTCTTTATTCATTAATTTACATGAGCTATACAGTTCAAGATCCACGTAAAAATGGCAACAACTATAAATATTGGCAGTTGGTGTGATTACAACATAACTTCCTCAAAAGAACAATGACACAATTAGGATAATGACTGTTTCAGTTTGTTTGTTTTGAATGGACAGAGGGCTTTGTTGGGAGTTAATATCACATGTGAAATACAGTTGAAAGGCTTTAGATCTCGTCAACGAAGGGCGTCTTGATGAGGTTTCCACTGGAAGCCATGGACTTCTTGCCTGAAACAAACTTATTTGCAGCCTGAGAGAACAAGGAAAACACATTACATTTAGTAGACATTCTTATCCACAGCGACTTATACATTTTTCATACTTTTTCTGTACTGGTCCCCCTTGGAAATCAAACCAAGAACCTTGGTGTTGCAAGCACCATGCTCTATCAACTGAGCCACACGGGACCATCTAACCAGAAAAACTAACAAACAAGGAAAACACTCCTAATGTGCTGTACACGTCAAGAGTGAGCTGCAGCAAAGACTAATATAGAAATACACTGCTCAAATAAATAAAGAGAACACTTAAACAACACAATGTAACTCCAAGTCAATCACACTTCTGTGAAATCAAACTGTCCACTTAGGAAGCAACACTGACAATACATTTCACATGCTGTTGTGCAAATGGAATAGACAACAGGTGGAAATTATAGGCAATTAGCAAGACACCCCAAATAAAGGAGTGGTTCTGCAGGTGGTGACCACAGACCACTTCTCAGTTCCTATCCTTCCTGGCTGATGTTTTGGTCACTTTTGAATGCTGGCGGTGCTTTCACTCTAGTGGTAGCATGAGACGGAGTCTACAACCCACACAAGTGGCTCAGGTAGTGCAGCTCATCCAGGATGGCACATCAATGCGAGCTGTGGCAAGAAGGTTTGCTGTGTCTGTCAGCGTAGTGTCCAGAGCATGGAGGCGCTACCAGGAGACAGGCCAGTACATCAGGAGACGTGGAGGAGGCCGTAGGAGGGCAACAACCCAGCAGCAGGACCGCTACCTCCGCCTTTGTGCAAGGAGGAGCAGGAGGAGCACTGCCAGAGCCCTGCAAAATGACCTCCAGCAGGCCACAAATGTGCATGTGTCTGCTCAAACAGTCAGAAAGGCTCCATGAGGGTGGTATGAGGGCCCGACGTCCACAGGTGGTGGATGTGCTTACAGCTCAACACCGTGCAGGACGTTTGGCATTTGCCAGAGAACACCAAGATTGGCAAATTCGCCACTGGCGCCCTGTGCTCTTCACAGATGAAAGCAGGTTCGCACTGAGCACATGTGACAGACATGACAGAGTCTGGAGACGCCGTGGAGAACGTTCTGCTGCCTGCAACATCCTCCAGCATGACCGGTTTGGCGGTGGGTCAGTCATGGTGTGGGGTGGCATTTCTTTGGGGGGCCGCACAGCCCTCCATGTACTCGCCAGAGGTAGCCTGACTGCCATTAGGTACCGAGATGAGATCCTCAGATCCCTTGTGAGACCATATGCTAGTGCGGTTGGCCCTGTGTTCCTCCTAATGCAAGACAACGCTAGACCTCATGTGGCTGGAGTGTGTCAGAAGTTCATGCAAGAGGAAGGCATTGATGCTATGGACTGGCCCGCCCGTTCCCCAGACCTGAATCCAATTGAGCACATCTGGGACATCATGTCTCGCTCCATCCACCAACGCCAAGTTGCACCACAGACTGTCCAGGAGTTGGCGGATGCTTTAGTCCAGGTCTGGGAGGAGACCCCCCAGGAGACCATCCGCCACCTCATCAGGAGCATGCCCAGGCGTTGTAGGGGAGGTCATACAGGCATGTGGAGGCCACACACACACACACACACACACACACTACTGAGCCTCATTTTGACTTGTTTTAAGGACATTACATCAAAGTTGGATCAGCCTGTAGTGTGATTTTCCACTTTAACTTTGAGTGTGACTTCAAATTCAGATCTCCATGGGTTGATACATTTGATTTCCATTGATAATTTGTGTGATTTTGTTGTCAGCACATTCAACTATGTAAAGAAAAAAGTTTTCAATAAGAATATTTCATTCATTCAGATCTAGGATGTGTTATTTTAGTGTTCCCTTTATTTTTTTGAGCAGTGTATATGAACTTCCACTTGAATTTTCACTTAGTCTTCAATTGACATCAATACATGAGTAAGTGAAAATTCAACTTCAGCGGAAGATAATATTCGCCCCAAAGTGAATAAACTTACGTTGGCGACATCAGTTGCGGAGACGGAGTCGATCTTCTGTGCGATGGCCTCGGGGGAGTGGTAGACGCCTCCGGACAGAGCCTGTGAACCCATGGCGTCTAACAAACCCTCTGAGCTCTCCAACGACATCAGGTACTCAGCCTTCAGCTGGGTCCTACAAAAACAGATACACCTTAAGTCAACCTCTTCAAAGTCCCTTCCATTGCAATACTTTTCTTGATTTTATCTACTCAAATTCTATATTCAAGTTTCTAAGTCTGTGTGTTAGCTTACTTGGCGCGGGTCAGGTCAGCTTCTGAGACTCCTCCTGTAACAGCCTTCACCTGGCTAATAGCTGCCTTGATCACCTGGATAGGAGGACAGGGATAAGTCAATCGATTAATCAATGGGAGGTCAAAGTTCATCTTCATTATGATCTTTCCTCATCCTAAATTAATGATCTTCCATTCCATTCTATGTAAAAGCAACTATCCCTCACAGGGTGCATAGGACTAATTAGTAACGGCTTCAAAAAGCTGTTGTGAAGAGGATCAATTAATCTTCATCAATTCTTATACAATGTACCTTATCAGTGGAAATGTAAGAGACAACATACTCACGTCACCAGCTGCTGCAGACTGGGAGATGGTGTAGACTCCAAACAGGCCAGAGTCAGAGTAGTTGGAATTGAAAGCAGAGGCCTAAAAGGAGGGGACACCAGAGGAGAATGACTGCATGACAGAAATCTATTCTGCACAAAACTCTTCTACCCAAAGACTTCTCCACATACTGCATTCCCCTCTTGTAGAATGCCCAGCTATAAAAACACAATCTGATCTGCTGATTATGTCACCCACGTCGAAGGGGTCTGCAGTAGCCTTAGCGACGCCCTGGAAGAGTTTGGAGGTGGGGTTAGAGCCTCTCTTGATGTGTGGCCCCGCCCCCAGGACGTGCTGTAGTACAGAGAAGGCCATAGCCTCGTCTGTGCCCACCGCTGCCCCCTCAGACACCACCACAGAGTGCACCAGGCTGGACCCGTTCTGCACCCGCACCTCGCCTAGAGAGAAAAAAGAAAGGAAGCAGGGAGAAACCTCATTAGAATTCAGGAAATTTCCCAGGAAAATGACATTTAATGCATGGGGAGCCAACCCTCTTCTTGCAGATAGTGGTCATCTCAGCCCCTCTGGAATAAGGGTCTTACCACCGCGGTACTGAGCCTTTGTCCCAGCAGTGCCCATCCCACTGCGGATGTTGAGGAACTGCTCTCCCACCTGCTTCAGAACATTGTGGTCCACACCTGAACAGATAGAATGTACATGAAAACACAATTTCCTTTTCAAAATGATCTTAACACACATGGCCATCAAGTCATTTGATTAAAAATGTGTTTTATTAGAAATACACATTAAAAACTTACCAAGCCCAACCAGAGCCATTCTTGCACTTGTGAAATTGTTCTGGATAAAATTGTGCATCTGCAGAGAAACAGAGGGTTAATGAAAAATTCAACCGTAGTGCAGCACTTCCTGAAGTAGTACAACCCTGCATGTTCATCTGGAGAGGAAGATGAACACCCATAGCATTAGCCCAAACGAATTAATAGTGCTGTACAGTAGAACATGCTAGGACCAGGATGTTGAGTGTCTTACATGGTCAGAATCGACCTGGCTAACCATGTAGTCTGGGCAGTAGAGGGAGTTGGACAGGGCGTTCTTGTAAGCAGCTCCATGTAGACCCTCAATCACACCTGAGGAACAGATCCACAATATGCTTCAGCTGCAGTGTGATGGTGACAATTTGCAATCTTTTAACATGTAGCATTATACTATTATCCAGCGATATTAACAGAAAGCGCATTCAAATAATCAAACTGAAACAACCAGTGTGTGTGTTCTCACCCATCTGGGGGGTCTGCGCAGCTAGGGCCTTGTCCATCTTGACCCTGGGGGTGAGGTCCGACACCTCCCACGGCCTGAACTCTGGGGCTGTGGTCACATTGATCAGATACTCCATCACCGTGTCACTGCATTAGACAACGCAGAAATTACAATGATAGCAATTTATTTGGTATTTTATATTGCGATACTGGTATTGTCACAGCCCTACTATGCGAACACAAACATAGATCTGAATATGGTGAATCAATTGCTGTCATTCTTTGTGTACGCATAGTAGGGCTGTGACAATATCAGTATCGGAATATAAAAGAACAAAAACACTTTTTGGTCGTTAAAAAAAACTGCTGTATGTGATATAGCTGGGAAAGTAAATACATGTGACTCTGGATGACAACAATGATATTTGTTCCCAACATTAGGTCTGTTTTCATAAAAAAGTTAAATCCACTGTGTTTTGTTTCCCTGCCACGACACTAGGGAGTATCATGATACTGGTATAGTCTCGAGGTCGACCGATTCATCGGAATGATCGATTAATTAGGGCCGATTTCAAGTTTTCATAACAATCGGAAATCGGTATTTTTGGGCGCCGATTTTTTAAATACCTTTATTTAACTATGCAAGTCAGTTAAGAACACATTCTTATTTTCAATGATGGCCTAGGAACGGTGGGTTAACTGCCTTGTTCAGGGGCAGAACGACAGATTTTCACCTTGTCAGCTCGGGGGGATCCAATCTTGCAACCTTACAGTTAACTAGTCCAACGCAATAATGACCTGCCTCTCTCTGGTTGCACTCCACAAGGAGACTGTTACGCGAATGCAGTAAGCCAAGGTAAGTTGCTAGCTGGCATGAAACTTTTCTTAGAAAAAACAATCAATCATAATCACTAGTTAACTACACATGATTGATGATATTACTAGATATTATCTAGCGTGTCCTGCGTTGCATATAATCTGACTGAGCATACAAGTATCTAAGTATCTGACTGAGCGGTGGTAGGCAGAAGCAGGCGCGTAAACATTCATTCAAACAGCACTTTCATGCATTTTGCCAGCAGCTCTTCGTTGTGCGTCAAGCATTGCGCTGTTTATGACTTCAAGCCTATCAACTCCCGAGATGAGGCTGGTGTAACCGAAGTGAAATGGCTAGCTAGTTAGTGCGCGCTAATAGGGTTTCAAACGTCACTCGCTCTGAGTCTTCTAGTAGTTATTCCCCTTGCTCTGCATGGGCAACGCTGCTTCGATGGTGGCTGTTGTCGTTGTGTTACTGGTTCGAGCCCAGGGAGGAGCGAGGAGAGGGATGGAAGCTATACTGTTACACTGGCAATATTAAAGTGCCTATAAGAACATCCAATAGTCAAAGGTTCATGAAATACAAATGGTATAGAGGGAAATAGTCCTATAATTCCTAGAATAACTACAACCTAAAACTTCTTACCTGGGAATATTGAAGACTCATGTTAAAAGAAACCACCAGCTTTCATATGTTCTCATGTTCTGAGCAAGGAACTGAAACATTAGCTTTCTTACATAGCACATATTGCACTTTTACTTTCTTCTCCAACACTTTGTTTTTGCATTATTTAAACCAAATTGAACATGTTTCATTATTTACTTGAGGCTAAATTGATTTTATTGATGTATTATATTAAGTTAAAATAAGTGTTCATTCAGTATTGTTGTAATTGTCATTATTACAAATATATAAAAAAATAATAATAATAATTAAAAAAATGTAAAAAATGGCAGATTATTCTGCATCTGCCTTTTTGGTCCTCCAATAAATCAGTATTGAAAAATCATAATCGGTCGACCTCTAGTATGGTCCCAGCCATAATACCGAGGTACGCTTTAAGCAAGCATCACTTACATGTGGTCTCTGAGACAGTCAAACGAGTAGATCATGTTCTCTCTGGATGACGTCACGCTGCATAGAAAACACACAAAGATAAACACTATGTCATCCATGGCAGTGGTACAGTCAGTCAGAAAATATGTTAAGTATCCCAAACAATAGAAAACAAAGATATGTCTAGTTGTCTTTTGGCTCATGAGGATGTAAACACTCATTCACAGGCTCTGAAGACTACTGACCCTAGACTGCCTCCCACTGCCTCCACACCACGACAGATCCTGAAGGCTGAAGCACCTTTGGTAGTCTAGAAAAGAGAAACAGAGATTGGGATTAACCACATCACTAGTTCCTACACAGTATTGAGTACATTGAAGCTCCTGTCTACATCATGTTGATGAACCAGAACCAGGCGTACCAGGTTGGCAGCCAGACGGAGCAGGTGGGTGACTCCCTGGTTCTCTGGGGACTCATAGCGACAGCCAGCCTTCACAAACACACCGATCCTGGAACCTGGGGAGTAGTTGTCCAACGAGGCTATCATCAGACCGCTGGGCAGTTTGGTCACCTGCAAGAGAAATATCAGTTAGCATCACACCTTGGTGGTGTTTTATGCATTTAAGATGTCAGAAAATGTTAACAGAGCAGTGTAGTATAACATATTTTAGCTCCAACTTCTGTTATAGCATGTCCACATACAAGGCAACAAATGGGTGGGAAGCAAAGCATCAAATCCCAAAAACCTTTTTACTTAGTTTTACTTCAACTATTAAAAATGTAATCAGCATGAAATTTGACTGGGGGGTTGTAACACTAGAGATATTTTATGTGGAATATAATATCTCAAAGGAACAAAGGTCTATGTAAACACACAGGAGATAGAGCTGGGCAGAGGAAACAATCTCCACCCCCTAAATCACCACATACATGGACATCCTGGTATGAATGGGCAGCCCCTGTGGAGACCCTGATACCCGACAGAGGCTGAGTCAAGGGCTGCTCTGTTCGGGTGGCTGCATAGAAGCGTCTCTGTGAGGAGAGAGAGACATGTCAACACCCACTGACCTGCACCTCCTGCGGCTGAAACTTTACGTGCTCCGCGGAGACATCCAATTTACGGGCCACCTGGGCTGCGTAAAGCCTTGTCTGTAATGCAGAAAAGATACAAGGTGACTTCATATCCTACTAGGGTGTTATGGTGGGTCTGGACTCTGGATAGAGAGAACCTATGAGATTATTAAGAATCATAGACAGAGAACGATGGTTGAATGCTGGCTGGACAGACGTGGATGGACCTTATGGGGGGCACACCTGCATAATAATATTAAAATGTTGTAATGTTGAATAAGAAGGCACATTCTGTAGGTTATGTTTCCATTCAAAGGTGCAGCCCTGCCACTCATTTGTTTTGGAGGACTGAGGAGGAGGGTCATGGCAAGTGCTAAATCAAAGAATAGAATTATGCACCATGTTGGAGCAGGATGAAGCTTGAGCAAGGATAAACTTGGCTGTGAGGTTGTAACGTTATGTCCTGATGAATTAACCCAAGACAGTGCGTGCCAGCTATTTGCATTATAGTGCAAGGTCGAGGGCACATGACCATCGTCTATGAACTACATTTGACTTTAGATGGAGAATCAAAAGGCTTGTCGACACATCCAACGTCCGTTATCCTCTGCATGATCTGAGCTTTTGATTGGTCAGACCGATAGACGAATTTGACAACACTTTGACAGCGGGGATAGAGTAGATGTCTTCTTCTTCTAATATAGAACCACAACTTTTAACCCACTGCCAAACGTTGAGGTTGGGTTCATCCAACATCAGCAGGCCATGTATCTAACGGGTCGTGCTAATGTTAGCTGGCGACCGCGCAAGCATGCTAGCTAGTGCCATCATTACACAGCTTGTAGAACAGGCACCTTTCTCGCCAAACAAGCCATACAATCTCTTAGTACTATCGGAAACCAAAATCCGTCTCCTGAATAGTCAACTATTCAGATTTCTTACCGACAGCTTACTTATTCCCTGAATCCCCTTCATCGCCCCTCTATCCTTCAGCCAGGACGATAAAATATGGCTGACCTAGGAAGTCCTACCCAGAGTTCCCAGCGCGCCACATTTTTCCTCGATTTTTTTTGTGCACTAACGAATGCTGTTGATGCACGTCACCACCTACCGTCCAAGGGGACACCGTTTAAAATATAGTAAACAACTTTTTATCTGTTCTGCAGGGTTCTACAATTTTTTTTCCACATTTCGTGAAAATGTACAACATGCAAATTTAATTACATTAAAAATAACTGTGACTACTGGCTGCGGAAACCAAAGCAAAAAGAAGAACATGGGCGGGACAATTTGGGCTCAAACAACGCACTTCCTGTCCAGTTCAGCGAGCAGAGCCCTCGTATACGAATGCGTTCCACACTCAATCTCACACACGTGATGTTACCGTTGTGCTATTATTGTTACAAAGTAGTTGCATGTAGAAGTTCCTCGAGCTTTTGAGAACACAAACGGTCGTATCAACAGAAATAATTATTTTGGGATTTACCGAAACCTTAATCGCAGGCGATATAGTCCTCCGTGAAGCGTTCGCCGAGAGGACAAATATCAGAAATTAACACAAGTAATCATGGTGAGTGTTTGAATAAACTGCTTCGGTTAGATTTGCTAGCTAACTAACGGTAGCTGGATACCGCTAATATCGTAGCTAGTTAATTGATAAGGATAGCGTTGTTTCGTTCTCTGCCAGTCAGTTTCCACATCTAACTGTTTTGTGTTTCTTTTCAGACTGAAGCTGAAGTGAATCCCAAGGCCTACCCCCTGGCCGACGCCACACTGTCCAAAACCATCCTGGACCTCGTTCAGCAAGCCTCCAACTACAAACAGTTGAGGAAAGGGGCCAATGAGGGTAAGGGAATATGACACAATGAGTAATAGCAAATTGGTAATATATCGATAATAAATGTACCCTATCATTTCTGCGAGAAGCATTACACTAGCGTCCAAGACATCTGTCTATATGGTACAAGCAAGCTGGTCTCATAGACTGGACGTAACACAGTACACGAAAATATGTATATGTTACGTCTAGTACGGTTATGTAAGACCCGTTACTTAAGGCAACATTTGAAAGGAGGGTGGATGGTTGGGCACAACATGAAAGTCCATCTTGTTTTACCTTACGTTATTTGGAGTTTTACATTGTTATTGATTACTGCATTGTTGTGTTTAGAACTTGCATGAAAGGCATGCCACTGTACTTGTACATGTGACATTTGAAACAACCCAAAGGTTGTGCGTTTGAATTGCATCACTGACAACTTTAGGTATTTAGTAACAACTTTGTAGCTGCTTGGCAACTACTTACTACCATTTAGACCTTTGCAACTACTTAGCTTGATGGCTACCCCAAACCTAGCCCTTGATCATGACTCTAGGGGAGAGTTTTGTTAATAGCCGTGACGCTCAGGTCTGAACATTAACACGCATCACTTGTGGGATGATTTTGGAAGCTTAAGGACCTTATCTTTCATATTGGCTGAAAAATAAAATTATAATATTTTCCCAAGATGGCATAGCAGTCAGACGTCCTCGTCTTGTCTTGTCCCATATATATATATATATATATATATATACACACACACACACACACACACACACACACACACACACACACATACATACATACACATTGCCTTGCGAAAGTATTCGGCCCCCTTGAACTTTGCGACATTTCAGGCTTCAAATATAAAGATATATAAAACTGTATTTTTTTGTGAAGAATCAACAACAAGTGGGACAAGTGGAACGACATCTATTGGATATTTCAACTTTTTTACTAAATCAAAAACTAACTATAACAAAATTATTCAGCCCCTTTACTTTCAGTGCAGCAAACTCTCTCCAGAAGTTCAGTGAGGATCTCTGAATGATCCAATGTTGACCTAAATGACTAATGATGATAAATACAATCCACCTGTGTGTAATCAAGTCTCCGTATAAATGCACCTGCACTGTGATAGTCTCAGAGGTCCATTAAAAGCGCAGAGAGCATCATGAAGAACAAGGAACACACCAGGCAGGTCCGAGATACTGTTGTAAAGAAGTTTAAAGCCGGATTTGGATACAAAAAGATTTCCCAAGCTTTAAACATCCCAAGGAGCACTGTGCAAGCGATAATATTGAAATGGAAGGAGTATCAGACCACTGCAAATCTACCAAGACCTGGCCGTCCCTCTAAACTTTCAGCTCATACAAGGAGAAGACTGATCAGAGATGCAGCCAAGAGGCCCATGATCACTCTGGATGAACTGCAGAGATCTACAGCTGAGGTGGGAGACTCTGTCCATAGGACAACAATCAGTCGTATATTACACAAATCTGGAAGAGTGGCAAGAAGAAAGCCATTTCTTAAAGATATCCATAAAAAGTGTTGTTTAAAGTTTGCCACAAGCCACCTGGGAGACACACCAAACATGTGGAAGAAGGTGCTCTGGTCAGATGAAACCAAAATTTGGCAACAATGCAAAACGTTATGTTTGGCGTAAAAGCAACACAGCTCATCACACTGAACACACCATCCCCACTGTCAAACATGGTGGTGGCAGCATCATGGTTTGGGCCTGCTTTTCTTCAGCAGGGACAGGGAAGATGGTTAAAATTGATGGGAAGATGGATGGAGCCAAATACAGGACCATTCTGGAAGAAAACCTGATGGAGTCTGCAAAAGACCTGCGACTGGGACGGAGATTTGTCTTCCAACAAGACAATGATCCAAAACATAAAGCAAAATCTACAATGGAATGGTTCAAAAATAAACATATCCAGGTGTTAGAATGGCCAAGTCAAAGTCCAGACCTGAATCCAATCGAGAATCTGTGGAAAGAACTGAAAACTGCTGTTCACAAATGCTCTCCATCCAACCTCACTGAGCTCGAGCTGTTTTGCAAGGAGGAATGGGAAAAAATGTCAGTCTCTCGATGTGCAAAACTGATAGAGACATACCCCAAGCGACTTACAGCTGTAATCGCAGCAAAAGGTGGCGCTACAAAGTATTAACTTAAGGGGGCTGAATAATTTTGCACGCCCAATTTTTCAGTTTTTGATTTGTTAAAAAAGTTTGAAATATCCAATAAATGTCGTTCCACTTCATGATTGTGTCCCACTTGTTGTTGATTCTTCACAAAAAAATACAGTTTTATATCTTTATGTTTGAAGCCCGAAATGTGGCAAAAGGTCGCAAAGTTCAAGGGGGCCGAATACTTTCGCAAGGCACTGTATTTACATATTTTATTCGGATATCTTTTTTAGACTTAAAAAAAAAAAAATTTTAAATCTCAACTTCAAAACACTCCAACACTCACCAATTTAAAAAAAACAAACAAGTATTATTCACCTCAAATCTGAAATCCACAATAGAAGTTGGCCAGTTTACTGGCTAACCTTAGTATTCAGCTAACCACTGTTCATGGTCATTAGCTATCCTTTAGCTCAAAAAGCTTTCGCCAGTTTTGTACAACGCGACTCAAACCAAAGCCTACCGGACCTATTTTCTCTCCATATCCCCGGATTTCTACTGCAAGCTCTGGACATTTACACCTGGATCTTGCAGCTTGCAGGTCCCCTCTACCACACAGAACCCCACTAATCTACCCACAGAAACGCACGAGGTGGCTAAAAACAGACCTCCATCCTCTGCCAGCTTGCTACCGATGGCCCGGCTAGCTGTCTGAATCGCCATGACCCCAACCAACCTCACTACTCACTGGACCCTTATGATCACTCGGCTATGCATGCCTCTCCTTAATGTCAATATGCCTTGTCCATTGCTGTTCTGGTTAGTGTTTATTGGCTTATTTCACTGTAGAGCCTCTAGCCCTGCTCATTATACATTATCCAACCTTTCAGTTCCACCACCCACACATGCGATGACATCATCTGGCTTCAATGATGTTTCTAGAGACTATCTCTCTCATCATCACTCAATGCCTAGGTTTACCTCCACTGTATTTACATCATACCATACCTTTGTCTGTACATTATACCTTGAAGCTATTTTATCGCCCCCAGAAACCTCCTTTTACTCTCTGTTCCTGACATCCTCGACGACCAATTCTCATAGCTTTTAGCCGTACCCTTATCCTACTCCTCTGGTGATGTAGAGGTGAATCCAGGCCCTGCAGTGCCTAGCTCCACTCCACTATTCTCCAAGCGCTCTCTTTTAATGACTTCTGTAACTGTAATAGCCTTGGCTTCATGCATGTTAACATTAGAAGCCTCCTCCCTAAGTTTGTTTTATTCACTGCTTTAGCACACTGCCAACCCGGATGTCCTAGCTGCGTCTGAATCCTGGCTTAGGAAGACCACCAAACACTGAAATCTCCATCCCTAATTACAACATTTTCAGACAAGATAGAACAGCCAAAGGAGGCGGTGTTAGCCTGCAGAGTTCTGTCCTACTATCCAGGTCTGTACCCAAACAATTTGAACTTCTACTTTTAAAAATCCAACTCTATAAAAACAAGTCTCTCACCGTTGCCGCCTACTATAGACCACCCTCTGCCCCCAGCTGTGCTCTGGACACCATATGTGAACTGATTGTCCCCCATCCATCTTCAGAGCTCGTGCTGCTAGTTGACCTAAACTGGAACATGCTCAACACCCCAGCCACCCTACAATCTAAGCTTGATGCCCTCAATCTCACACAAATTATCAATGAACCTACCAGGTACCACGCCAAAGCCTTAAACATGGGCACCCTCATAGATATCATCCTAACCAACTTGCCCTCTGAATACACCTTTGCTGTTTTCAACCAAGATCTCAGCGATGACTGCCTCATTGCCTGCATCCGTAATAGGTCAGCGGTCAAACGACCTCCACTCATCACTGTCAAACGCTCCATGAAATACTTCAGTGAGCAGGCCTTTCTAATCGTCCTGGCCCGGGTATCCTGGAAGGATATTGACCTCATCCTGTCAGTAGAGGATGCCTGGTTATTTTCTTAAATGCCTTCCTCACCATCTTAAATAAGCCCCATTCAATAAATGTATAACCAGGAACAGATATGGCCCTTGGTTCTATCCAGACATGACTGCCCTTAACCAACACAAAAACATCCTATGGCGTTCTGCATTAGCATCAAACAGCCCTGAAAAGTTGCATATCACGGGGGAAGTTAAAACCAATATACACAGGCAGTTAGAAAAGCCAAGGCTAGCTTTTTCAATCAGAAATTTGCTTCCTGCAACACAAACTCAAACAGTTCTGGGACATTGTAAAGTCCATGGAGAATAAGAACACCTCCCAGTTGCCCACTGCACTGAGGATAGGAAACTCTTGTCACCACCGATAAATCCACTATAATTGAGAATTTCAAGAAGCATTTTTCTACGGCTCGCTATGCTTTCCACCTGGCTACCCCTACCCCGGTCAACAGCACTGTACCCACCCACAGCTACTAGCCCAAGCCTTCCCCATTCTCCTTCTCCCAAATCCAGTCAGCTGATGTTCTAAAAGTGCTGCAAAATCTGCACCCCTACAAATTAGCCGGGCTAGACAATCTGGACCCTTTCTTTCTAAAATGATCTGCCGAAATTGTTGCAACCCCTATTACTAGCCTGTTCAGCCTCTCTTTTGTGTCGTCTGAGATTCACAAAGATTGGAAAGCAGCTGCGGTCATCCCCCTTTTCAAAGGGGGGACATTCTTGACCCAAACTGCTACAGACCTACAGTGCCTTGCGAAAGTATTCGGCCCCCTTGAACTTTGCAACCTTTTGCCGCATTTCAGGCTTCAAACATAAAGATATAAAACTGTATTTTTTGTGAAGAATCAACAACAAGTGGGACACAATCATGAAGTGGAACAACATTTATTGGATATTTCAAACTTTTTTAACAAATCAAAAACTGAAAAATTGGGCGTGCAAAATTATTCAGCCCCCTTAAGTTAATACTTTGTAGCGCCACCTTTTGCTGCGATTACAGCTGTAAGTCGCTTGGGGTATGTCTCTATCAGTTTTGCACATCGAGAGACTGACATTTTTTCCCATTCCTCCTTGCAAAACAGCTCGAGCTCAGTGAGGTTGGATGGAGAGCATTTGTGAACAGCAGTTTTCAGTTCTTTCCATAGATTCGATTGGATTCAGGTCTGGACTTTGACTTGGCCATTCTAACACCTGGATATGTTTATTTTTGAACCATTCCATTGTAGATTTTGCTTTATGTTTTGGATCATTGTCTTGTTGGAAGACAAATCTCCGTCCCAGTCTCAGGTCTTTTGCAGACTCCATCAGGTTTTCTTCCAGAATGGTCCTGTATTTGGCTCCATCCATCTTCCCATCAATTTTAACCATCTTCCCTGTCCCTGCTGAAGAAAAGCAGGCCCAAACCATGATGCTGCCACCACCATGTTTGAGAGTGGGCATGGTGTGCTCAGGGTGATGAGCTGTGTTGCTTTTACGCCAAACATAACGTTTTGCATTGTTGCCAAAAAGTTCAATTTTGGTTTCATCTGACCAGAGCACCTTCTTCCACATGTTTGGTGTGTCTCCCAGGTGGCTTGTGGCAAACTTTAAACAACACTTTTTATGGATATCTTTAAGAAATGGCTTTCTTCTTGCAACTCTTCCATAAAGGCCAGATTTGTGCAATATACGAGTGATTGTTGTCCTATGGACAGAGTCTCCCACCTCAGCTCTAGATCTCTGCAGTTCATCCAGAGTGATCTTGGGCCTCTTGGCTGCATCTCTGATCAGTCTTCTCCTTGTATGAGCTGAAAGTTTAGAGGGACGGCCAGGTCTTGGTAGATTTGCAGTGGTCTGATACTCCTTCCATTTCAATATTATCGCTTGCACAGTGCTCCTTGGGATGTTAAAAGCTTGGGAAATCTTTTTGTATCCAAATCCGGCCTTTAAACTTCTTCACAACAGCATCTCAGACCTGCCTGGTGTGTTCCTTGTTCTTCACGATGCTCTCTGCGCTTTTAACGGACCTCTGAGACTATCACAGTGCAGGTGCAGTTATACGGAGACTTGATTACACACAGGTGGATTGTATTTATCATCATTAGTCATTTAGGTCAACATTGGATCATTCAGAGATCCTCACTGAACTTCTGGAGAGCGTTTGCTGCACTGAAAGTAAAGGGGCTGAATAATTTTGCACGCCCAATTTTTCACTTTTTGATTTGTTAAAAAAGTTTGAAATATCCAATAAATGTCGTTCCACTTCATGATTGTGTCCCACTTGTTGTTGATTCTTCACAAAAAAATACAGTTTTATATCTTTATGTTTGAAGCCTGAAATGTGGCAAAAGGTCGCAAAGTTCAAGGGGGCCGAATACTTTCGCAAGGCACTGTATATCTATCCTACCCTGTCTTTCTAAGGTCTTCGAAAGCCAAGTCAACAAACAGATTATCGGCCATTTCGAATCCCACCGCACCTTCTCCACTATGCAATCTGGTTTCAGAGCTGGTCATGGGTGTACCTCAGCCACGCTCAAGGTCCTAAACGATATCTTAACCACCATTGATAAGAAACAATACTGTGCAGCCGTATTCATTGACCTGGCCAAGGCTTTTGACTCTGTCAATCACCACATCCTCATCGGCAGACTCGATAGTCTTGGTTTCTCAAATGATTGCCTCGCCTGGTTCACCAACTACTTCTCTGATAGAGTTCAGTGTGTCAAATCAGAGGGCCTGTTGTCCGGGCCTCTGGCAATCTCTATGGGGGTGCCACAGGATTCAATTCTTGGGCCGACTCTCTTCTCTGTATACATCAATGATGTCGCTCTTGCTGCTGGTGAGTCTCTGATCCACCTCTACACAGACGACACCATTCTGTATAATTCTGGCCCTTCTTTGGACACTGTGTTAACTAACCTCCAGATGAGCTTCAATGCCATACAACTCCTTCCATGGCCTCCAACTGCTCTTAAATACAAGTAAAACCAAATGCATGCTCTAAAACCGATCGCTGCCTGCACCTGCCCGCCCAGCATCACTACTCTGGACGGTTCTGACAACTACAAATACCTAGGTGTCTGGTTAGACTGTTAACGCTCATTCTAGACTCACATCACCAAGCCAAAGTTAAATCTAGAATTGGCTTCCTATTTTGCAACAAAGCATCCTTCACTCATGCTGCCAAACATACCCTTGTAAAACTGACCATCCTACCGATCCTCGACTTCGGCGATGACATTTACAAAATAGCCTCCAATACCCTACTCAATAAATTGGATGCAGTCTATCACAGTGCCATCCGTTTTGTCACCAAAGCCCCACATACTACCCACCACTGCGACCTGTACGCTGTCGTTGGCTGGCCCTCGCTTCATACTCGTCGCCAAACCCACTGGCTCCAGGTCATCTACAAGTCCCTGCTAGGTAAAGTCCCCCCTTATCTCAGCTCGCTGGTCACCATAGCAGCACCCACCTGTAGCACGCACTCCAGCAGGTATATCTCTCTGGTCACCCCCAAAACCAATTCTTCCTTTGGCCGCCTCTCCTTCCAGTTCTCTGCTGCCAATGACTGGAACGAACCACAAAAATCTCTGAAACTGGAAACACTCATCTCCCTCACTAGCTTTAAGCACCAGCTGTCAGAGCAGCTCACAGATTACTGCACCTGTACATAGCCCATCTATAATTTAGCCCAAACAACTACTTCTCCCCCTACTGTATTTAGTTATTTTGCTCCTTTGCACCCCATTATTCCCCTCTCTACTTTGCACATTCTTCCACTCCAAATCTACCATTCCAGTGTTTTACTTGCTATATTGTATTTACTTCGCCACCATGGCCTTTTTCTTTTTTGCCTTTACCTCCCTTATCTCACCTAATTTTCTCACATTGTATATAGACTTATTTTTCTGTATGTTTGTTTGTTCTACTCCATGTGTAACTCTGTGTTGTTGTACGTGTCAAACTGCTTTGCTTTATCTTGGCCAGGTCACAATTGTAAATGAGAACTTGTTCTCAACTTGCCTACCTGGTTAAATAAAGGTAAAATAAATTAATGCACACCTTTTTATAGGGTTAGAGTTCCCCCTCTGCCATATTTCAATTGTATTTATTTTATTTAACCTTTTAATTAGGCAAGTCAGTTAAGAACAAATTCTTATTTAAATTGACGGCCTAGGAACAGTGGTTTACTGCCTTGTTCAGCTCGGGGATTCGATCTAGCAACATTTTGGTTACTGGCCCAATGCTCTAACCACTAGGCTACCTGCCGCCACTAGGCTATGTTGCAGCACTTGTTTACGGAAAACGGACAGCACCTAGTCGACTACCTAGGCTAATTAGCTATCTGTGTCTCCGAACACCAGTGTAAATGGAAGATGGACAACTTTTTTGGGGGGGGACAACAACACAAACATGTTGTCACTGAAAAATACTGTCGGCTGCAACTGTTAACAGTGTACAGTAATTATGTATTTAGCATTTGTGAAATTATTTTGGTGTGATATGAAAGAGGGATGTATATTTCTAGAACCGTACAGTAATTGAGAACAGATTAACGTTTAGATGGAGTATTTGTCTGTTTTGGCTTCCAGAGCCAATTCACCCTTTAAACTGAAAATGTAAGATCCTTGGACTAAAAGCTTCCGCATGCTTCGGTTCGGCTGGCACCTAGGCCAACTCTGTTATGTGAACCGAACGAGTGTGCTTGCATTTATTCAACTTTCGCTTAAACTGAGTGACAATGGTACTGTTTGTCCATCTCAAGATGTCTTAGCCAGTATACACTTCCTCAAAATGGAATTAATCCAACTCAAATATTTCATTCATTTTGATTTTTTTTTTGCAGAGATCTTGGTCATGTAATTTTACATCAAACTAAGGTGTTTGGTGCAGTATTTCTCAAGCTAGACTTGTTTATATGCTACTTTTATATCGCTAAATAACAGCACTTCATTGACGAATCCCTACTGTTGACCAGTCACCGACGACTGGGTATAGAATTCCAAACTGCTTGCTGGAAGCCTAAAGAAACAAACAAATGTTAGGAAATATTGTCATATATGCACAAACTGAACTGTTTCAGATGGGAAGGCCTTAAGGAGTACCGTGCTCTCCTTTAGTCCAATACTGGGTTAACCCCTAGCCTTAACCATAACATTTACCCTTAGCCTGGCTAATGTTAGCCACAATTAATTGGAATTTGTAACATGTGCATTGCAAATTCTTAATATATCGTATGAAATGGATGGACATCCACAAATGAATACATACGATACCAATGTAACATATCAAACTCATTTAAGTGTCCCAGATTTGTTTACCATGTTACGTCTACCCCTGAATGGAGGTTGTGTGCTTGGTCTCAGACCACTGAATAGATGTTTCAAATCCTGCTCCGATTACGACCGTAATCACTACACGTTATCTATGGGAGTCTCATTCTGCACTATTAATCTATCAAAGACATGTCATTAATCCTTGAATCTTGTCTTCCCTCTTCCAGCCACCAAGACATTGAACCGTGGTATCTCTGAGTTCATTGTGATGGCTGCTGATGCTGAGCCACTGGAGATCATCCTCCACCTGCCGCTGCTCTGCGAGGACAAGAATGTCCCCTACGTGTTTGTGCGATCCAAGCAGGCCCTGGGGCGCGCCTGTGGGGTCTCCCGCCCGGTCATCGCCACCTCGGTCACCATCAAGGAGGGTTCTCAGCTGAAGCCCCAGATCCAGTCTACCCAGATGGCCATTGAGAGACTGCTGGTCTGATCTGGTTACTTATCTGCTCTGTTTGTATTGGATAGTCTGAGAGACTATATCAGGGAGATGGATTATATTTTGTGTACATGTATCTATTTTACTTTTGTCAGGGACATGCAAATAAAATTATTAATGTCCATGTGCTATGTCATTCGTTTTGTGATAAAACATAAACATGAGTTTATTTTGCTTAATGTGTTCTTCCATTGTCAGACTAGTACAGTATAATACTGTATGCAAGAGAATGGTTGAGAACCTGAGATGGAGGGATGAACCAACTAGAGGATTTTTTTGTTTTTAGGGGGTCCTCAAACTGTCTTGGCAGCATTTAAATGTGCGCATTGAAGTCCTGTAGAGCGTTTTTACGCAACCATTTGATGTCTTGAACGCAGCCTCGAAGCAGGAATCAGTTTACAGTGAGATTATCACTGAGGTGAGAATCCAAAAGCTAAATGTAAACTGTCTGCACCCTTGTTGAGCAAATGTTTTGGCCACCGTGGCTGAGCCACTCATTATACAGCACGGAGGTTTAAGGATTGTTACATTGCTTTGAAGTAGCATGGGAAGTTTTCCAAATGGGACAGCGCAGAAGTGATCCAGCCCGTTTGTAGTAAGGTCCTGTTAAAAATAACATTCCTGTTCCAGCCGCAGAGTGCATGCAAACACTTACTTGCTATGTCAACTTTTTGTTCTAACGTTGGAATGTTTAGAGACCCACTGGTATTGTAGCTATGTACCTACCTCCAGACATAATGAGTTCTGGATCATGAGACAATATGGAAGGCCAGAGGGATCACATTGGATTTGTGCATCTCCTACAGATGTGTGTGGAGCAGGAGGAAAGAGTTCTACCCAGTCCGCCCAAGGTCCTGTTACAGTGTCAGTTAGTGAAGGGGGGCAGATGCCAGTCTGACAGGTCAGTGAACCAGTGGGTAAAGGCAGGTGAGGAGACTCCTGACTGAAAACAGTACTATGCCACGACTTAAGATATCAATGTGTGAAAATATAAAACGCAACATGTCAAGTGTTGATTTCATGAGCTGAAATAAAGGATCCCAGAAAATAGACAACCCATAATGTCAAAGCAAAAACAGGTTTTTAGAAATATTTGCTAATTAAAAAAATTAAACATTGAAATATGTATTCTGACCCTTTACTCAGTACTTTGCAGCACCTTTGGCAGCGATTACAGCCTCATTTTGGGTAATTTTATTTAACAAGGCAAGTCCGTTAAATTCTTATTACAATGACAGTTTCCCAAAAGGCAAAAAAGCCTTCTGCGGTGTCAGGGGATTAAAAATAGGACAACACTGCAGCGCTACAAATACTACTGGGCACAGACAACAGCACAAAGGGCAAGGTAGAGACAATGACACTACAAGTTTGGCACACCTGTATTTGGGGAGTTTCTGACATTCTCTGTCAGTTTGGATGGAGAGTGTCGCTGCACAGCATTTTCAGAGCTATCCAGAGATGTTCAAGTCCAGGCTCAGGCTGGGCCACTCAACATTCAGAGACTTGTCATGAAGCCATTCTTGCGTTGTCTTGGCTGTGTGCTTAGGGTCATTGTCCTGTTGGAAAGTGAACCTTCGCTCCAGTCTGAGGTCCTGAGTGCCCTGGAGCAGGTTATCAAAGATCTCTGTACATCTTTCCCTCGATCCTGACTAGTATCCCAGTCCCTGCTGCTGAAAAAGATCCCAACAGCATGATGCTGCCACCACCATGCCTCACCGTAGGGATGGTGCCAGGTTTCCTGTGACGCTTGGCATTCAGGCCAAGGAGTTCAATATTGGTTTCATCAGACAAGAGAATCCTTTCTCTCATGGTCAGAGTCCTTTAGGCAAAGTCCAAGAGGGCTGTCATGTACCTTTTACTGAGGAGTGGCTTCCATCTGGCCACTACAATAAAGGCCTGATTGCAGCAATCCACCAGAGATGGTTGTCATTTTGTAAGAGTCTCCCATCACCACAGAGGAACTTTGTGGCCATCGGGTTCTTTAGCACCGCCCTGACCAAAGCTCCTAGGAAGAGTCTTGGTGGTTCCAAACTTCTTCCATTTAAGAATGACGCCACTGTGTTCTTGGGGACCTTCAATACTGAATAATTTTTGTTGGTACTTTTCCCCAGATCTGTGCCGTGACTCACTCCTGTCTCATGCTCTACAGACAAATCCTTCAACCTCAGATAGGTTTTTGCTCTGACATGCACTGTTAACTGTATTGCATGCCTTTCCAAATTATGGCCAATCAGTTGAACTCCAATCAAGTTGTAGAAACATGATCAATTGAAACAGGATGCACCTGAGCTCAATTTTAAGTCTCATTTAGTTATGTAAATAAGGTATTAATTTTACTTTATTGGCTACAATTTAAAAACTAATTTAATTCATTTTAGATTAAGGCTGTAACGAAACAAAATGTGGAAAAAGTCAAGGGATCTGAATAGGGGGTTTACTACAAAGCAGGATCAGTTAGCCAGCTAACCTTGATAAACAATCAGAAATAGTTTATTTTCTGGTTCATAAAGAAAGCTAAACATAGATATGTTTTTAGTTATGGAGTTAAGTAGACCATGCCCATTTTAAACTCAACTAAAAAAAGTGATTTCAGAATATTTAGTTAAGTTAGCTGGCTAAGTACTTGATCTTGTTTTGTAGTATACCCTTCTGTTCTGTTAAGGGAGTGGGTGGAAAATGTTTACATTCCTACAGAACTTAAAGCTGACAACAGGCAGAGATTTTAAATGAATTTATTTGCTTTAAAAGAAAATTCAGCAGAGTAACCACTATCATGTCCAAATAAAAGCAGAACAAAAATCGAATTCTCTTTCAATGTGCCATTCATTAGTACACTGGTAATACCTCAGAGCAACAGCCTCTCACTCAGTCAAAAATAAAGAGCACTGAACCACTGTATATTGTAAATACAGCCATTAGAAGCTACTGTAAACCAAAGAGGTGGTCAGTCTTCTTCTGAACGCTATTAAAATAGTTTAGTGATACAGTAATAGTAATGTTTACATAGCATCATGTCAATGACATCCTTTCGAGTAGCAAACAAACTCCAGATTCTTCACACTTGTACTATACTTTTTTTAAAGGACTGGACAGATGGCAACTGCTGACAGAACCTGTTAAAAGGGAATAACGTCAAATACAGGCCTAGATTCTACCATAAAAACAAACAAGGCCTATAAGAAAAAGGTCATGATGCACCAGGTGTCTGGAGTGTAAAGCTGGCGGACTACACTCATACAATGGATGTATTCATGTACAGTAACACTAATACAATGGATGTATTCATGTACAGTAACACTAATACAATGGATGTATTCATGTACAGTAACACTAATACAATGGATGTATTCATGTACAGTAACACTAATACAATGGATGTATTCATGTACAGTAACACTAATACAATGGATGTATTCATGTACAGTAACACTAATACAATGGATGTATTCATGTACAGTAACACTAATACAATGGATGTATTCATGTACAGTAACACTAATACAATGGATGTATTCATGTACAGTAACACTCATGGTTTGAAACTGTTGTTTAATCCAACAAGAGGGATCCATCTAAATTGGTCTGATAAAAATAACCATTCTCCATCCTCTTTCTGACCAATAGGTTCACCTATACACCTGGTCAGGTGCATTCTTAGTCTAGACACCTTAAGAATGTAAAATACTGGATCTTTTCTCAGACCAAGGGGGAGCACCAAGTACAATAAGTAGAGATTTAGATTGATCTAATATGCATTTACATCCACCTAGGTATAACGTGATAGCTATTTCCATGTCTGACATCAGTTGTTTTGACAATGTATTCCAAGGTGGATAAAATTCACCTGAGGAGAAATGATTGATCAAAATCTACATAAGAGTATGATTATAGAACTTAACAGCTAGTACAACGCTTAGAATTTGTTTATTTAGATTTCTCTTGAGCTATAAACCGTTTTGTCAAGATTAAGCAAATTATGGTCGCAAACATTGTACAGAAGAGAAAAAACAAGAAATCATGACATTTAGTGTACACGGAGCTCCTAGAAAGTGATGACCGTTATATGAAGTAGGAATTTTGGCAACACCTCAATTCATTGAAGTCTGTAAACAAACAATATGGACTCGAAGAGTGGAAAGAGACCGAAATTGAAAAGCGCAATTAGTATTACCTTCCAGGAACATAAAAAAAGGGAACATTTTTGAAGGCAGCAGGAATTTCTTAGTGTAGGGGAAACATGTAGGGCTTGTCCAACCCCCTTCTTCCTAGAGCTGAAGAAGAGTTCATTGTAAGCTTCGTATAATTAAATCAATCATTTTAAGTAGTATGTACCAATTACAATACGAAAGAGAAAAAAATTATATCTGGATACATATGGTTTTTGTAGAATCCTCCCCCTTCCTCCTAAGACACTCCCCCGCCCTCTTATTCATTACCAATAGGTGAGCTCAGACTGCAGCGTGACTTCCTACTTCCTGTCTGCGGAATTTAGAGTAGTGAGCACTTCCTCTTCCTCTTCTTGACGGGTGGGGGACACAGGACCGCCCGGATGGCTTCGTCAAATACTGTCTTAAGGCCACGCTGTGTCAAGGCTGAGCATTCCAGGTACTTTACTGCTCCTGTAGAGAGACAGGACAGTCAACATAACAGCAAATAGGGATTTAATTCATTAAAATCCTAAATAGACTAATAGCTATGACTACCCTGAGCGGAGCCAGGTTAAGCTATAAGGAAACTGCATTGACATTGCTGTGTAGAGTCCAGTAATAGGCTTAATCTACGTCCGGGAAACTGGCCCCTAAAGTACTACTAAGAACTAAGTAAGCCTTGTCCGAGCCAGAACAGCCCATCTCCTGTTTCTGTACTGAGGCACCTTGATGTACAGTACCCCCCCCCGGACAGGACACTAGCCCCTCTCCTGTTTCTGTACTGAGGCACCTTGATGTACAGTACCCCCCTGGACAGGACACTAGCCCCTCTCCTGTTTCTGTACTGAGGCACCTTGATGTACAGTACCCCCCTGGACAGGACACTAGCCCCTCTCCTGTTTCTGTAGTGAGGCACCTTAATGTACAGTACCCCCCCCCCCCCCCCGGACAGGACACTAGCCCATCTCCTGTTTCTGTACTGAGGCACCTTGATGTACAGTACCCCCCCTGGACAGGACACTAGCCCATCTCCTGTTTCTGTACTGAGGTACCTTGATGTACCAATAGACCCCCTGGACAAGACTAAGTACCATTAGTAAACTAACCAATCTCTTTGGCCATGGCCAGGCCCTGGGGGTAGGTGATGGGGGTGAGTTTCTTCTCCTTCAGCTTCTCGATGGTGTCCTTGTCGTCTCTCAGATCCAGCTTGGTGCCCACCAGGATGATGGGGGTGTTGGGGCAGTGGTGTCTTACCTCTGGGTACCACTACGGAGGACATGGACAAGTCAGTCAGGATAGGATCAGGATATTACTGTAAACTAGAGGCCTACCTATTAGGTCTATACATCAGTTGTTTTGAGTATGTGGATAAAATCCACCCTTTCAAGCAATGACCTTGATGACAAAGCATTAAGTTATCACAGAACTAGGTAGAAACAAAGCCAAGGCTATGGCTCACCTTGGCACGGACGTTTTCAAAGGAGGCAGGACTCACGAGAGAGAAGCAAATCAAGAACACATCCTGTTGAGAGGAAACAAACAGCATAATTTATACAAGATCCACCATGAAAAACTGAATTGCAATTCATGGAGATTATGAATGGTACAAATTAACCACAGACAGTTTATGAACCAGTCCTCAATCTAGGACAAAGTTTCCCTGAACACTGACCACTGTCAATTGATGGTAGGAGTCAGAGCCCAGAATGAGGGCAGACAAAGGGGCAGACAGAGCACTCTTTCACTTAATGCCTGCTCCAGACATTGTTTAGGTACTATGGGCAGTGGACTGTACTCTCATCCCCATACATGCATACTGACATAATAAATGCTCAATGTTGGCAACAATGCAATATGCCTTTCCCTAACGCCCTGAATAACTTGCGTTATATTGTTCACAATGTTGTCAAAACCGGAACGCAAACATGGTTTTTGAGGGGGATATTCAGCTAACACCAGGAATTCAGCTAAAAACGTCAAATTTAGGCAGTCTGTTCCCAAGTACTCCCACAAATAAAAGAAGTGATTGTGTCTCAATGTAAATCAAGGTATGAAATTGTTATTTTCAAACACACTCTTTTTGGGCTTAGCATTGGTCAATTTTCAGTGTAGAAATTACTATAATTAATGGTACAAATTAACCACACAGACAGAGTTTATGAACTCCCCGACCATCCACTGCGACAGAAATCAACCCGTGCCTGAATCTAGTTGCCTACCCGTTGTATGAATTGATGCTTTACGCCCCGCTGACAGCAACGCACTGATAGAAATGAAGATAGTCCCTAATTATGACACTAGTGACAACAGTACATTTCTCCTGTTGTTTTACCGTCTGTGGATAGGACAGTGGTCGGAGTCTGTCGTAGTCTTCCTGTCCTGCTGTATCCCATAGACCCAGATTCACTGGTTTCCCATCGACCATGACATTGGCAGAGTAGTTGTCAAAGCTGCAGGGAGAGATGCATATTGTTACGCCACAATGACATCAGGGAAGTGATTAGCACACAACCAGGAAATAATGGCAACCAGTAAATGTCAATGATTCTACAGGCTAAATATATAATTTCCTGATTCAGCAGGAAAAACTTAAAACCACACCTCTTATAAAATGTAAACATAGAATGCTAACATGAACATGCAGCACTATGTTTCTAGTGTAGGGGAGAAGGGCTAAGCATTATAACTTAGACCCTGGCACAGCATTTATTTTGCTGACAAAACTCCATGCCATTTGTAAGACCTGCTGCGGAGTGAGAGAGAGAGAGAGAGTGAGCACTTACACTGTGGGTATATATTCCCCGGGGAACGCATTGGTGGTGTAGCTGATGAGCAGGCATGTTTTACCCACAGCTCTGGAGGAGAAAACGAGAGATGGAGGGATAAGGAGGAGAAATAAACAACTTTAGTTTTGTTTGTCAATTTCAAAACTGAAAGGAGAACTTGGAGGGGTTTAACTGGCCAACTTGAGACAATGAGTTAAACTATGAATAAATGTCTGCATTATCAAGTAGTGATGCACCGATATGACATTTTTGGCAGAAACCGATATTTTCCTTGCCAAAAAAAAACAAGCAAGGAATAGTTATCACACACACGCGCAGTGGTCTATGGCACTGCATTTCAGTGCAAGAGGTGTCACTACAGTCCCTAGTCGAATCCAGGCTGTATCACACCCGGCCGTGATTGGGAGTCCCATAGGGCGGCGCATAATTGGCCAGGCAGCGCCTGGGTTTGGCCGGGGTAGGCTGTCATTGTAAATAAGAATTTGTTCTTAACTGACTTGCCTAATTTAGGTTACACACACACTGACCAAAAAGTTATTTTGCTCGCATATATGTCCCCCATTACCAGTAAAACAATCAAAACCTATTTCACTTACTTGCTGTGCCGTTTCGTTGTTCATTTGTTCAGTCGTTTCATTCTCAAACAGGATTTCTACAGAACGTTGTTTGGGTCTTTGCGTGTCAAAAAAATATACTATTTAACGTGTCAACGCCACTGCTACTCTCTGTTCATCATATATGCATAGTCACTTTAACCATATCTACATGTACATACTACCTCAATCAGCCTGACTAACCGGTGTCTGTATGTAGCCTCTACTTTTATAGCCTCGCTACTGTATATAGCCTGTCTTTTTACTGTTGTTTTATTTCTTTACCTACCCATTGTTCACCTAATACATTTTTTTGCACTATTGGTTAGAGCTTGTAAGTAAGCATTTCGCTGTAAGGTCTACACCTGCTGTATTCGGCGCACGTGACAAATAAACTTATTTGATTTGAAATAAGCTTGTTGACCAATCAGGACTTGAATATGACTGCACGTCACATAATACATTTAACACGTTCATTACGTTTACACATTGATTACACTCACTCATGTATGCTATGATTCTGGTAAATTTGTCTCACGCACCTACAGTGCTGGTCATTAAAAAAAAAGCCGGCTAGCTCATGGACGCAAACCATGTTCTTCCCCAAAAACATAGCAAAACGACATAATCTGTTTCAGTAGCTATAGTTTGCTAACTATATAGCTAGGTGTCATCTGAAATAACAATTATTTATAAGACAGTTCTTATTTGATTAATGGTCTGACCCATATATGTGAAGCTAGCCACAACAGTGGACTTCACGGTTAGCCTTAAAAATAAAAGTATGGCATAATTCTACGATTTGTATTAATTTGCATCACTGTCAATTACAGACTTCTATTTAAGGCAACCTGCAAATTCCACCATTGTGCCTAATCCTTATTGTGGTCTGGTCGAGCATCACGAGCCAGATGAAGCTAGCTGGCTGCTTATAACGTTAGCTTTGGGCAACAGGGTTAAGTAGCTGGCTAGCTATTTATTTTCATGAACTGAAGTTCAATTTCAATAGGCGAACAACAAGAGGCAACCTAGCTAATACTTACAAGGATTCCTTAATCATTACTAAAAATGAAAATGACTGCAGTTTCTACTGGTCATTGTTTTCAGGCTGGTTGTATTGGTGCTAGCTAGGTACCAAACTAAAGCTAGCTACCCCAGAAGTTGCGGTCGAACAAATGATGCTTTATTACCAACTCAGTATTGTAAACACTACCAACTCAGTATTGTAAACACATCGTTCATGGCCGGTGTTTGAAGACTTTTTTGTACAGCTTTGACAATGATACTGTATCTTTTTTGACACGCAAAGACCCAAATGACATTTCATAGTATGTATGTTGTGAAGCTAATCGCAGTGACGCTATTACTGTAACTCCAGTAGGGCAACATCTGAAAAATAGCACACTTGGTAGTGTGTACCGGTGCTCAACCAGTCGGCGAAAGTCAACATCACCCACGACAGAGAACGGTTGATTGTCAAGGGCAATGAATTCCATTATCTTGGCTTTAATGGATTTCGCCTTTGAGTTGTCTCGCTGAAATTGTGTTACTCTCAAATGACTGCTTGACTTGTTGACTACTCGATCCACACAGCAGACATTGTAGGCTAGTTTCGGAATACTTTGTTGCACGTATAGCGCAAAATTGTATGTGGCGTCATTACGTCATGTACCTACGTTATTGGTATGCACGTCAGCTTTGACATCGGTTTTGCACCTCGGCGTTAAACTAGACGTCGGCCGATACCGATGTTGCCATTTTTAGCTTATATCGTCCGATTCCGATATGTTCACCGATAATTTGTGCATCCCTGTTATCCCATAGTGATCCAATGTTGGGGTTTCGCTCTACAATAGGGACATATTATGAAGACTTGAGAAGATGACCCACTATCTAGCAGATATTTATCAGAACTTCTTAGTTTCTTTAGAAAGCTTCATACACTACTTACTATAGCCCTTTAATTTAAATATGTCTGGAAAATAGTAGTTTAACTGCCTATTGTTAATGAACTCCACCATCAACCTTATTTAGGACATGGTACCAGCATTGACAAAGAATGGCACTATGTCCCTATGTTCTAAATAATGTTGATGGTGGAGTTCTGATAAATATCTGCTAGATAGTGGGTCATCTTCTCAAGTGTTTATAATAAGTTCTCAATAAAGATAAAAAAAATAAAAATGATCTAAAACCCAATGGTGTAGCAAATTATGTCACTTATCATAATACAAGGCGGTAACAAGAAGTAAGTGGAATGATAGGACGGACACTAAAGGGTTGCTGGGAATGGATCATTTCTCATAACAGTGCATACAGCGGGCTTTGTCTCACTCGCTAGCCACTACTCTAACCTAACAAGAAACGTGTGGTCCTAACAGCAAACGAGAATGCATAACAGTTACCGTCAAGTAACAATTAGTTAGTATGCCACAACAAGTTTGCAGTCTGATGTTAGCAAGCTAACTTAGCTGACGCTAATTAGCTAACGTTAGTGTTGGAAACTGACAGTTGTCACCAATTAGTAAGCCAACGCTCAAACTGTGGGCTACTAGAAACAATTCACTTTGACAATGTATTCTAGATCATAACTTATATTGTAAGACGTCATTTTATAAACATACCTAACTAGCTACATAAATGTAGGTTTAACTTACCCGTCCCCCACTACAACACACTTGATGGCCTGCATCGACGCCTCTCTCAGCTATCAAGCTACAGTAGCTAGCTCAAATTGTAGCTTATTGGTCAGCTGGTAAACCACTCTTTTGATGCGTGAACTTGTTTTCCCAAAAAGGAGAAAAACAAGGTTTGAAGCCTGGATTGGAGAGCCCAAATTGCGATAGGTTAGAAATGAGGAGAATTCCTTCAAATCAGTGTCCTCAAATAACTTGGTGGAGCTCCAAACTTATAAACCAAGCAGCCACCACCCCAAAAATCTCTGGTGCTAAGCTTGAAAAAACGCCCTCAGACAGCGGAAGCTGTAGCTCCCATTCCAAACAAGTAATTTCCGTTTACCGTAGATTGGATAAAGGAATTTTCAAAGGGCTGTCAAGCGACGCCACCTAGCGGTAAGTAGAACATTTCTACAGCCACTTTCAGTTTCTGAACATTAGAGGGCAGTATTCCCTCATCAGCTGAATATTGTAAAGTCGCTCCAAGGTGGTGCACCATTTCAGAGTGGCAGGCGTCATGAGACAAGACAGTCAGTCAATACTTAGGGTCTTATGATTTCATTCATCCGGGAACTTTGTCATGGTTGTCCTGTGTTTTATCCTTTTAAAAAAGTATGTGTTTATCCACATTACAGCATCTTATCTAAATTGGCATTTGACAGATGATCTTATCCAGAGTGACTTAGGGTTAAGTGCCTTGCTCAATAGTAGACAGACAGATTTTTCACCCATTTCACTTGTAGATTCAAACCACTGACCTTTTGGTTACTGGCCCAATGTTCTTAACCAGCAAGGCTACTTGTTAGGCTACCTGCTCCCCGTACGACACAGATTGTCTGTTGACTGCAGATCCAAAACATCTGAATAAAAACAGAATAAAACCAGTTAAGATGTCATTTTGAGTTCTCGCTCTCTTTCCCCTTCTCTCTTCCTTCATCCTCCTCCCCATTCTCAATTCATCAGCAAAACCATTAGTGTCTTCATTGTTAATTAATCAGTGTCTCTGGCTGTTCTACTCAAGGACATTCAGAGACTTGTCCCGAAGCCAATCCTGTGTTGTCTTGGCTATGTGCTTAGGGTCGTTGTCCCGTTGAAAGGTGAAGCTTCGCCCCCAGTTTAAGGTCCTGAGCGCTCTGGAGCAGGTTTTCGTCAAGGATCTTTCTTTACTTTGCTCCGTTCATCTTTCCCTCGATCATGACTAGATTCCCAGTCCCTGCCGCTGAAAAACATCCCCACAGCATGATGCTGCCAACACCATGCTTCACCGTAGGGATGGTGGAAGGTTTCCTACAGATATGACACTTGGCATTCAGGCAAAAGAGTTCAATCTTGGTTTCATCAGACCATTTAAGCCTGTTTCTCAGACAGTCTTTAGGTGCCTTTTGGCAAACTCCAAGCCTTTCACTGAGGAGTTGCTTCTGTCTGGCCACTCTACCATAAAGGCCTGATTGGTGGAGTGCTGCAGAGATGGTTGTCCTTCTGGAAGGTTCTCCCATCTCCACAGAGGAACTCTGGAGCTCTGTCAGGGTGACCATCGGGTTCTTGGTCACCTCCCTGACCAAGGCCCTTCTCCACCGATTGCTCAGTTTGGCCAGGCGGCCAGCTCTAGGAAGAGTCCTGGTGGTTCTAAACTGCTTCCATTTAAGAATGACGAGGCCACTGTGTTCTTGGGGACTTTCAATCCTGCAGACATTTTTGTTGGTACCCTTCCCCAGATCTGTGCCTCTCAGATCTCTACAGACATTTCCTTCTACTTTGTGGCTTGGTTTTTGCTCTGACATGCACTGACAACTGTGTGTAGATGGATAAAATATTCATTTATTTTATCCATTTTAGAATAAGGTTGTAACATTAAAATGTGGAAAAGGGGAATGCGTCTGAATACTTTCAGAATACACTGTGGAGCAGGACTACTCATGTACTATTTGAGAAGGTCCGGTCAGAAACATTTATCTGTGTAGTAACAAACTCCCACCTTGTAACCTATGCGACCCCAAACTGTTCACACCCCCAGTTTTAAAGCTAATTTCCTAAAAATCCACAAATTTTGCCATGACTTACTGTAGGTTATGTGCGTTCCTATGATACCAGTTTACTGTAGGTTATGTGCGTTCCTATAATACCAGTTTACTGTAGGTTGTGTGCGTTCATATGATACCAGCTTACTGTAGGTTATGTGCGTTCATATGATACCAGCTTACTGTAGGTTGTGTGCGTTCCTATGATACCAGCTTACTGTAGGTTATGTGCGTTCATATGATACCAGCTTACTGTAGGTTGTGTGCGCTCCTATGATACCAGCTTACTGTAGGTTGTGTGCGTTCATATGATACCAGCTTACTGTAGGTTGTGTGCGTTCCTATGATACCAGCTTACTTACTGTAGGTTGTGTGTGTTCATATGATACCAGCTTACTGTAGGTTGTGTGTGTTCATATGATACCAGCTTACTGTAGGTTGTGTGTGTTCATATGATACCAGCTTACTGTAGGTTGTGTGTGTTCATATGATACCAGCTTACTGTAGGTTGTGTGCGTTCATATGATACCAGCTTACTGTAGGTTGTGTGCGTTCTTATGATACCAGCTTACTTACTGTAGGTTGTGTGTGTTCATATGATACCAGCTTACTTACTGTAGGTTGTGTGTGTTCATATGATACCAGCTTACTTACTGTAGGTTGTGTGTGTTCATATGATACCAGCTTACTTACTGTAGGTTGTGTGTGTTCATATGATACCAGCTTACTTATTGTAGGTTGTGTGTGTTCATATGATACCAGCTTACTTACTGTAGGTTGTGTGTGTTCATATGATACCAGCTTACTTACTGTAGGTTGTGTGTGTTCATATGATACCAGCTTACTTACTGTAGGTTGTGTGTGTTCATATGATACCAGCTTACTTACTGTAGGTTGTGTGTGTTCATATGATACCAGCTTACTTATTGTAGGTTGTGTGTGTGTTCATATGATACCAGCTTACTTACTGTAGGTTGTGTGTGTTCATATGATACCAGCTTACTTATTGTAGGTTGTGTGTGTTCATATGATACCAGCTTACTTACTGTAGGTTGTGTGTGTTCATATGATACCAGCTTACTTACTGTAGGTTGTGTGTGTTCATATGATACCAGTTCAGTACCACTGAATGTTTTATTTGACTATTTGACCGCAAATACAAATTCAGTCTAGACACCGTTGCCCTAGAGCACACAAAAAACGATACATACCTCGGCCTAAACAACAGGGCTCCCGAGTGGCGCAGCGGTCTAAGGCACTGCATCTCAGTGCAAGAGGCGTCACTACAGTCCCTGGTTCGAATCCAGGCTGTATCACATCCAGCTGTGATTGGAAGTCCCATAGGGCGGCGCACATGGGAATCCTGGGATATTCTTTTGTATATTATTGCTGTGAGAGCGAGAGCTAGCATGCACTAATTGTAATGGTCACATTAGCTTCCTGTTTATTCACAGTTATTTCCATTCTAACAGACAAATTACCAATCTACAGCCATCAACATCCTGTTGTCCTGCACATCTAATGTGCTTCCTTGTGTCTATCGTCAGAATAAACACCAATCAACTGGGCTCACTGGCTGGGACAGTCCTTTCTTTAAAAACACAACCCAAGATTAACAAAGTAAGATCACATCTGTTCCACTGGTGCCCAGAACAGTCTTCTTGTCTTCACTGGACAGCGGTTACACATGCCCATGACTGGCGGCAGACTCAACAACAGCGGTTGAATAGTTGTGAGAATCGATTCATTGACAGAGAAATCAGATTGAAACCCTTGGCAGTGATTCTCGGCAGGGCGGCGAATGTTGATACATTTCCAAGGAATGTGATGAGTCACTGAGTCAGCTGAGTTTAGGGATGAACCGCCTATCTTGTTTCAGCCATCCACATCCACACCAGATCAAATCAGTGTATTTTTACACTGACCACTGTGTCTCTTGTCACAACATTCAGGTAAACTGCTCATAGCTCAGACATGGGAAAAAGCATGCCCATCTACTCTCCAAGAACTACTGCAGTGAAGTGAATGTGTGTGCGTGCAGCTTGAACACAGTGAAGTGAATGTGATAAGCCTCCTTTCTCACAGAGGGAGGGAGAGGGTAAAGCGGTCAGACGAGGGAGTGGGACACAGAGCTGGAGGGAAAGGGAAATGTGGGGGACATCCTTCCTTCTCACAATGACTGATTTAATATGATGACCTTAGACCTGATTATAGAGCAAGGCTGCTGGTCAGGACACCTCCCATACATTGCCATACAGGATCATTCATTCTACTGTACAATTGAATTCTGATCTGATTTGTATTTGAGATGTGTTGAGATACGTAACACAGTGGAGATGTGTTGATACGTAACACAGTGGAGATGTGTTGATACGTAGCACAGTGGAGATGTGTTGATACGTAGCACAGTGGAGATGTGTTGATGCGTAACACAGTGGAGATGTGTTGATACGTAGCACAGTGGAGATGTGTTGAGATGTGTTGAGATGCGTAGCACAGTGGAGATGTGTTGAGATACGTAGCACAGTGGAGATGTGTTGATACGTAGCACAGTGGAGATGTGTTGATACGTAGCATAGTGGAGATGTGTTGAGATGTGTTGAGATGCGTAGCACAGTGGAGATGTGTTGAGATACGTAGCACAGTGGAGATGTGTTGATACGTAGCACAGTGGAGATGTGTTGAGATGCGTAGCACAGTGGAGATGTGTTGAGATACGTAGCACAGTGGAGATGTGTTGATACGTAGCACAGTGGAGATGTGTTGATACGTAGCACAGTGGAGATGTGTTGAGATGCGTAACACAGTGGAGATGTGTTGAGATGCGTAGCACAGTGGAGATGTGTTGATACGTAACACAGTGGAGATGTGTTGATACGTAGCACAGTGGAGATGTGTTGATACGTAGCACAGTGGAGATGTGTTGAGATACGTAGCACAGTGGAGATGTGTTGATACGTAGCACAGTGGAGATGTGTTGAGATGCGTAACACAGTGGAGATGTGTTGATACGTAGCACAGTGGAGATGTGTTGAGATGCGTAGCACAGTGGAGATGTGTTGATACGTAGCACAGTGGAGATGTGTTGAGATGCGTAACACAGTGGAGATGTGTTGAGATGCGTAGCACAGTGGAGATGTGTTGATATGCGTAACACAGTGGAGATGTGTTGAGATGCGTAACACAGTGGAGATGTGTTGAGATGCGTAGCACAGTGGAGATGTGTTGATGCGTAGCACAGTGGAGATGTGTTGATACGTAGCACAGTGGAGATGTGTTGAGATGCGTAGCATAGTGGAGATGTGTTGATACGCGTAACACAGTGGAGATGTGTTGAGATGCGTAGCATAGTGGAGATGTGTTGATACGCGTAACACAGTGGAGATGTGTTGAGATGCGTAACACAGTGGAGATGTGTTGATACGTAGCACAGTGGAGATGTGTTGATACGTAGCACAGTGGAGATGTGTTGATACGTAGCACAGTGGAGATGTGTTGATACGTAGCACAGTGGAGATGTGTTGAGATGCGTAGCACAGTGGAGATGGGTTGAGATGCGTAGCACAGTGGAGATGTGTTGATACGTAGCACAGTGGAGATGTGTTGAGATGCGTAGCACAGTGGAGATGTGTTGATGCGTAGCACAGTGGAGATGTGTTGATGCGTAGCACAGTGGAGATGTGTTGAGATGCGTAGCACAGTGGAGATGTGTTGATACGCGTAACACAGTGGAGATGTGTTGAGATGCGTAACACAGTGGAGATGTGTTGATACGTAGCACAGTGGAGATGTGTTGATACGTAGCACAGTGGAGATGTGTTGATACGTAACACAGTGGAGATGTGTTGATACGTAGCACAGTGGAGATGTGTTGATACGTAGCACAGTGGAGAAGTGTTGAGATGCGTAGCACAGTGGAGATGTGTTGATACGTAGCACAGTGGAGATGTGTTGAGATGCGTAGCACAGTGGAGATGTGTTTATACGCGTAACACAGTGGAGATGTGTTGAGATGCGTAACACAGTGGAGATGTGTTGATACGTAGCACAGTGGAGATGTGTTGATACGTAGCACAGTGGAGATGTGTTGATACGTAACACAGTGGAGATGTGTTGATACGTAGCACAGTGGAGATGTGTTGATACGTAGCACAGTGGAGATGTGTTGAGATGCGTAACAGTGGAGATGTGTTGATACGTAGCACAGTGGAGATGTGTTGATACGTAGCACAGTGGAGATGTGTTGAGATACGTAGCACAGTGGAGATGTGTTGAGATGCGTAGCACAGTGGAGATGTGTTGAGATGCGTAGCACAGTGGAGATGTGTTGAGATACGTAGCACAGTGGAGATGTGTTGAGATACGTAACACAGTGGAGATGTGTTGATACGTAACACAGTGGAGATGTGTTGATACGTAGCACAGTGGAGATGTGTTGAGATGCGTAACACAGTGGAGATGTGTTGATACGTAGCACAGTGGAGATGTGTTGAGATGCGTAACACAGTGGAGATGTGTTGATACGTAACACAGTGGAGATGTGTTGATACGTAGCACAGTGGAGATGTGTTGAGATGCGTAGCACAGTGGAGATGTGTTGATACGTAGCACAGTGGAGATGTGTTGATACGTAGCACAGTGGAGATGTGTTGAGATGCGTAGCACAGTGGAGATGTGTTGATACGTAGCACAGTGGAGATGTGGTGATGCGTAACACAGTGGAGATGTGTTGATACGTAGCACAGTGGAGAGGTGTTGATACGTAGCACAGTGGAGATGTGTTGATACGTAGCACAGTGGAGATGTGTTGAGATGCGTAGCACAGTGGAGATGTGTTGATACGTAGCACAGTGGAGATGTGTTGAGATGCGTAACACAGTGGAGATGTGTTGATACGTAGCACAGTGGAGATGTGTTGAGATGCGTAACACAGTGGAGATGTGTTGATACGTAGCACAGTGGAGATGTGTTGATACGTAGCACAGTGGAGATGTGTTGAGATGCGTAACACAGTGGAGATGTGTTGATACGTAGCACAGTGGAGATGTGTTGATACGTAGCACAGTGGAGATGTGTTGAGATGCGTAGCACAGTGGAGATGTGTTGATACGTAGCACAGTGGAGATGTGGTGATGCGTAACACAGTGGAGATGTGTTGATACGTAGCACAGTGGAGAGGTGTTGATACGTAGCACAGTGGAGATGTGTTGATACGTAGCACAGTGGAGATGTGTTGAGATGCGTAGCACAGTGGAGATGTGTTGATACGTAGCACAGTGGAGATGTGTTGAGATACGTAACACAGTGGAGATGTGTTGATACGTAGCACAGTGGAGATGTGTTGAGATGCGTAGCACAGTGGAGATGTGTTGAAATGCGTAACACAGTGGAGATGTGTTGATACGTAGCACAGTGGAGATGTGTTCAGTTGCGTAACACAGTGGAGATGTGTTGATACGTAACACAGTGGAGATGTGTTGATACGTAGCACAGTGGAGATGTGTTGAGATGCGTAGCACAGTGGAGATGTGTTGAGATGCGTAGCACAGTGGAGATGTGTTGAGATACGTAGCACAGTGGAGATGTGTTGATACGTAGCACAGTGGAGATGTGTTGAGATGCGTAGCACAGTGGAGATGTGTTGATACGTAACACAGTGGAGATGTGTTGATACGTAGCACAGTGGAGATGTGTTGATACGTAGCACAGTGGAGATGTGTTGAGATACGTAGCACAGTGGAGATGTGTTGATACGTAGCACAGTGGAGATGTGTTGAGATGCGTAACACAGTGGAGATGTGTTGATACGTAGCACAGTGGAGATGTGTTGAGATGCGTAGCACAGTGGAGATGTGTTGATACGTAGCACAGTGGAGATGTGTTGAGATGCGTAACACAGTGGAGATGTGTTGAGATGCGTAGCACAGTGGAGATGTGTTGATATGCGTAACACAGTGGAGATGTGTTGAGATGCGTAACACAGTGGAGATGTGTTGAGATGCGTAGCACAGTGGAGATGTGTTGATGCGTAGCACAGTGGAGATGTGTTGATACGTAGCACAGTGGAGATGTGTTGAGATGCGTAGCATAGTGGAGATGTGTTGATACGCGTAACACAGTGGAGATGTGTTGAGATGCGTAGCATAGTGGAGATGTGTTGATACGCGTAACACAGTGGAGATGTGTTGAGATGCGTAACACAGTGGAGATGTGTTGATACGTAGCACAGTGGAGATGTGTTGATACGTAGCACAGTGGAGATGTGTTGATACGTAGCACAGTGGAGATGTGTTGATACGTAGCACAGTGGAGATGTGTTGAGATGCGTAGCACAGTGGAGATGGGTTGAGATGCGTAGCACAGTGGAGATGTGTTGATACGTAGCACAGTGGAGATGTGTTGAGATGCGTAGCACAGTGGAGATGTGTTGATGCGTAGCACAGTGGAGATGTGTTGATGCGTAGCACAGTGGAGATGTGTTGAGATGCGTAGCACAGTGGAGATGTGTTGATACGCGTAACACAGTGGAGATGTGTTGAGATGCGTAACACAGTGGAGATGTGTTGATACGTAGCACAGTGGAGATGTGTTGATACGTAGCACAGTGGAGATGTGTTGATACGTAACACAGTGGAGATGTGTTGATACGTAGCACAGTGGAGATGTGTTGATACGTAGCACAGTGGAGATGTGTTGAGATGCGTAGCACAGTGGAGATGTGTTGATACGTAGCACAGTGGAGATGTGTTGAGATGCGTAGCACAGTGGAGATGTGTTTATACGCGTAACACAGTGGAGATGTGTTGAGATGCGTAACACAGTGGAGATGTGTTGATACGTAGCACAGTGGAGATGTGTTGATACGTAGCACAGTGGAGATGTGTTGATACGTAACACAGTGGAGATGTGTTGATACGTAGCACAGTGGAGATGTGTTGATACGTAGCACAGTGGAGATGTGTTGAGATGCGTAACAGTGGAGATGTGTTGATACGTAGCACAGTGGAGATGTGTTGATACGTAGCACAGTGGAGATGTGTTGAGATACGTAGCACAGTGGAGATGTGTTGAGATGCGTAGCACAGTGGAGATGTGTTGAGATGCGTAGCACAGTGGAGATGTGTTGAGATACGTAGCACAGTGGAGATGTGTTGAGATACGTAACACAGTGGAGATGTGTTGATACGTAACACAGTGGAGATGTGTTGATACGTAGCACAGTGGAGATGTGTTGAGATGCGTAACACAGTGGAGATGTGTTGATACGTAGCACAGTGGAGATGTGTTGAGATGCGTAACACAGTGGAGATGTGTTGATACGTAACACAGTGGAGATGTGTTGATACGTAGCACAGTGGAGATGTGTTGAGATGCGTAGCACAGTGGAGATGTGTTGATACGTAGCACAGTGGAGATGTGTTGATACGTAGCACAGTGGAGATGTGTTGAGATGCGTAGCACAGTGGAGATGTGTTGATACGTAGCACAGTGGAGATGTGGTGATGCGTAACACAGTGGAGATGTGTTGATACGTAGCACAGTGGAGAGGTGTTGATACGTAGCACAGTGGAGATGTGTTGATACGTAGCACAGTGGAGATGTGTTGAGATGCGTAGCACAGTGGAGATGTGTTGATACGTAGCACAGTGGAGATGTGTTGAGATGCGTAACACAGTGGAGATGTGTTGATACGTAGCACAGTGGAGATGTGTTGAGATGCGTAACACAGTGGAGATGTGTTGATACGTAGCACAGTGGAGATGTGTTGATACGTAGCACAGTGGAGATGTGTTGAGATACGTAACACAGTGGAGATGTGTTGATACGTAGCACAGTGGAGATGTGTTGATACGTAGCACAGTGGAGATGTGTTGAGATGCGTAGCACAGTGGAGATGTGTTGATACGTAGCACAGTGGAGATGTGGTGATGCGTAACACAGTGGAGATGTGTTGATACGTAGCACAGTGGAGAGGTGTTGATACGTAGCACAGTGGAGATGTGTTGATACGTAGCACAGTGGAGATGTGTTGAGATGCGTAGCACAGTGGAGATGTGTTGATACGTAGCACAGTGGAGATGTGTTGAGATACGTAACACAGTGGAGATGTGTTGATACGTAGCACAGTGGAGATGTGTTGAGATGCGTAGCACAGTGGAGATGTGTTGAGATGCGTAACACAGTGGAGATGTGTTGATACGTAGCACAGTGGAGATGTGTTCAGTTGCGTAACACAGTGGAGATGTGTTGATACGTAACACAGTGGAGATGTGTTGATACGTAGCACAGTGGAGATGTGTTGAGATGCGTAGCACAGTGGAGATGTGTTGAGATGCGTAGCACAGTGGAGATGTGTTGATACGTAGCACAGTGGAGATGTGTTGATACGTAACACAGTGGAGATGTGTTGAGATGCGTAGCACAGTGGAGATGTGTTGATACGTAGCACAGTGGAGATGTGTTGAGATGCGTAACACAGTGGAGATGTGTTGATACGTAGCACAGTGGAGATGTGTTGAGATGCGTAGCACAGATGAGATGTGTTGATACGTAGCACAGTGGAGATGTGTTGATGCGTAACACAGTGGAGATGTGTTGATACGAAGCACAGTGGAGATGTGTTGATACGTAGCACAGTGGAGATGTGTTGATACGTAGCACAGTGGAGATGTGTTGAGATGCGTAGCACAGTGGAGATGTGTTGATACGTAGCACAGTGGAGATGTGTTGATACGTAGCACAGTGGAGATGTGTTGATACGTAGCACAGTGGAGATGTGTTGATACGTAGCACAGTGGAGATGTGTTGAGATGCGTAGCACAGTGGAGATGTGTTGATACGTAGCACAGTGGAGATGTGTTGAGATGCGTAGCACAGTGGAGATGTGTTGAGATGCGTAGCACAGTGGAGATGTGTTGAGATGCGTAACACAGTGGAGATGTGTTGATACGTAGCACAGTGGAGATGTGTTGAGATGCGTAACACAGTGGAGATGTGTTGATACGTAGCACAGTGGAGATGTGTTGATACGTAGCACAGTGGAGATGTGTTGATACGTAACACAGTGGAGATGTGTTGAGATACGTAACACAGTGGAGATGTGTTGATACGTAGCGCAGTGGAGATATGTTGAGATGCGTAACACAGTGGAGATGTGTTGATACGTAGCACAGTGGAGATGTGTTGATACGTAGCACAGTGGAGATGTGTTGATACGTAACACAGTGGAGATGTGTTGAGATACGTAACACAGTGGAGATGTGTTGAGATGCGTAACACAGTGGAGATGTGTTGAGATGCGTAGCACAGTGGAGATGTGTTGAGATGCGTAGCACAGTGGAGATGTGTTGATACGTAGCACAGTGGAGATGTGTTGATACGTAGCACAGTGGAGATGTGTTGATACGTAGCACAGTGGAGATGTGTTGATACGTAGCACAGTGGAGATGTGTTGATACGTAGCACAGTGGAGGTGTGTTGAGATGCGTAACACAGTGGAGATGTGTTGATACGTAGCACAGTGGAGATGTGTTGAGATGCGTAGCACAGTGGAGATGTGTTGATACGTAGCACAGTGGAGATGTGTTGATACGTAGCACAGTGGAGATGTGTTGATACGTAGCACAGTGGAGATGTGTTGAGATGTGTAACACAGTGGAGATGTGTTGAGATGCGTAGCACAGTGGAGATGTGTTGAGATGCGTAACACAGTGGAGATGTGTTGATACGTAGCACAGTGGAGATGTGTTGAGATGCGTAACACAGTGGAGATGTGTTGATACGTAACACAGTGGAGATGTGTTGATACGTAGCACAGTGGAGATGTGTTGAGATGCGTAGCACAGTGGAGATGTGTTGATACGTAGCACAGTGGAGATGTGTTGATACGTAGCACAGTGGAGATGTGTTGAGATGCGTAGCACAGTGGAGATGTGTTGATACGTAGCACAGTGGAGATGTGGTGATGCGTAACACAGTGGAGATGTGTTGATACGTAGCACAGTGGAGAGGTGTTGATACGTAGCACAGTGGAGATGTGTTGAGATGCGTAGCACAGTGGAGATGTGTTGATACGTAGCACAGTGGAGATGTGGTGATGCGTAACACAGTGGAGATGTGTTGATACGTAGCACAGTGGAGAGGTGTTGATACGTAGCACAGTGGAGATGTGTTGATACGTAGCACAGTGGAGATGTGTTGAGATGCGTAGCACAGTGGAGATGTGTTGATACGTAGCACAGTGGAGATGTGTTGAGATACGTAACACAGTGGAGATGTGTTGATACGTAGCACAGTGGAGATGTGTTGAGATGCGTAGCACAGTGGAGATGTGTTGAGATGCGTAACACAGTGGAGATGTGTTGATACGTAGCACAGTGGAGATGTGTTCAGTTGCGTAACACAGTGGAGATGTGTTGATACGCAACACAGTGGAGATGTGTTGATACGTAGCACAGTGGAGATGTGTTGAGATGCGTAGCACAGTGGAGATGTGTTGAGATGCGTAGCACAGTGGAGATGTGTTGATACGTAGCACAGTGGAGATGTGTTGATACGTAACACAGTGGAGATGTGTTGAGATGCGTAGCACAGTGGAGATGTGTTGATACGTAGCACAGTGGAGATGTGTTGATACGTAGCACAGTGGAGATGTGTTGATACGTAGCACAGTGGAGATGTGTTGATACGTAGCACAGTGGAGGTGTGTTGAGATGCGTAACACAGTGGAGATGTGTTGATACGTAGCACAGTGGAGATGTGTTGAGATGCGTAGCACAGTGGAGATGTGTTGATACGTAGCACAGTGGAGATGTGTTGATACGTAGCACAGTGGAGATGTGTTGATACGTAGCACAGTGGAGATGTGTTGAGATGTGTAACACAGTGGAGATGTGTTGAGATGCGTAGCACAGTGGAGATGTGTTGAGATGCGTAACACAGTGGAGATGTGTTGATACGTAGCACAGTGGAGATGTGTTGAGATGCGTAACACAGTGGAGATGTGTTGATACGTAACACAGTGGAGATGTGTTGATACGTAGCACAGTGGAGATGTGTTGAGATGCGTAGCACAGTGGAGATGTGTTGATACGTAGCACAGTGGAGATGTGTTGATACGTAGCACAGTGGAGATGTGTTGAGATGCGTAGCACAGTGGAGATGTGTTGATACGTAGCACAGTGGAGATGTGGTGATGCGTAACACAGTGGAGATGTGTTGATACGTAGCACAGTGGAGAGGTGTTGATACGTAGCACAGTGGAGATGTGTTGATACGTAGCACAGTGGAGATGTGTTGAGATGCGTAGCACAGTGGAGATGTGTTGATACGTAGCACAGTGGAGATGTGTTGAGATGCGTAACACAGTGGAGATGTGTTGATACGTAGCACAGTGGAGATGTGTTGAGATGCGTAACACAGTGGAGATGTGTTGATACGTAGCACAGTGGAGATGTGTTGATACGTAGCACAGTGGAGATGTGTTGAGATGCGTAACACAGTGGAGATGTGTTGATACGTAGCACAGTGGAGATGTGTTGATACGTAGCACAGTGGAGATGTGTTGAGATGCGTAGCACAGTGGAGATGTGTTGATACGTAGCACAGTGGAGATGTGGTGATGCGTAACACAGTGGAGATGTGTTGATACGTAGCACAGTGGAGAGGTGTTGATACGTAGCACAGTGGAGATGTGTTGATACGTAGCACAGTGGAGATGTGTTGAGATGCGTAGCACAGTGGAGATGTGTTGATACGTAGCACAGTGGAGATGTGTTGAGATACGTAACACAGTGGAGATGTGTTGATACGTAGCACAGTGGAGATGTGTTGAGATGCGTAGCACAGTGGAGATGTGTTGAGATGCGTAACAGAGTGGAGATGTGTTGATACGTAGCACAGTGGAGATGTGTTCAGTTGCGTAACACAGTGGAGATGTGTTGATACGCAACACAGTGGAGATGTGTTGATACGTAGCACAGTGGAGATGTGTTGAGATGCGTAGCACAGTGGAGATGTGTTGAGATGCGTAGCACAGTGGAGATGTGTTGATACGTAGCACAGTGGAGATGTGTTGATACGTAACACAGTGGAGATGTGTTGATACGTAGCACAGTGGAGATGTGTTGATACGTAGCACAGTGGAGATGTGTTGATACGTAACACAGTGGAGATGTGTTGAGATGCGTAGCACAGTGGAGATGTGTTGAGATGCGTAGCACAGTGGAGATGTGTTGATACGTAACACAGTGGAGATGTGTTGAGATGCGTAGCACAGTGGAGATGTGTTGATACGTAGCACAGTGGAGATGTGTTGATACGTAGCACAGTGGAGATGTGTTGATACGTAGCACAGTGGAGATGTGTTGAGATGCGTAGCACAGTGGAGATGTGTTGAGATGCGTAACACAGTGGAGATGTGTTGATACGTAACACAGTGGAGATGTGTTGATACGTAGCACAGTGGAGATGTGTTGATACGTAACACAGTGGAGATGTGTTGATACGTAGCACAGTGGAGATGTGTTGAGATGCGTAGCACAGTGGAGATGTGTTGATACGTAGCACAGTGGAGATGTGTTGATACGTAGCACAGTGGAGATGTGTTGATACGTAGCACAGTGGAGATGTGTTGATACGTAGCACAGTGGAGATGTGTTGATACGTAGCACAGTGGAGATGTGTTGATACGTAACACAGTGGAGATGTGTTGATACGTAGCACAGTGGAGATGTGTTGAGATGCGTAGCACAGTGGAGATGTGTTGATACGTAGCACAGTGGAGATGTGTTGAGATGCGTAGCACAGTGGAGATGTGTTGAGATGCGTAGCACAGTGGAGATGTGTTGAGATGCGTAACACAGTGGAGATGTGTTGATACGTAGCACAGTGGAGATGTGTTGAGATGCGCAACACAGTGGAGATGTGTTGATACGTAGCACAGTGGAGATGTGTTGATACGTAGCACAGTGGAGATGTGTTGATACGTAACACAGTGGAGATGTGTTGAGATACGTAACACAGTGGAGATGTGTTGATACGTAGCGCAGTGGAGATGTGTTGAGATGCGTAACACAGTGGAGATGTGTTGATACGTAGCACAGTGGAGATGTGTTGATACGTAGCACAGTGGAGATGTGTTGATACGTAACACAGTGGAGATGTGTTGAGATACGTAACACAGTGGAGATGTGTTGATACGTAGCACAGTGGAGATGTGTTGAGATACGTAACACAGTGGAGATGTGTTGATACGTAGCACAGTGGAGATGTGTTGAGATGCGTAACACAGTGGAGATGTGTTGAGATGCGTAACACAGTGGAGATGTGTTGATACGTAGCACAGTGGAGATGTGTTGAGATGCGTAGCACAGTGGAGATGTGTTGATACGTAGCACAGTGGAGATGTGTTGATACGTAGCACAGTGGAGATGTGTTGATACGTAGCACAGTGGAGATGTGTTGATACGTAGCACAGTGGAGATGTGTTGATACGTAGCACAGTGGAGGTGTGTTGAGATGCGTAACACAGTGGAGATGTGTTGATACGTAGCACAGTGGAGATGTGTTGAGATGCGTAGCACAGTGGAGATGTGTTGATACGTAGCACAGTGGAGATGTGTTGATACGTAGCACAGTGGAGATGTGTTGATACGTAGCACAGTGGAGATGTGTTGAGATGTGTAACACAGTGGAGATGTGTTGAGATGCGTAGCACAGTGGAGATGTGTTGAGATGCGTAACACAGTGGAGATGTGTTGATACGTAACACAGTGGAGATGTGTTGAGATGCGTAGCACAGTGGAGCAGGATGCATCACTGAACACTATGGTAAATGTTTATGGTGTAATTTCTTCTCACTGAAAGTTTCCTGGTTGCTGATTATATAATGCAACAACAAAGAATAGTGCTGCTGGTTGATGAATGAATGTGCTTTCATTCTTCATACAACTCATTACAAAGGAAGCTTCTCACACAAACAGCCTTATAATCATGTACTTTCATTCGTAGGTCTATTTTCATGCAGGAAGCCTCACAGCAAGAGCATCTGGCTTACATACACATTAGGGAAGCTTTTCTGACACCATCAGAGAAGAGCCAGATATGGTTTATGACTATAATGGCATGATGAACTAACCAGGGATGGGGATGGATACCTAGAGGGGATTTGTTAGAGGAAGAAAAGTTTGTTAGAGGAAGAGAAGTTAATTTACGATTCAAAGACAATATTTCCGGTGCAGATTTACAGCCCTTTTGAGCTTCAAAGTGTTGAAACAGATGTATACAACTTTCCAGGGGGCAGCAATGGTATAGAGGAAGCGTGTGTGTGTTCTGCTTAAGAGGGTGGCTTAGCTTGACAGACTCATGGACTGACCAGTAATAACCTTTGGTTAGGTTATGAATCATACAGTACACCAGTAAATGTACATTTATAATGGATGACTCAAACATACGCATGTGAAAATACATCAGAAATCCTATACGACCTACACGAATGCTTAGTAAGTTCATTGTATAGATGCATAGATACACCATATTTTTCTGTGACCACATGTATTGATCTCTTAGAGACAATGTAAGTCAAGTAGAAAACAACACACACACACACACTCCCGACAAAATCAGAGCCTGATTGGTGTCACACTTTTTCTCCATCCCTACCAAATACAGCTGATTAATCAAATTGCATTCTAAACTAAAGATCATGATTAGGTGATTATTGGAGACAGGTGTGTTCGATGGGACTGGGGCAAAAGTGTGACACCAATCAGGCCCCGAGGACTGGAGTTGCCCAGGCCTGGTCTAGGGTGTCATATTTGGGAGGGAATACTGTCACCTCAAGGTAGATGTTTGTCTCTCTTTGTGCTGAGGGTGTCAGGTTGTTGTCCAGTTCTGGCATTTGGGTCGCCACAGACTAGTACATGTCCCTGGGCCTGGAAATGGTTGATCTCTCCCTCTAGGATGGAGAAGCTGTCATCATTAAAGTATGGGGATTCTATCTCTGTGTGTACTCGTCTGTCTCTGTGTTGTTGGATTGAACTTTAGATCTATTCCCTGTCTACTCCCTTGATGAGTGGTCCTCAGTGCATCATTATAACCAGCTAGCGTTACTCTCTGCATCACATCTTTTGTTGTAGCTGAGATAAAACAGAGGTCACAGTGGAAGAGGGATAGAGAGAGCGAGAGAGGTGGGGGAGAGAGAGAGAGTGAGAGAGAGATAGAGAGAGAAAGAGGGTGAGAGACAGGAGGAGAGAAGGAGTGGGAGAGAGAAAGAGGAGGATTGTCGAGGGTAATCTGGAAATTTGATTTAGTGTGTAATGGAGGACGGGGTTGTTGTACATCGGCCTAACCTCTGCTCAGATACAAACATCATAAACTCCCAAAACATCTGTCTCCAACACATCATATACTGTAGGAGTTGCCCAAAGGAGATAACCTCTAAACTCCTTGCAGATTCTCAACTGTCACAAAAAAGTTTAATAGAGAGAAAAAATATTCAGAATTCCACTCGACTTTTCTTCAAGTTTCTTTGTAATATGAACTGCTTTGTGCTTCTAGCTAATCGAGGTCTCCGCATATAACTTGGACTCTTAACTAGGGTCTTTCTGTGAATTAGCTGTGAGGATTCTTCATTTGTTTACCCCTGCAGCCTTTGTGAGAGAACCATTTATCTTCTATTCCAGGAAACGGTTGTCGCATGTTCATTACACACAGCAGCTGCATCATTATTCTGGTCAGATAAAAATCTCTTGGTTGGCTTCTGTGTCAGTGATTGCATAAATGCATGTGAACATCATAATCTGAATGATCCTATATTCAACTGTGTGGATATCATGATCCATGTCATGTACATTTGTTTACCTACGCTTAGCCTGATATCATGATATGAGAAAGAGAAAACTGTGTAAGGGAACTGTAAAAGAAAGGTCATCCAAGGTAAAGGATCAATCAATACCCTTTGACTTCCTGTAATAGTTAGGTCATGGCTGTTCTACTGTTAACAAGCGTCTGTTTAAAACATGGAAACTATGTAAAAAGGGTGTGGTGAAGTGAGGTCAGCTTCCCATAATTGTGACTCCATCCTTTGGCCATCCATGAAACGGAAGAATCCAATGTATTCCAATCCTCACAGTGTGGTTCATGTAACAACAGTTACTTCTCAGTAACTAAGGAGAGAGGGGAAAATGCAAGTAATAGTGTAAGCCAACAGTATGGGACCAAATTGGAATTAAGGGGTGGATCTGTCCCACTTGAGAAATCCATTTAACTCTGTATGCTTTCTCTCATCCTGTCTACTCTTCCTCCAAACCCTGAAGCAGCCGGCCTACACCCCAACAGGGAGTCAGAGGTTCAAGTAGTAGGGCTACACCCCAACAGGGAGTCAGTCAGAGGTTCAAGTAGTAGGGCTACACCCCAACAGGGAGTCAGAGGTTCAAGCAGTAGGGCTACACCCCAACAGGGAGTCAGTCAGAGGTTCAAGTAGTAGGGATACACCCCAACGGGGAGTCAGTCAGAGGTTCAAAGCAGTAGGGCTACACCCCAACAGGGAGTCAGTCAGAGGTTCAAGCAGTAGGGCTACACCCCAACAGGGAGTCAGTCAGAGGTTCAAGCAGTAGGGCTACACCCCAACAGGGAGTCAGTCAGAGGTTCAAGCAGTAGGGCTACACCCCAACACCCCACTGTTGGGAGTCAGGGGTTCAAGCAGTAGGTCTACACCCCAACAGGGAGTCAGTCAGAGGTTCAAGCAGTAGGGCTATACCCCAACACCTCGCTATAGGGAGTCAGGGGTTCAAGCAGTAGGTCTATACCCCAACACACCGCTATAGGGAGTCAGGGGTTCAAGCAGTAGGGCTATACCCCAACATACCACTATAGGGAGTCAGGGGTTCAAGCAGTAGGGCTATACCCCAACACACCACTATAGGGAGTCAGGGGTTCAAGCAGTAGGGCTATACCCCAACACCTCGCTATATGGAGTCAGGGGTTCAAGCAGTAGGGCTATACCCCAACACCTCGCTATATGGAGTCAGGGGTTCAAGCAGTAGGTCTATACCCCAACACCTCGCTATAGGGAGTCAGGGGTTCAAGCAGTAGGGCTATACCCCAACACACCGCTATAGGGAGTCAGGGGTTCAAGCAGTAGGCCTATACCCCAACACACCGCTATAGGGAGTCAGGGGTTCAAGCAGTAGGGCTATACCCCAACACACCGCTATAGGGAGTCAGGGGTTCAAGCAGTAGGGCTATACCCCAACACACCGCTATAGGGAGTCAGGGGTTCAAGCAGTAGGGCTATACCCCAACACACCGCTATAGGGAGTCAGGGGTTCAAGCAGTAGGCCTATACCCCAACACACCGCTATAGGGAGTCAGGGGTTCAAGCAGTAGGGCTATACCCCAACACACCGCTATAGGGAGTCAGGGGTTCAAGCAGTAGGGCTATACCCCAACACACCGCTATAGGGAGTCAGGGGTTCAAGCAGTAGGGCTATACCCCAACACACCGCTATAGGGAGTCAGGGGTTCAAGCAGTAGGCCTATACCCCAACACACCGCTATAGGGAGTCAGGGGTTCAAGCAGTAGGGCTATACCCCAACACACCGCTATAGGGAGTCAGGGGTTCAAGCAGTAGGGCTATACCCCAACACACCGCTCGCTATAGGGAGTCAGGGGTTCAAGCAGTAGGGCTATACCCCAATACCACACTGTTGGGAGTCAGGGGTTCAAGCAGTAGGTCTATACCCCAACACCTCGCTATAGGGAGTCAGGGGTTCACTCATGTAAAACTGAGTGAATGGACACAGAGAGGAACATTAGCAAACTATTTCCTTTAACATGACAACAGAGCATCCTCCACTCCCCCTTCCCTGCTGTACAATGGCTCTTGCCCTCAACTGCCATTGTGCCATGACATGAGTCCTTTGCAACTGTAGGTGCACCTGTGAGTGGCCCTGTGGGAGGACCTGTGGGTGGACTGTGCCTGTACTCCTGTGAGTTAGTTACACTCCCCCATGTAGGTCGGATGCACTGAAGTCACTAAATCACTACTATGTTGAGTAATGACTGGGTTGGGATTGACAGGAAGGAACTGACTGGAGTTCCTGTAACATGCTGAATACTGTATGTCATAATTTGCTATGCTTAACTATTGGTTTAATCTGTGATGTCACCATTGGGAAGAACCTACTACCATAACATCCCCAAGAGAAATTGAGGGACCTATTCCCCTAACATTCTCAAGAAAAATGGAGGAACCTATTCCCCTAACATTCTCCAGAGAAATGGAGGCACCTATTCCCCAGAGAAATGGAGGGACCTATTCCCCTAACATTCCCCAGAGAAATGGAGGAACCTATTCCCCTAACATTCCCCAGAGAAATGGAGGAACCTATTCCCCTAACATTCTCCAGAGAAATGGAGGCACCTATTCCCCAGAGAAATGGAGGGACCTATTCCACTAACATTCCCCAGAGAAATGGAGGAACCTATTCCCCTAATATTCTCCAGAGAAATGGAGGAACCTGTTCCCCTGAAAATAAAAGAGAGCCGCACACAAAATTTAATACCAACGTTTCGACAGCCAAGCTGAAATGAAGGGACATAATTCCCCTAACATTCCCCAGAGAAATGGAGGAACCTATTCCCCAGAGAAATGGAGGGACCTATTCCCCTAACATTCTCAAGAAAAATGGAGGAACCTATTCCCCTAACATTCTCCAGAGAAATGGAGGCACCTATTCCCCAGAGAAATGGAGGGACCTATTCCCCTAACATTCCCCAGAGAAATGGAGGAACCTATTCCCCTAACATTCCCCAGAGAAATGGAGGAACCTATTCCCCTAACATTCTCCAGAGAAATGGAGGCACCTATTCCCCAGAGAAATGGAGGGACCTATTCCCCTAACATTCCCCAGAGAAATGGAGGAACCTATTCCCCAGAGAAATGGAGGAACCTATTCCCCAGAGAAATGGAGGGACCTATTCCCCTAACATTCTCAAGAAAAATGGAGGAACCTATTCCCCTAACATTCTCCAGAGAAATGGAGGCACCTATTCCCCAGAGAAATGGAGGGACCTATTCCCCTAACATTCCCCAGAGAAATGGAGGAACCTATTCCCCTAACATTCCCCAGAGAAATGGAGGAACCTATTCCCCTAACATTCTCCAGAGAAATGGAGGCACCTATTCCCCAGAGAAATGGAGGGACCTATTCCCCTAACATTCCCCAGAGAAATGGAGGAACCTATTCCCCTAATATTCTCCAGAGAAATGGAGGAACCTGTTCCCCTGAAAATAAAAGAGAGCCGCACACAAAATTTAATACCAACGTTTCGACAGCCAAGCTGAAATGAAGGGACATAATTCCCCTAACATTCCCCAGAGAAATGGAGGAACCTATTCCCCAGAGAAATGGAGGGACCTATTCCCCTAACATTCTCAAGAAAAATGGAGGAACCTATTCCCCTAACATTCTCCAGAGAAATGGAGGCACCTATTCCCCAGAGAAATGGAGGGACCTATTCCCCTAACATTCCCCAGAGAAATGGAGGAACCTATTCCCCTAACATTCCCCAGAGAAATGGAGGAACCTATTCCCCTAACATTCTCCAGAGAAATGGAGGCACCTATTCCCCAGAGAAATGGAGGGACCTATTCCCCTAACATTCCCCAGAGAAATGGAGGAACCTATTCCCCTAATATTCTCCAGAGAAATGGAGGAACCTGTTCCCCTGAAAATAAAAGAGAGCCGCACACAAAATTTAATACCAACGTTTCGACAGCCAAGCTGAAATGAAGGGACATAATTCCCCTAACATTCCCCAGAGAAATGGAGGAACCTATTCCCCAGAGAAATGGAGGGACCTATTCCCCTAACATTCCCCAGAGAAATGGAGGGACATATTCCCCTAACATTCTCCACATTCTCCAGAGAAATGGAGGAACCTATTCCCCTAACATTCTCCAGAGAAATGGAGGAACCTATTACCCAGAGAAATGGAGGAATCTATTCCCCTAACATTCTCCAGAGAAATGGAGGAACCTATTCCCAAGAGAAATGGAGGAACCTATTCCCAAGAGAAATGGAGGGACCTATTCCCCTAACATTCTCCACATTCTCCAGAGAAATGGAGGAACCTATTCCCCTAACATTCTCCAGAGAAATGGAGGAACCTATTACCCAGAGAAATTGAGGAATCTATTCCCCTAACATTCTCCAGAGAAATGGAGGAACCTATTCCCCTAACATTCCCCAGAGAAATGGAGGAACCTAACATTCTCCATAGAAATGGGAAAGAACAGTTTGATCCTGATATCCAACACTAAGAGCAATTCAATAATAATGTCATACAGAATGCCATTTCATTATGCGATTGGCAAATTTAAATTATATTCCTCCAGACAGATTCATATTAATGTCATTATCACCATTAAATGACAGTTTAAGCTTGTTGCACAAAACAGAGACTCTTTATCTTACATCCGTGAATTTTTTCTGAAGTTTTGGAATAGATGGAGTAAAATTCTATATGTTTTATACAGGATAGTATAGGCTACATTTTTATATATACAGTCCCCTCGGAAAGTATTCAGACCCCTTGACTTTTTCCACATTTTGTTATGTTACAGCCTTATTCTAAAAGGGATTACATAAAACGTGTTCCTCAGCAATCTACACACGATAACCCATAATGACAAAGTGAAAACAGGCTTTTAGAAATGTTTGCAAATGTATTACAATAAAAAACAGAAATAGCTTATTTATTATGTGACTTTGCTATGAGACACGAAATTGAACAGGTGCATCCTGTTTCCATTGATCATCCTTGAGATGTTTCTACAACTTAATTTGATTCCACCTGTGGTAAATTCAATTGATTGGACATGGTTTGGAAAGGCACACACCTATCTACAGTGCCTTGCGAAAGTATTCGGCTCCCTTGAACTTTGCGACCTTTTGCCACATTTCAGGCTTCAAACATAAAGATATAAAACTGTATTTTTTTGTGAAGAATCAACAACAAGTGGGACACAATCATGAAGTGGAACGACATTTATTGGATATTTCAAACTTTTTTAACAAATCAAAAACTGAAAAATTGGGCGTGCAAAATTATTCAGCCCCTTTACTTTCAGTGCAGCAAACTCTCTCCAGAAGTTCAGTGAGGATCTCTGAATGATCCAATGTTGACCTAAATGACTAATGATGATAAATACAATCCACCTGTGTGTAATCAAGTCTCCGTATAAATGCACCTGCACTGTGATAGTCTCAGAGGTCCGTTAAAAGCGCAGAGAGCATCATGAAGAACAAGGAACACACCAGGCAGGTCCGAGATACTGTTGTGAAGAAGTTTAAAGCCGGATTTGGATACAAAAAGATTTCCCAAGATTTAAACATCCCAAGGAGCACTGTGCAAGCGATAATATTGAAATGGAAGGAGTATCAGACCACTGCAAATCTACCAAGACCTGGCCGTCCCTCTAAACTTTCAGCACATACAAGGAGAAGACTGATCAGAGATGCAGCCAAGAGGCCCATGATCACTCTGGATGAACTGCAGAGATCTACAGCTGAGGTGGGAGACTCTGTCCATAGGACAACAATCAGTTGTATATTGCACAAATCTGGCCTTTATGGAAGAGTGGCAAGAAGAAAGCCATTTCTTAAAGATATCCATAAAAAGTGTTGTTTAAAGTTTGCCACAACCACCTGGGAGACACACCAAACATGTGGAAGAAGGTGCTCTGGTCAGATGAAACCAAAATTGAACTTTTTGGCAACAATGCAAAACGTTATGTTTGGCGTAAAAGCAACACAGCTGAACACACCATCCCCACTGTCAAACATGGTGGTGGCAGCATCATGGTTTGGGCCTGCTTTTCTTCAGCAGGGACAGGGAAGATGGTTAAAATTGATGGGAAGATGGATGGAGCCAAATACAGGACCATTCTGGAAGAAAACCTGATGGAGTCTGCAAAAGACCTGAGACTGGGATGGAGATTTGTCTTCCAACAAGACAATGATCCAAAACATAAAGCAAAATCTACAATGGAATGGTTCAGAAATAAACATATCCAGGTGTTAGAATGGCCAAGTCAAAGTCCAGACCTGAATCCAATCGAGAATCTGTGGAAAGAACTGAAAACTGCTGTTCACAAATGCTCTCCATCCAACCTCACTGAGCTCGAGCTGTTTTGCAAGGAGGAATGGGAAAAAATGTCAGTCTCTCGATGTGCAAAACTGATAGAGACATACCCCAAGCGACTTACAGCTGTAATCGCAGCAAAAGGTGGCGCTACAAAGTATTAACTTAAGGGGGCTGAATAATTTTGCACGCCCAATTTTTCAGTTTTTGATTTGTTAAAAAAGTTTGAAATATCCAATAAATGTCGTTCCACTTCATGATTGTGTCCCACTTGTTGTTGATTCAAAAAAATACAGTTTTATATCTTTATGTTTGAAGCCTGAAATGTGGCAAAAGGTCGCAAAGTTCAAGGGGGCCGAATACTTTCGCAAGGCACTGTATATAAGGTCCCACAGTTGACAGTGCATGTCAGAGGAAAAAACAATCTACGAGGTTGAAGGAATTGTCCGTAGAACTCCGAGTCAGGATTGTGTCGAGGCACAGATCTGGGGAAGAGTACCAAAAACTTTCTGCAGCATTGAAGGTCCCCAAGAACACAGTGGTCTCGTCATTCTTAAATGGAAGAAGTTTGGAACCACCAAGACTCTTCCTAGAGCTGGCAGCCCATCCAAACTGCGCAATCAGGGGAGAAGGGCCTTGGTCAGGGAGGTGACCAAGAACCCGATGGTCACTCTGACAGAGCTCCAAAGTTCCTCTGTGGAGATGGGAGAACCTTCCAGAAGGACAACCATCTCTGCAGCACTCCACCAATCAGGCCTTTATGGTAGAGTGGTCAGACAGAAGCCACTCCGCAGTAAAAAGGCGCATGACAGCCCGCTTGGAGTTTGCCCTAAGGCACCTAAAGACTCTCAGACCATGAGAAACAAGATTCTCTGGTCTAATGAAACCAATATTGAATTATTTAGCCTGACTGCAAAGCATCCAGTCTGGAGGAAACCTGGCACCATCCCCATGGTGAAGCATGGTGGTGGCAGCATCATGCTGTGGGGATGTTTTTCAGCAGCATGGATGGCAGCATCATGCTGCGGGGTCGAAGCAGGATCGAGGCAAAGATGAACGGAGCAAAGTACAGAGAGATCCTTGATGAAAATCTGCTCCAGAAAGCTCAGGACCTCAGACTGGGGCGAAGCTTCACCTTCCAACAGGACAATGACCCTAAGCACACAACCCTTTGGGACAAGTCTCTGAATGTTCTTGAGTGGCCCAGCGAGAGCCCGGACTTGAACCCAATCTAACATCTGAAAATAGCTGTGCAGCAATGCTCCCCATCCAACCTGACAGAGCTTGAGAAGATCTGTAGAGAGGAATTGGAGAAACTCCCCAAATACAAGTGTGCCAAGCTTGTAGCATCATACCCAAGAAGACTCAAGGCTGTAATCGCTGCCGAAGGTTCTTCAACAAAGTACTGAGTACAGGGTCTGAATACTTATGTAAATGTGATATTTTATTTCATTTTTTTATTTTATTTTTTATTTTTTACAAATTTGGAAACATTTCTAAAAACTTGTTTTTGCTTTGTCATTATGGGCTATTGTGTAGATTGAGGGGGAAACGATGTAATCAATTTTAGAACAAGGCTGTAACGTAACAAAATGTGGAAAAAGTCAAGGGGTCTGAATAATTTCCGAATTCACTGTATATGTGCAGGCTACTTGGAATTAATGAAACATTTGTATGAAGGGAGGGGTTGTCTGTCACTACCAAGGCGGAGCGAAGGGATGACGTATGGAAACGTTGCCATCGCAGAGTAAAGAATCCGCTATCCTTTGCATCGCTTTGGAGTAACCAGGATCGAGAGGGTTCTGTAGTGGCAGGATAGCTATTCTCATTGGATTAAATACATACAATTCTTTGACATTTTTATTACACATAATACATAGATGTTTATTTGGTGGCAGCATATATTTCTCATGTAGGGATTTTGTTATTGACACATGCCGCTGTTGCATTTCTGCACAGCTCAGCTCTCTGTGTGAGCCGTCGGTCTGTCATTACAGTATCTACAGTTTATAGCCAGTACTAAAACACATCTTCCTTGACCCACCGATCTGATTTCTGGACTCTCATCACTGCATCCAAGAGATGGACGAAGAAAATCAAAGTAAGACTCACGATGATTCACTCACCGTCTCTCTTTCTCTGTTCCATGGTCATTTGCTTTGGTGTGTGGATGGACTGATGTAGGTTATGCGCCGTAAAGCATGAGTCAATGAATAGTTGTAACCACTGCATGCATTTAATCAGAAATGTATTTGTTTCCCTCTAACAGTAAGGTATTAAGAAATGCAATGGTATTTTGTCAACTGTTGTCATAAATGGGTGTAAATATAGGTAGGGTAAAAATAGCATTTGATCATGACTCCGTTCTATTCCATTACACTTATTAAGTCATTGGGCGAATGCGGCTTCTGAAGTGGGGCATTTAGTTAATTATGATCCCAGACTCTGAACATTTAACATGCATTGCTTGCAGTACGGTTTTGGAAGCATAAGGACCTTTCATATCAGCGAGAAATCATTAAAAAAAAGGTAAATTGATACACACCTTTGTACGGTTAGTGTTCCCACAAGGCCATATCTCCACGTTACAGTGCTTGTTTGCTGAAGACAAGAGGCGAACACCTGTGTGTAAACTTAACTCGGGAAGTGTAGTTTCATCGGATGGAGACACCCACAGTTGTATGGATCTGTGCAAAACTGCTATAGTAAGTGTATATATATTTTTATTGTAATGATTCTTCTCGCGGTTGAAAGCGATTATTGACGTTTTTGTAAACGTTAACGCAGCATCGGGATTGTAGATCACAGGAGGCAGTCGTGAGCGAAGCTAATGGCGGAAAACTGAAGGGAGAAGGCAGTATGCTGCCTGGAGTTTGAGAGCTAGGGTATAAAGAGCTCTAGTGGAGGATGGTTACTGAACACATTTCTTAATCATCAAGTGGGACAACAAATGATATGTATCCATTAAATAGGAGGGCATATACATTGAGTATACAGAACATTAAGAACACCTGCTATTTTCATAAGACTGACCAGGTGAAAGCTATCACTTGTAAGGGGGGGGGGGGGGTGCGCAACTCTATTAGGAAGGTGTTAAGTTTGCTATACTCAGCATATTAATTGAACTCCGTGTGGTGAATGCGTAAAAACGCATGCAGCAATGTGCTTCGTCGTCAATATGTCTGTTGCGCTGACTTGCTTTGAAGTTCGTGCCGGAGCTTTAAACTAGGCTAATCTTTCCATTGCAAAGCAGTTCTATTGAAACGTCTGCTCAATGCCCTGGACGGGTGAAAAAATATCAGATAAACGTATTTTTCAACAGGAAAGTCGACTTTTTCGGCTGGAAGGCTTTCAAAACAGGCTCATTCATTAGAACCTTCAGTGGCACCTGTTCCGAATGGATTGATTCAAATGACAGTAGTCAATACTGCTTGCACGATGCGAAAGAAGAGACAACCCATGGCAGGGGGCGAAGGCCATGTATATTGTAAACATTTGTCTTGAGAAGAAAAGCAGGATATCTGTTGGGGTTAAACTGGGAGAGTTTAGCAGACCCTCTCCTCTACATGTCTCACTGGTCCTTCCTGTTGCTGTAGCGTTAACCCTTTTCACGCTCTACATAACCCTTGTCGAAACCTATTTGCCTATTTAAATTAAAGTCAAGTTTCACTATTTTTCAACTTCATATTAATCATCTCCTGGACCGGCCCAACATCAACCTACTGAATGTGAAAATGGCGGAAGGTGAGTGTTTCCAATGATATCATTGGTGTGTATCGTGATTGTTAACCAATTATGAGTAGGCATTGCCTACTAATTGGTTGAGATCATTGGAAACACTTATCTTCCTCTCTTTTTTTTTACTGCAGAACATAGAAACGTGCCATTTTCACATATGTTGAGGTGGTGCTGGAGATGATGAATATAAAGGGACATTTCACAATTGTTCTTCAAGGTTATGTTTCTGCCCTTCAGTGAATTGGAGTGCTGTTCAACGGCTCATTCACCATTAGTATTACTCGCCATAGATTTGATTCCTATTGGTCTGTATGTGTGTATACACTCAAATTCAATGGACAGAAGAGGAAAGATTGAAAGGGCTGTGTAACAATGGCTTGTTAACGTAAAACTTGGTCTTCAGGGAAGCAGTATCTACATGTACAATACAAGCCTTTGTCACAGCATCATATAAGGACATTGCCAACGCCAGTCATTTCCATTGTTCCCTCTGGGTTTATAGGTTTTACAGCTTTATATTTATTTATAATTTATGCACGATCATGCTTAAATAACTAAGCTCACACTTTGCCTATGCGGCAGTAGTCAAATTCATTTATTCAAATGTTTTCATAGATAAAGGGAATATCTGTAAAGCACAGAGTAGTCTTTGGACATAGGAAGACACTGGATGACGGGGGTAGCGGCATGGCGACGGGGGTAGCGGCATGGCGACGGGTGTAGCGGCATGGCGACAGGGGTAGCAGAACAAAGAGGCTTGAGGTCCTGTGATCACACTTGGAAGATAAGTGCATGGAAACGATTACATGTTATACTGCATGAATTAAAACAGTATAGATGTAACACACGCACATTGTACACAGACACACAAAGTCAATGCATTTATGCTGGCATGCTAAATTTACCCCAGCTAATCACGTACAACAGCGCTGGTTAAAATGCTTTTTAAATTCAAGCCAAACCCCTTCAACTGAAATTAGTGCAGTGCAGAGTGTAATGTCATGTAGCTGCACTGTGCAGCATATGGTCAAAGTTGGGGCATAATTCGTTTTCCATCAGTTGACTGCCTGGCTGCTAACTAGGAGGGGGGAGGGGTGCCATTGTGTAGGATTAGGCCATTATATGGGCTGATAATGGGCATGCATACTGCCTCATGCATAGAACACACACACACAGAGAAACTATGGCAGTGAGCAGAGTAGAATATGGAATTAATTACTGCGTGTTTACTCCTACTTCTTTACACTTGGTGCAATCCTCTGTTCTGTTTACATGCCATAAGACAGATGTCTGCTCTCATGTGACACAGACCCTAAATCCCAAGTGTTTTATGGCACCAAGTCTATTTATAGACGTGTAGTTAGGCTAGTAGAGTTAAAGCAGAAGTGGAAAGACGAGAACCCACTACAATCTAGAGCTACAAATTGGCCAGCACTCGCTTGATGCTGTTTTATTTATTTTTTGAGCCTCTAGTTCCTCTGCAGGGACACTTTCAGCTTTGCCTTTATCAGGGGGATAGAAGGAAAGTGCTCTGTTTGAATGGCGTTTTTACTAAGTGCTGTGTGTCTTGACAGTATTTTCTGTCAGGATCCTGATAACTTTAGTGACCCTCTCTCTCAACACGCTTTTCCCTAACTGACTGTGAGAAACACTAAATGGGAAACTGCTTTTCTTCCATGCTCTATGGCCTGAAAATGTATGTGTTTATTCTTTGGGGGATAGTTTGAGGTGTTGAGGGGCAGTTGAAACTGTCAAAAGGCTTTTCTTATCAGAAATTGGCAACGTTACAGAACTGCCGGGTGCGATTAGTTTAGTAAATTATTACTTTACCCCTTTATGTTGAATTCATGGCCATTTATCAATCTCACCCTCTGGGCAAGGAAACATACATGTTCTTTGAGAAGAACATCAATACAAACTGCTTGAGTCTTTGAGGTGATGAAGTTTCATATGAATCCCGACATTAGTGGTTTCCTGCCCTGAGTCTACAGAACAGACTTGGCCATCAGTCTTTGTTGTGGCGGTAGGGTGAGTGGTGTGGGAGGACTTCCTAATGGAAGTCATTATTGCCATGCTGTGGGCGGCTGGTCTGTAGCTTTAACCCTGCCTGGAGGACCTTCTGGCTGGCACAAAGTATCTGGTTGCTACAGCCATAGGCTAAATGGCTACAACGGATACAGCCAGTCAGCTAACTAGCCCATCTACTCAGTTGTTTCTCTCTCACTCTCTGCCCTTGTGGTTCGTTAGAGTAAGTCCTGTTTTCTTTACCATCCTGTGTCTTACGGTCTTCCTTCCACACTGTATCTTTAAGAAGACAAACATTTCTTTGCGGGCCAACTGATACATTTTATATTTAAAGCCACAAAGAAGGTGTTGATTTGATTATTTTGAGATTACCAAAATGAGAATAACTGTTTTTTTTCCTCCTTAAAATAGCCTTTTCAGGTCCTCCCACCATGTTGCCTTATTCAACAGCTTAACAGGAGATGTAGAAACAGTATTATGCTAATTTGGACCATTTAATATGGAGTTTTATTGTATTGTGGGACCACATTGAAGGATTTGGCTAGACAGTAGACACACACTCCCCTTAAGGGGTGAGTAATCAATGGCACTGCAGACTTGGCTTAAGGAGGGATTGAGAGGGTCTCATAAAGTGTCCCAGTACTGCTGCCTCATCTGAAGAGAAACACCATGTATGGAATTGATTATGGGAAATACTGTTTCATTGAAATGGAAGAGAGGGTAGACTAGCGCGTACAACTGTCTGGAAGGGTTGGCATGTACCACAGAATTTTTGTTTGGGTGCAGTATATTGCCCCGACTGTTTGAGTTATAAAATGAGGAGAACGAGACCGGGATGGAGTAGAGTAGAAAATACACTACCGTCCAAAAGTTTGGGGTCACTTTGAAATGTTCTGCTTTTTGAAAGAAAAGTTGTTGTCCATTTAAAATAACATCAAATTGATCAGAAATACAATGTAGACATTTGTAAATGACTATAGTAGCTGGAAATGGCTGATTTTAATGACTATAATTTTTTTTCTTAAAAAAAAAAAGAAATATCTACGTACTGTAGGTGTACAGAGGCCCATTATCAGCAAATCAAATCAAATTTTTATTTGTCACATACACATGGTTAGCAGATGTTAATGCGAGGGTAGCGAAATGCTTGTGCTTCTAATTCCGACAATGCAGTAATAACCAACGAGTAATCTAACTAACAATTCCAAAACTACTACCTTATACACACAAGTGTAAAGGGATAAAGAATATGTACATAAAGATATGTGAATGAGTGATGGTACAGAACGGCATAGGCAAGATGCAATAGATGGTATCGAGTACAGTATATACAACCATCACTCCTGCGTTCCAATGACACGTTGTGTTAGCTAATCCAAGTTTATAATGTTAAAAGGCTAATTGATCATTAGAAAACCCTTTTGCAATTGTGTTAGCACAGCTGAAAACTGTTGTCCTGCTTAAAGAAGCAATACAACTGGCCTTAATTCAGCTAGTTGAGTATCTGGAGCATCAGCATTTGTGGGTTCGATTACAGGCTCAAAATGGCCAGAAACGAATAACTTTCTTCTGAAACTCGTCAGTCTATTCTTGTTCTGAGAAATGAAGGCTATTCCATGCTAGGAATTGCCAAGAAACTGAAGATCTCATACAACGCTGTGTACTACTCCCTTCACAGAACAGCGCAAACTGGCTCTAACCAGAATAGAAAGAGGAGTGGGGGGCCCCGGTGCACAACTGAGCAAGAGGACAAGTACATTAGTGTCTAGTTTGAAAAACATACACCTCACAAGTCCTCAACTGGCAGCTTCATTAAATAGTACCAGCAAACACCAGTCTCAACGTCTACAGTGAAGAGGCGACTCCGGGATGCTGTAGAAGGAAAAGAGGGAAGGAGAAATATCAAAAGAGAGGGAGACCACACTTTCCTTGAGTAATATGCATCTTATTTCACTACTGGTAGGGGAACTAAATGGAAGCAGATCCAGTATTAAGGAGATGGCGAGCGGCTACATAGATGCTGGAGGCTACAGGGTTTGTGTTTCTTGGCCAGGCTAGGTAAGTGCTGCTCTCTGGAGCCCTCAACCCTGAGAAGACAAGAATGGAATTCACAGGCCTTCTAAAAGGAGGAGGTGTGCTGTGCTTGTATTTTCAGGGTTCTAAAAGGTGTGCTTTTAGCTACTAACTACACTATGTACAGGTTATGTATAGATTTTTACAAACATCCACCCTAACTACACAACATATAACACAGACGTCGTTGTAGGTGTTCGGTGACTGTTATTTTGAAGTGGCCTGTGTGTCTAGTCTTTTAAGCCTGCAGCAGGTCAGCCAAAGACCATGTTACTCTGCCTGGTAAGACGAGACAAGCAACAACATCCTGGACCTCCAGGCAACAATCGCCAGCCAGGGGTTTGTATTTGGTCTTCTCAGTCACTCAACCCCCATCCAGCCCTCTGATTAGAAGTGGGTGCCAGAAACGGCACCATTATGAATGCTCTGGCAGCAGGCTTATGGTCGTGGAGATAAGACCCCCAGCACATCAAATCCAATACTTGCATCATAGAGTTGACCCTGAGCAGATGTTGGATATAAGGGGACATGATGTCCGGACAGACCAGGACAGAGGGACCACCCAGACGGATGCATCACCCCCTAGTAGGGGTCCGCTCCCGAAAACAGCAGATTAAAACAATGTAATCAGTGGATGACAGTTTAGTTTAACCCCTCAGTACTAGATCCTAGATCTCTTCTGAGCTAAACCCCAAGATATTACCCCCCAAAATCTTTGTTGTCCTCTCACGCAATGATGTGAGCTATTACTGGAAAATAATGGTATAGGGATCACACAGTCACAATTCACTTTATCTGGATCCACAAAGCAGTGAGGCGCAACATTCCCAACTATTGAAAAGTTCATACAGATGCCAGATCTTACGATCATGAAAAGAAACCCCTTTAAATTAGCTGCACTGACTAACATACAGACACTCATCATAACCCCTTGGCTTGTTCTGTACTAATCATGCCCCACATTCTGGTGCCTTGACATACTGCCAGGTCACATCACCGGACCGCTAAACAAGACTACAGATGTTTGTTACTGTGTCCATGTTATCACTGCCATCAACCCCTCTGTGTGTATATATCACACTTCCACTGTGGTCTTCAGCCCCATGGTCAGATTGGGATTAAGAGCTGTGGGGGTTAAAGCCAGCTGGCAGCACCAGTGTGCATGTGTCTGTATGCATGCCTGCATCTGCGTGTGTGCATGATGTGTGTTTGTCCCTGCATGCGTGTGCGCATGTGAGGCCAGTGAGGGGAGCCCAAGGGGTATAAAGTTAAAGGGATTGGTGACAGCAGGCTTCAGATTAGGGGTTTGTGCCAGGGGCCACACTGACAGCCTGCCTGTCTATCTCATCCCATATCCCTGCTCTGTGACCGCCTGCCTGGCCTGTATCTCATCCCATATCCCTGCTCTGTGACCGCCTGCCTGGCCTGTATCTCATCCCATATCCCTGCTCTGTGACAGCCTGCCTGGCCTGTCTCTCATCCCATCGTCCTGCTCTGTGACAGCCTGCCTGGCCTGTCTCTCATCCCATATCCCTGCTCTGTGACAGCCTGCCTGGCCTGTATCTCATCCAATATCTCTGCTCTGTGACAGCCTGCCTGGCCTGTATCTCATCCCATATCCCTGCTCTGTGATAGCCTGCCTGGCCTGTATCTCATCCCATATCCCTGCTCTGTGACAGCCTGCCTGGCCTGTAATCTCATCCCATCACCCTGCTCTGTGACAGCCTGCCTGGCCTGTATCTCATCCCATATCCCTGCTCTGTGACAGCCTGCCTGGCCTGTAATCTCATCCCATCGCCCTGCTCTGTGACAGCCTGCCTGGCCTGTATCTCATCCCATTTCCCTGTTGGGGCCAGTGGGGTGACTGGGTTCTACTTTTCTATAGTACTACAGTTTACGGAAAACCTACAGATATAAAATGTATACTGACAGCTGATAGTCATCACCCTCTCCTCCGAAAAAGCCTCAAGACAGAGGCCAGTTACTTAAATTTCAACAAAAACTTATCTGTAAACTATATACTTACTTTCAATGATGGCCGTAATGACATCAGGTCTATTGTCAGTTAACACTGACATGTATACTATCCTCAGACTCCTCTGACTTCCAGAATCCACCCTTATCACCTATAAATGATCAAGAAATCTATCAAACATATTGGTTAAATCAGATGTGGTCAGAGAGAGAAGAGGCATTCATAAAAGGATGTTCTAACTTAGTATTCCCTCAGACTTCTAGGACCTATGAGATAAGGCCATGTAGAACTTGCACTACTAATAGAGTTATTTACAGTGCATTGCGAAAGTATTCGGACCCCTTGAACTTTGCGACCTTTTGCCACATTTCAGGCTTCAAACATAAAGATATAAAACTGTATTTTTTTGTGAAGAATCAACAACAAGTGGGACACAATCATGAAGTGGAACGACATTTATTGGATATTATTCAGCCCCTTTACTTTCAGTGCAGCAAACTCTCTCCAGAAGTTCAGTGAGGATCTCTGAATGATCCAATGTTGACCTAAATGACTAATGATGATAAATACAATCCACCTGTGTGTAATCAAGTCTCCGTATAAATGCACCTGCACTGTGATAGTCTCAGAGGTCCGTTAAAAGCGCAGAGAGCATCATGAAGAACAAGGAACACACCAGGCAGGTCCGAGATACTGTTGTGAAGAAGTTTAAAGCTGGATTTGGATACAAAAAGATTTCCCAAGCTTTAAACATCCCAAGGAGCACTGTGCAAGCAATAATATTGAAATGGAAGGAGTATCAGACCACTGCAAATCTACCAAGACCTGGCCGTCCCTCTAAACTTTCAGCTCATACAAGGAGAAGACTGATCAGAGATGCAGCCAAGAGGCCCATGATCACTCTGGATGAACTGCAGAGATCTACAGCTGAGGTGGGAGAGTCTGTCCATAGGACAACAATCAGTCGTATATTGCACAAATCTGGCCTTTATGGAAGAGTGGCAAGAAGAAAGCCATTTCTTAAAGATATCCATAAAAAGTGTCGTTTAAAGTTTGCCACAAGCCACCTGGGAGACACACCAAACATGTGGAAGAAGGTGCTCTGGTCAGATGAAACCAAAATTTAACTTTTTGGCAACAATGCAAGACGTTATGTTTGGCGAAAAAGCAACACAGCTCATCACCCTGAACACACCCATCCCCACTGTCAAACATGGTGGTGGCAGCATCATGGTTTGGGCCTGCTTTTCTTCAACAGGGACATGGAAGATGGTTAAAATTGATGGGAAGATGGATGGAGCCAAATACAGGACCATTCTGGAAGAACCTGATGGAGTCTGCAAAAGACCTGAGACTGGGACGGAGATTTGTCTTCCAACAAGACAATGATCCAAAACATAAAGCAAAATCTACAATGGAATGGTTCAAAAATAAACATATCCAGGTGTTAGAATGGCCAAGTCAAAGTCCAGACCTGAATCCAATCGAGAATCTGTGGAAAGAACTGAAAACTGCTGTTCACAAATGCTCTCCATCCAACCTCACTGAGCTCGAGCTGTTTTGCAAGGAGGAATGGGAAAAAATGTCAGTCTCTCGATGTGCAAAACTGATAGAGACATACCCCAAGCGACTTACAGCTGTAATCGCAGCAAAAGGTGGCGCTACAAAGTATTAACTTAAGGGGGGCTGAATAATTTTGCACGCCCAATTTTTCAGTTTTTGATTTGTTAAAAAAGTTTGAAATATCCAATAAATGTCGTTCCACTTCATGATTGTGTCCCACTTGTTGTTGATTCTTCACAAAAAAATACAGTTTTATATCTTTGTTTGAAGCCTGAAATGTGGCAAAAGGTTGCAAAGTTCAAGGGGGCCGAATACTTTCGCAAGGCACTGTATGCTAGTTAGGAACAGTCATTTTGACGTTTCACAGGCTTTTGTGTTATTGTTATTAACATCGTGGCTGCAATCACTGTTTGGACCCCTTAGCCATGTACAACCTCGTGCCAAATGAGTTCGAGGCCTCTCTTGAGCTAGGCTTCCTGGTTCACTTTTAAATGGCAAGACATTGCTTAAATTCTGTATAAAGGGAAGCTCTGAAGTAAAGACTGTATGTTTCCACCGCTCGTATATGCAGAGGCTTAGCTGTGATATCAGGCTTGTCATGTTCCTGCTTTATGAAGAGGCTACACGCACACTAAATATCTGCCTCTCAGCTGGGTTAATGAAGTCGGATCACAGAGACCCCTCTCTGGTGGTTACACACACAGTGAGATATGCTTCACTCCAGCTCTAAGCCCCTGGGCGGGTAGAGTTCAGGGCGAAAGTTGCGTTAATGAAAAAAATTAACTTTCAATGCAAGAAATTAATCTGGATTGGTTTTATTAATAGAATATACCCCGCGCATTTATAAAGGGTTGGAAAACACTTTAATGTGGAATACTTAAGACCGTTAGCCTTTTTTCCCACTAATTAAGACGTATTAGATTTTATTATTTCATATTGTTGCATTGTCCATAAGGAAACTGCCAGTAAGCATTTCGTTGGATGGTGAATACCATGTGTATCCTGTATATACGACTAATAAAACTGTAAACTTGTATCTGCTTTGATCCGTGTGACTGATAAACTGAGTGAAACGGTTATAGTACTGTAGCAGAGTTAGTTAGTGTAACAGTCATCGTACTGTAGCAGGCTTAATTAGTTAGTATAGCGGTTATGTTACTGTAGCAGAGTTAGTTAGTGTAACAGTCATCGTACTGTAACGGTTGATAGTTTGTGAAATGGTCATGTTACTGTAGCAGGCTTAATTAGTTAGTGTAACGGTTATGTTACTGTAGCAGGCTTAATTAGTTAGTGTAACGGTTATGTTACTGTAGCAGGCTTAATTAGTTAGTGTAACGCTCATGTTACTGTAGCAGGCTTAATTAGTTAGTGTAACGGTTATGTTACTGTAGCAGGCTTAATTAGTTAGTGTAACGGTCATCGTACTGTAGCAGGCTTAGTTAGTATAGCGGTTATGTTACTATAGCAGGCTTAATTAGTTAGTGTAACGGTCATCGTAGTGTAGCAGGCTTAGTTAGTATAGCGGTTATGTTACTATAGCAGGCTTAATTAGTTAGTGTAACGGTCATCGTACTGTAGCAGGCTTAGTTAGTATATCGGTTATGTTACTGTAGCAGGCTTAGTTAATTAGTTAGTATAACGGTTATGTTACTGTAGCAGGCTTAGTTAATTAGTATAGCGGTGATGTTACTATAGCAGGCTTAATTAGTTAGTATAGCGGTTATGTTACTATAGCAGGCTTAATTAGTTAGTATAACGGTTATGTTACTGTAGAAGGCTTAATTAGTTAGTATAACGGTTATGTTACTGTAGCAGGCTTAATTAGTTAGTATAGCGGATATGTTACTATAGCAGGCTTAATTAGTTAGTGTAACGGTCATCGTAGTGTAGCAGGCTTAGTTAGTATAGCGGTTATGTTACTGTAGCAGGCTTAGTTAATTAGTTAGTATAACGGTTATGTTACTGTAGCAGGCTTAGTTAGTATAACGGCTGTTACTGTAGCAGGCTTAGTTAATTAGTTAGTATAGCGGTTATGTTACTGTAGCAGGCTTAGTTAGTGTGACGGTTATGTTACTGCAGCAGGCTTAGTTGGATAGTGTGACGGTTATGTTACTGCAGCAGGCTTAGTTGGATAGTGTGACGGTCATCGGTACTGCAGCAGGCTTAGTTAGATAGTGTGACGGTTATGTTACTGCAGCAGGCTTAGTTGGATAGTGTGACGGTCATCGGTACTGCAGCAGGCTTAGTTGGATAGTGTGACGGTCATCGGTACTGCAGCAGGCTTAGTTGGATAGTGTGACGGTTATGTTACTGCAGCAGGCTTAGTTAGATAGTGTGACGGTTATGTTACTGCAGCAGGCTTAGTTGGATAGTGTGACGGTCATCGGTACTGCAGCAGGCTTAGTTGGATAGTGTGACGGTCATCGGTACTGCAGCAGGCTTAGTTGGATAGTGTGACGGTCATCGGTACTGCAGCAGGCTTAGTTGGATAGTGTGACGGTCATCGGTACTGCAGCAGGCTTAGTTGGATAGTGTGACGGTTATGTTACTGCAGCAGGCTTAGTTAGATAGTGTGACGGTTATGTTACTGCAGCAGGCTTAGTTAGATAGTGTGACGGTCATCGGTACTGCAGCAGGCTTAGTTGGATAGTGTGACGGTCATCGGTACTGCAGCAGGCTTAGTTGGATAGTGTGACGGTCATCGGTACTGCAGCAGGCTTAGTTGGATAGTGTGACGGTTATGTTACTGCAGCAGGCTTAGTTAGATAGTGTGACGGTTATGTTACTGCAGCAGGCTTAGTTGGATAGTGTGACGGTCATCGGTACTGCAGCAGGCTTAGTTGGATAGTGTGACGGTCATCGGTACTGCAGCAGGCTTAGTTGGATAGTGTGACGGTCATCGGTACTGTAGCAGGCTTAGTTGGATAGTGTGACGGTCATCGGTACTGTAGCAGGCTTAGTTAGATAGTGTGACGGTCATCGGTACTGCAGCAGGCTTAGTTGGATAGTGTGACGGTCATCGGTACTGCAGCAGGCTTAGTTGGATAGTGTGACGGTCATCGGTACTGCAGCAGGCTTAGTTGGATAGTGTGACGGTCATCGGTACTGCAGCAGGCTTAGTTGGATAGTGTGACGGTCATCGGTACTGCAGCAGGCTTAGTTGGATAGTGTGACGGTCATCGGTACTGCAGCAGGCTTAGTTGGATAGTGTGACGGTCATCGGTACTGCAGCAGGCTTAGTTGGATAGTGTGACGGTCATCGGTACTGCAGCAGGCTTAGTTGGATAGTGTGACGGTCATCGGTACTGCAGCAGGCTTAGTTGGATAGTGTGACGGTCATCGGTACTGCAGCAGGCTTAGTTGGATAGTGTGACGGTCATCGGTACTGCAGCAGGCTTAGTTGGATAGTGTGACGGTCATCGGTACTGCAGCAGGCTTAGTTAGTGTGTGGTGTCATGCAGTGTAAGAAGATGTATCAGCAGTAAGACTAAGAAGGTTTCTCTCTCTGTGATCTCTCTTCAGTACCTGAGGATCTCTCACTGGAAGAGAGGGATGAGCTGTCAAACATCCGGCGGAGGAAGAGAGAGCTGCTGGATGATATTGAGGTGGGTAGCCTTGAAGTTGCTGTTGCTCGGCTTAGTAGCTGGCAAAGCTTTAAGGAAGAGTGTTGTTTTTCTGATATGCTCTTGTAGCTTGTATCATTTTCTCAGAATGTCTAATCCCTGTCTGTCTCTGTTCATTAGGTTGAATAATTTTCTCTGAATGAGCTTATTCCAAGATACCAATTATATTTCCTTTTCTTCCCCTCTCAGCGCTTGAAGTTTGAGATAGCTGAAGTCATGACTGAGATCGAGCAACTAACGTGTGTAGGAGAGAGGTGGGTGAACAGCCCATGGTCTCATTCACTGGTGCTCGCATTTGCTTTTCACTGTTCTAACTGCAAGACTGAACAAGTATGTGGTGTGCAGTGCTTTCAATCAGGTGATCTGTGCTGATGCAGTGATTTCAATCAGTCTTAGCAGGTGTACCATATCTAATGTCCTTACCCAAAATGTGACTGAACTACACTGCTCAAAAAAATAAAGGGAACACTAAAATAACACATCCTAGATCTGAATGAATTAAATATTATTATTAAATACTTTTTTCTTTACATAGTTGAATGTGCTGACAACAAAATCACACAAAAATTATCAATGGAAATCAAATTTATCAACCCATGGAGGTCTGGATTTGGAGTCATACTCAAAAATTAAAGTGGAAAACCACACTACAGGCTGATCCAACTTTGATGTAATGTCCTTAAAACAAGTCAAAATGAGGCTCAGTAGTGTGTGTGTGGCCTCCACGTGCCTGTATGACCTCCCTACAATGCCTGGGCATGCTCCTGATGAGGTGGCGGATGGTCTCCTGAGGGATCTCCTCCCAGACTTGGACTAAAGCATCCGCCAACTCCTGGACAGTCTGTGGTGCAACGTGGATTGGTTGGTGGATGGAGCGAGACATGATGTCCCAGATGTGCTCAATTGGATTCAGGTCTGGGGAACAAGCGGGCCAGTCCATAGCATCAATGCCTTCCTCTTGCAGGAACTGCTGACACACTCCAGCCACATGAGGTCTAGCATTGTCTTGCATTAGGAGGAACCCAGGGCCAACCGCACCAGCATATGGTCTCACAAGGGGTTTGAGGATCTCATCTCGGTACCTAATGGCAGTCGGGCTACCTCTGGCGAGCACATGGAGGCCCCCCAAAGAAATGCCACCCCACACCATGACTGACCCACCGCCAAACCGGTAATGCTGGAAGATGTTGCATCCAGCAGAACGTTCTCCACGGCGTCTCCAGACTCTGTGACGTCTGTCACGTGCTCAGTGCGAACCTGCTTTCATCTGTGAAGAGCACAGGGCGCCAGTGGCGAATTTGCCAATCTTGGTGTTCTCTGACAAATGCCAAACGTCCTGCACGGTGTTGGGCTGTAAGCACAACCCCCACCTGTGGACGTTGGGCCCTCATACCACCCTCATCGAGTCTCTTTCTGACCGTTTGAGCAGACACATGCACATTTGTGGCCTGCTGGAGGTCATTTTGCAGGGCTCTGGCAGTGCTCCTCCTGCTCCTCCTTGCACAAAGGCGGAGGTAGCGGTCCTGCTGCTGGGTTGTTGCCCTCCTACGGCCTCCTCCGCGTCTCCTGATGTACTGGCCTGTCTCCTGGTAGCGCCTCCATGCTCTGGACACTAGGCTGACAGACACAGCAAACCTTTGCACAGCTCGCATTGATGTGCCATCCTGGATGAGCTGCACTACCTGAGCCACTTGTGTGGGTTGTAGACTCCGTCTCATGCTACCACTAGAGTGAAAGCACCGCCAGCATTCAAAAGTGGCCAAAACATCAGCCAGGAAGCATAGGAACTAAGAAGTGGTCTGTGGTCACCACCTGCAGAACCACTCCTTTATTGGGGAGTCTTGCTAATTGCCTATAATTTCCACCTGTTGTCTATTCCATTTGCACAACAGCATGTGAAATGTAGTGTCAATCAGTGTTGCTTCCTAAGTGGACAGTTTGATTTCACAGAAGTGTGGAGCTACATTGTGTTGTTTAAGTGTTCCCTTTATTTTTTTGAGCAGTGTATTTTATAATGTCATCTATCAGCCTGCTCAGTTTCCTATCATTAGTTGATTCAATCTGGCTCAATGTATACAGCACTAATGGGTCTGTCTGAACAGCTTAAGGTTGAAAAGGTACCTTTTTTACATGTAAAGTTGCTGTTTTTTTAAGTTGGTTGGTTGTAATAGAAGGTTATTCATGGGTTTTCTTCCATGTCATGTCTCACAGCAAAATGACACAGAGGAACAAACAGATTGCCATGGGGAGGAAGAAATTCAACATGGATCCTAAGAAGGTATTTTCAGGTTGAAATGTTTATGACCAGAGCCTCAGGGTTCAGGGATGGCCACATCTTCAGTCTTTTATTTCAGCTCTGGGATAGCTTTTGGCGGGGTTGTGTCCAGTAATGTACCCAAGTGATATAAAAAGCTAGGTTAACGTTTGTACGTATGGCCCAGGCTTCTTTGGTGGCCTCTTTTATTTCAGTCCTGGAATGGCTTTTCTGGGTGTTGTCTAGTAATGGACCCCAGTCATATACTGCTGCTCTGATAGAATCATTCACCAATGATTGAGCTAAACAGTCCACTGTCTGTCGTCCATCTTGTGTTCCAGGGGATCCAGTTTCTCCTGGAAAACAACCTTCTGCAGCACACCCCAGAAGACATCTCTCAGTTCCTCTACAAGGGTGAGGGCCTGAACAAGACTGTCATCGGAGATTACTTAGGGGAGCGGTAAGCCATCCCATCTACAGTGGTTTGTGCAATTATTCACCTGCTAGGCATTTTTCCCATTATGTTGCCTCACAACCTGGAATTAAAATAGATTTTTAGGGGGTTTGTATCATTTGATTTACACAACATGCCACACAAAATATTTTTCTATTGTGAAACAAACAAGAAATAAAAACAAAAAAAAAACTGAATTAGAGCGTGCTTAACTATTTCCCCCCCCCCCCCCCCCCAAAGCTGTTGTAGAGTTGTAGAGCCAACTTTTGCAGCAATTACAGCTGCAAGTCTCTTGGGGTATGTCTCTAAGCTTGGCACATCTAGCCACTGGGATTTTTGCCCATTCTTCAAGGCAAAACTGCTCCAGCTCCTTCAAGTTGGATGGGTTCTGCTGGTGTACAGCAATCTTTAAGTCATAGCACAGATTCTCAATTGGATTGAGACCTGGGCTTTGACTAGGCCATTCCAAGACATTTAAATGTTTTCCCTTAGACCACTCGAGTGTTGCTTTAGCAGTATGCTTAGGGTCATTGTCCTGAAGGAAGGTGAACCTCTGTCCCAGTCTCAAATCTCTGGAAGACTGAAACAGGTTTCCCTCAAGAATTTCCCTGTATTTAGCACCATCCATCATTCCTTCCATTCTGACCAGTTTCTCCAGTCCCTGCTGATGAAAAACATCCCCACAGCATGATGCTGTCACCACCATGCTTCACTGTGGGGATGGTGTTCTCAGGGTGATGAGGTGTTAGGTGTTTTCCTTGATGGCCAAGAAGCTCAATTTTAGTCTCATCTGATCTGATTTTAGTCTCAATTCCATATGTTTGGGGAGTCTCCCACATGCCTTTTGACGAACACTAAATGTGTTTGTTTCTTTAAGCAATGGCTTTTTTTGTGGCCACTCTTCCATAAATCCCAGCTCTGTGGAGTGTATGCCTTAAAGTGGTGCTATGGACAGATACTCCAATCTCTGCTGTGGCGCTTTGCAGCTCCTTCAGGGTCATCTTTGGTCTCTTTGTTGCCTCTCTGATAAATGCCCTCCTTGCCTGGTCTGTGAGTTTTGGTGGGCGGCCCTCTCTTGGCAGGTTTGTTGTGGTGCCATATTCTTTACATTTTTGAATAATGGATTTAATGGTGCTCCGTGGGATATCCAAAGTTTCGGATATTTATTTTATAACCCAACCCTGATCTGTACTTCACAACTTTGTCCTTGACCTGTTTGGAGAGCTCCTTGGTCTTCATAGTGCCCCTTGCTTAGTGGTGTTACAAACTCTGGAGCCTTTCAGAACAGGAGTGTGTGTGTATATATATATATATATATACTGAGATCATGTGACAGATCACGTGGCACTTAGATTGCACACAGGTGGACTGTTTTTTGAACTAATTATGTGACTTCTGAAGGTAATTGGTTGCACCAGATCTTATTTAGGGGCTTCATAGCAAAGGGGTGAATACAAATGCACGCACCACTTTTCAGTTTTTTGTTTCAAAAAATAAATAAAAAATGTCATTTATTTTCACTTCATCAATTTGAACTATTTTGTGTATGTCCATTACATGAAATCCAAATAAAAATCTATTTGAATTACAACTGGTAAGGCAACAAAATAGGAAAAACACAAGGGGGTGAATACTTTTGCAAGGCACTGTATCTGCCTAGTAGAGATACTGTTTTCCCTCCCTGTCATACTTATAAACCCGTGCTGCAGATTTATGTCCACCTCTTGATTAGTCCATTCTTTCCCAATCATTTTTTTAAATTTTATTTCACCTTTATTTAACTAGTTGAGAACAAGTTCTCATTTGCAACTGCGACCTGGCCAAGATAAAGCATAGCAGTGTGAACAGACAACAACACAGAGTTACATATGGAGTAAACAATAAACAAGTCAATAACATAGTAGGGGGAAAAATAATCTATATACACTGCTCAACAAATAAAGGGAACACTTAAACAACACAATGTAACTCCAAGTCAATCACACTTCTGTGAAATCAAACTGTCCACTTAGGAAGCAACACTGATTGACAATACATTTCACATGCTGTTGTGCAAATGGAATAGACAACAGGTGGAAATGATAGGCAAATAGCAAGACACCCCCAGTCTACAACCCACACAAGTGGCTCAGGTAGTGCAGCTCATCCAGGATGGCACATCAATGCGAGCTGTGACAAGAAGGTTTGCTGTGTCTGTTAGCCTAGTGTCCAGAGCATGGAGTCGCTACCAGGAGACAGGCCAGTACATCAGGAGACGTGGAGGAGGCCGTAGGAGGGCAACAACCCAGCAGCAGGACCGCTACCTCCGCCTTTGCGCAAGGAGGAGCAGGAGGAGCACTGCCAGAGCCCTGCAAAATGACCTCCAGCAGGCCACAAATGTGCATGTGTCTGCTCAAACGGTCAGAAAAAGACTCCATGAGGGTGGTTTGAGGGCCCAACGTCCACAGGTGGGGGTTGTGCTTACAGCCCAACACCGTGCAGGATGTTTGGCATTTGCCAGAGAACACCAAGATTGGCAAATTCGCCACTGGCGCCCTGTGCTCTTCACAGATGAAAGCAGGTTCACACTGAGCACATGTGACAGTCTGGAGACGCCGTGGAGAACGTTCTGCTGCCACCAACATCCTCCAGCATGACCGGTTTGGCGGTGGGTCAGTCATGGTGTGGGTAGCCTGACTGCCATTAGGTACAGAGATGAGATCCTCAGACCCCTTGTCAGACCATATGCTGGTGCGGTTGGCCCTGGGTTCCTCCTAATGAAAGACAATGCTAGACCTCATGTGGCTGGAGTGTGTCAGCAGTTCCTGCAAGAGGAAGGCATTGATGCTCTGGACTGGCCCGCTTGTTCCCCAGACCTGAATCCAATTGAGCACATCTGGGACATCATGTCTCGCTCCATCCACCAACGCCGCGTTGCACCACAGACTGTCCAGGAGTTGGCGGATGCTTTAGTCCAAGTCTGGGAGGAGATCCCTCAGGAGACCATCTGCCACCTCATCAAGAGCATGCCCAAGCATTGTAGGGAGGTCATACAGGCACATGGAGGCCACACACACACTACTGAGCCTCATTTTGACTTGTTTTAAGGACATTACATCCAAGTTGGATCAGTCGGTAGTGTGGTTTTCCACTTTAATTTTGAGTGTGACTCCAAATCCAGACCTCCATGGGTTGATAATTTGTTTTCCATTTATATTTTTTGTGTGATTTTGTTGTCAGCACATTCAACTATATAAAGAAAAAAGTATTTAATAAGAATATTTCATTCATTCAGATCTAGGATGTGTTATTTTAGTGTTCCCTTTATTTTTTTGAGCAGTGTACATTGTGTGCAAAAGGCATGAGGTAGGCACTAAATAAATTGAGGATCGGTAGGATAGTCAGTTTTACTAGGGTAAGTTTTGCGACGTGAGTGAAGGGGGCTTTGTTGCGAAATAGAAAGCCAACTCTAGATTTGATTTTGGATTGGAGATGTTTGATATGAGTCTAGAAGTAGAGTTTGCAGTCTAGCCAGACACCTAGGTACTTATAGATGTCCACATATTCTAGGTCGGAACCATCCAGGGCGGTGATGCTAGTCGGGCATGCGTGTGCAGGCAGCGAACGGTTGAAAAGCATGCATTTGGTTTTACTAGCGTTTAAGAGCAGTTGGAGGCCACGGAAGGAGTGTTGTATGGCATTGAAGCTCGTTTGGAGGTTAGATAGCACAGTGTCTAAGGAAGGGCAAGAAGTATACAGAATAGTGTCGTCTGCGTAGAGGTGGATCAGGGAATTGACCGCTGCAAGAGCAACAGCATTGATATATACAGAGAAAAGAGTCGGCCTGAGAATTGAACCCTGTGGTACCCCCATAGAGACTGCTAGAGGACCGGACAACATGCCCTCCGATTTGACACACTGAACTCTGTCTGCAAAGTAGTTTGTGAACCAGGCAAGGCAGTCATTAGAAAAACTGAGGTCTACTGAGTCTGTCGATAAGAATATGGTGATTGACAGAGTCGAAAGCCTTGGCCAGGTCAATGAAGACGGCTGCACAGTACTGTCTTTTATCGATGGCGGTTATGATATCGTTTAGTACCTTGAGCGTGGCTGAGGTGCACCCGTGACCGGCTCGGAAACCGGATTGCACAGCGGAGATGTGGGATTCGAGATGGTTAGTGATCTGTTTGTTGACTTGGCTTTCGAAGACATTAGATAGGCAGGGCAGGATGGATATAGGTCTGTAACAGTTTGGGTACAGGGTGTCTCCCCCTTTAAAGAGGGGGATGACCACGGCAGCTTTCCATTCCTAGGGGATCTCAGATGATACGAAGGAGAGGTTGAACAGGCTGGTAATAGGGGTTGCGATAATGGCGGCGGACAGTTTCAGAAATAGAGGGTCCAGATTGTCAAGCCCAGCTGATTTGTATGGGTCCAGGTTTTGCAGCTCTTTCAGAACATCTGCTATCTGGATTTGGGTAAAGGAGAAGCTGGGGAGGTATGGGCGGAGCGGAGCTGTTGGCCAAGGTTTGAGTAGCCAGGAGGAAGGCATGTCCAGCCGGATTTATCGGTGGTGACTGTGTTACCTAGCCTCAGTGCAGTGGGCAGCTGGGAGGAGGTCCATGGACTTTACAGTGTCCCAGAACTTTTTGGAGTTAGAGCTACAGGATGCAAATTTCTGCTTGAAAAAGCTGGCCTTTGCTTTCCTGACTGACTGCGTGTATTGGTTCCTGACTTCCCTGAACAGTAGCATATCGTGGGGATTATTCGATACTATTGCTGTCCGCCACAGGATGTTTTTGTGCTGATCGAGGGCAGTCAGGTCTGGAGTGAACCAAGGGCTATATCTGTTCTTAGTTCTCCATTTTTTGACCGGAGCATGCTTGTCTAAGATGGTGAGGAAGTTACTTTTAAATCCTCAACTGACGGGATGAGGTCAATATTCTTCCAGGATACCCGGGCCAGGTCGATTAGAAAGGCCTGTTTGCAGAAGTGTTTTAGGGAGCGTTTGACAGTGATGAGGGGTGGTCGTTTGACCGCGGACCCGTAGCGGATACAGGCAATGAGGCAGTGATCGCTGAGATCCTGATTGAAGACAGCAGAGGTGTATTTGGATGGCAAGTTGGTCAGGATAATGTAAATTAGGGTGCCCATGTTTACGGATTTAGGGTTGTACCTGGTGGGTTCCTTGATGATTTGTTTTTGAGGGCATCTAGTTTGAGGGCATCTAGCTTAGATTGTAGGACTGCCGGGGTGTTAAGCATATCCCAGTTTAGGTCACCTAACTGAACAAACTCTGAAGCTAGATGGGGGCGATCAATTCACAGATGGTGTCCAGGGCACAGCTGGGTCGGTAGCAGGCAGCAACAGTGAGAGACTTATTTCTGGAGAGATTCATTTTTTAAATTAGAAGATCGAACTGTTTGGGCATAGACCTGGAAAGTATGACAGAACTTTGCAGGCTATCTCTGCAGTAGATTGCAACTCAAATCAAATCAAATTTTATTTGTCACATACACATGGTTAGCAGATGTTAATGCGAGTGTAGCGAAATGCTTGTGCTTCTAGTTCCGACAATGCAGTAATAACCAACCAAGTAATCTAGCTAACAATTCCAAAACTACTACCTTATAGACACAAGTGTAAGGGGATAAAGAATATGTACATAAGATATATGAATGAGTGATGGTACAGAGCGGCATAGTCAAGATACAGTAGATGGTATTGAGTGCAGTATATACATATGAGATGAGTATGTAAACAAAGTGGCATAGTTAAAGTGGCTAGTGATACATGTATTACATAAAGATGCAGTAGATGATAGAGTACAGTATATATATACATATGAGATGAATAATGTAGGGTATGTAAACATTATATTTGGTAGCATTGTTTAAAGTGGCTAGTGATATATTTAACATAATTTCCCATCAATTCCTATTATTAAAGTGGCTGGAGTTGAGTCAGTGTGTTGGCAGCAGCCACTCAATGTTAGTGGTGGCTGTTTAACAGTCTGATGGCTTTGAGATAGAAGCTGTTTTTCAGTCTCTCGGTTCCAGCTTTGATGCACCTGTACTGAACTCGCCTTCTGGATGATAGCGGGGTGAACAGGCAGTGGCTCGGGTGGTTGTTGTCCTTGATGATCTTTATGGCCTTCCTGTGACATCGGTTGGTGTAGGTGTCCTGGAGGGCAGGTAGTTTGCCCCTGGTGATGCGTTGTGCAGACCTCACTACCCTCTGGAGAGCCTTACGGTTGTGGGCGTAGCAGTTGCCGTACCAGGCGGTGATACAGCCCGACAGGATGCTCTCGATTGTGCATCTGTAAAAGTTTTGAGTGTTTTTGGTGACAAGGCAAATTTCTTCAGCCTCCTGAGGTTGAAGAGTCGCTGCTGCGCCTTCTTCACGATGCTGTCTGTGTGGGTGGACCAATTCAGTTTGTCTGTGATGTGTACGCCGAGGAACTTAAAACTTACTACCCTCTCCACTACTGTTCCATCGATGTGGATAGGGGGGTGTTCCCTCTGCTGTTTCCTGAAGTCCACAATCATCTCCTTAGTTTTGTTGACGTTGAGTGTGAGGTTATTTTCCTGACACCGCACTCCAAGGGCCCTCACCTCCTCCCTGTAGGCCGTCTCGTCGTTGTTGGTAATCAAGCCTACCACTGTTGTGTCGTCCGCAAACTTGATGATTGAGTTGGAGGCGTGCGTGGCCACACAGTCGTGGGTGAACCGGGAGTACAGGAGAGGGCTGAGAACGCACCCTTGTGGGCCCCCTGTGTTGAGGATCAGCGGGGTGGAGATGTTGTTGCCTACCCTCACCACCTGGGGGAGGCCCGTCAGGAAGTCTAGTACCCAGTTGCACAGGGCGGGGTCGAGACCCAGGGTCTCGAGCTTGATGACGAGCTTGGAGGGCACTATGGTGTTAAATGCCGAGCTGTAGTCGATGAACAGCATTCTCACATAGGTATTCCTCTTGTCCAGATGGGTTAGGGCAGTGTGCAGTGTGGTTGAGATTGCATCGTCTGTGGACCTATTTGGGCGGTAAGCAAATTGGAGTGGGTCTAGGGTGTCAGGTAGGGTGGAGGTGATATGGTCCTTGACTAGTCTCTCAAAGCACTTCATGATGACGGAAGTGAGTGCTACGGGGCGGTAGTCGTTTAGCTCAGTTACCTTAGCTTTCTTGGGAACAGGAACAATGGTGGCCCTCTTGAAGCATGTGGGAACAACAGACTGGGATAGGGATTGATTGAATATGTCCGTCAACACACCAGCCAGCTGGTCTGCGCATGCTCTGAGGGCGCGGCTGGGGATGCCGTCTGGGCCTGCAGCCTTGCGAGGGTTGACACGTTTAAAGGTTTTCCTCACGTCGGCTGCAGTGAAGGAGAGTCCGCATGTTTTGGTTGCGGGCCGTGTCAGTGGCACTGTATTGTCCTCAAAGCGGGCAAAAAAGTTATTTAGTCTGCCTGGGAGCAAGACATCCTGGTCCGTGACGGGGCTGGTTTTCTTTTTGTAATCCGTGATTGACTGTAGACCCTGCCACATACCTCTTGTGTCTGAGCCGTTGAATTGAGATTCTACTTTGTCTCTATACTGACGCTTAGCTTGTTTGATTGCCTTGCGGAGGGAATACTTACACTGTTTGTATTCGGTCATATTTCCGGTCACCTTGCCCTGATTAAAAGCAGTGGTTCGCGCTTTCAGTTTCACGCGAATGCTGCCATCAATCCACGGTTTCTGGTTTGGGAATGTTTTAATCGTTGCTATGGGAACGACATCTTCAACGCACGTTCTAATGAACTCACTCACCGAATCAGCGTATTCGTCAATGTTGTTGTCTGACGCAATACGAAACATATCCCAGTCCACGTGATGGAAGCAGTCTTGGAGTGTGGAATCAGATTGGTCGGACCAGCGTTGAACAGACCTCAGCGCGGGAGCTTCTTGTTTTAGTTTCTGTCTGTAGGCAGGGATCAACAAAATGGAGTCGTGGTCAGCTTTTCCGAAAGGAGAGCGGGGCAGGGCCTTATATGCGTCGCGGAAGTTAGAATAGCAATGATCCAAGGTTTTTCCAGCCCTGGTTGCGCAATCGATATGCTGATACAATTTAGGGAGTCTTGTTTTCAGATTAGCCTTGTTAAAATCCCCAGCTACAATGAATATATATGGATATGGATATATGGATTCCAGTTTGCAAAGAGTCAAATAAAGTTTGTTCAGAGCCATCGATGTGTCTGCTTGGGGGGGAATATATACGGCTGTGATTATAATCGAAGAGAATTCCCTTGGTAGATAATGCGGTCGACATTTGATTGTGAGGAATTCTAAATCAGGTGAGCAGAAGGACTTGAGTTCCTGTATGTTGTTGTGGCCACACCACATCTCGTTTACCATGAAGCATACGCCCCCGCCCCTCTTCTTACCAGAAACATTTTTGTTTCTGTCGGCGCGATGCGTGGAGAAACCAGCTGGCTGCACCGACTCCGATAGCGTCTCTCCAGTGAGCCATGTTTCCGTGAAGCAAAGAACGTTACAGTCTCTTATGTCCCTCTGGAATGCTACCCTTGCTCGGATTTCATCAACCTTGTTGTCAAGAGACTGGACATTGGCGAGAAGAATGCTAGGGAGTCGTGAGACGGGCACATCATGCACGACCGCTTCGTTTCCCCCTTTTCCGAAGTCGTTTTTTTGGGTCGCCGGCTGGGATCCATTCCATTGTCCTGGGTGAAAGGCAGAACACAGGATCCGCTTCGCGAAAGTCATATTCTTGGTCGTACTGATGGTGAGTTGACGCTGCTCTTATATTCAGTAGTTCTTCTCGACTGTATGTAATGAAACCTAAGATGACCTGGGGTACCAATGTAAGAAATAACATGTAAAAAAACAAAAACTCCTCCCCCTTTGGCAGTTCTATCTTGACGGATAGTGTTATAGTTGGGTATGGAAATCTCAGAATTTTTGGTGGCCTTCCTAGGCCAGGATTCAGACACGGCAAGGACATCAGGGTTGGCAGAGTGTGCTAAAGCAGTGAGTAAAACAAACTTAGGGAGGAGGCTTCTGATGTTGACATGCATGAAACCAAGGCTTTTTCGATCACAGAAGTCAACAAATGAGGGTGCCTGGGGACATGCAGGGGCTGGGTTTACCTCCACATCACCCGAAGGAACAGAGGAGGAGTAGGATGAGGGTGATGGAGTTGGTTTTGCATGTTGTCATGTGAAACACGTGAATTTCAAATGATTTTTTCCGTAAGGGAGTGGGCGAGTCTGTCTTGAATGACACAATCAGATGGGGTCAATGTTTTAGTAATCTTGATCCTGATTTCCACGCTTTTCTTAACTCCTGTTGATACAATACAAGTTTAGATTTTCTCAGATGAATGTTTTAAGTGAGATATTGACAAAATGCTGTAGTACATCAATAATACAACTGTTTTTATTAGTATGATTGGTTCTTTAGAAGAGATTATTTCTTAGATATTTCTCTATTTACTTAACTTTGTTTGGTTGCCTTCTGAAGTTTGAGTGATTTTATTTATTTATATATACGCTTATCAAAAAAAATAAAGGGAACACTAAAATAACACATCCTAGATCTGAATGAATGAAATATTCTTATAAAATACTTTTTCCTTACATAGTTGAATGTGCTGACAACAAAATCACACAAAAATGATCAATGGAAATCAAATGTATCAACTCATGGAGGTCTGGATTTGGAGTCACACTCAAAATTAAAGTGGAAAACCACACTACAGGCTGATCCAACTTTTATGTAATGTCTTTAAAACACGTCAAAATGAGGCTCTGTAGTGTGTGTGGCCTCCACGTGCCTGCATGACCTCCCTACAACGCCTGGGCATGCTCCTGATGAGGTGGCGGATGGTCTCCTGAGGGATCTCCTCCCAGACCTGGACTAAAGCATCCGCCAACTCCTGGACAGTCTGTGGTGCAACGTGGCGTTGGTGTATGGAGCGAGACATGATGTCCCAGATGTGCTCAATTGGATTCAGGTCTGGGGAACGGGCGGGCCAGTCCATAGCATCAATGCCTTCCTCTTGCAGGAACTGCTGACACACTCAAGTCACATGAGGTCTAGCATTGTCTTTCATTAGGAGGAACCCAGGGCCAACCGCACCAGCATATGGTCTGACAAGGGGTCTGAGGAGCTCATCTCTGTACCTAATGGCAGTCAGGCTACCTCTGGCGAGTACATGGAGGGCTGTGCGGCCCCCCAAAGAAATGCCACCCCACACCATGACTGACCCACCGCCAAACCGGTCATGCTGGAGGATGTTGCAGGCAGTAGAACGTTCTCCACGGCGTCTCCAGACTCTGTCACGTGCTCAGTGCGAACCTGCTTTCATCTGTGAAGAGCACAGGGCGCCAGTGGCGAATTTGCCAAACGTCCTGCACGGTGTTGGGCTGTAAGCACAACCCCCACCTGTGGACGTCGGGCCCTCATACCATCCTCATAGAGTCTGTTTCTGACCACTTGAGCAGACACATGCACATTTGTGGCCTGCTGGAGGTCAATTTGCAGGGCTCTGGCAGTGCTCCTCCTGCTCCTCCTTGCACAAAGGCGGAGGTAGCGGTCCTGCTGCTGGGTTGTTGCCCTCCTACGGCCTCCTCCACATCTCCTGATGTACTGGCCTGTCTCCTGGTAGCGCCTCCATGCTCTGGACACTACGCTGACAGACACAGCAAACCTTCTTGCCACAGCTCGCATTGATGTAGGCCAGCACCTCGAGGTATTGGGATCCATTTCAGTAGGCCAGCCCCTAGAGGTATTGGGATCCATTTCAGTAGGCCAGCTCCTCGAGGTATTGGGATCCATTTCCGTAGGCCAGCTCCTCGAGGTATTGGGATCCATTTCAGTAGGCCAGCTCCTCGAGGTATTGGGATCCATTTCAGTAGGCCAGCTCCTCAAGGTTTTGGGATCCATTTCAGTAGGCCAGCTCCTCGAGGTTTTGGGATCCATTTCAGTAGGCCAGCTCCTCGAGGTATTGGGATCCATTTCAGTAGGCCAGCTATTAGATTGCTTCCAGACTCTTGCAGCGCTGCTTTGTATGTCAATGAAGGCAGACATATGTCTGGAATTCAAAGGAAAAAGCATCTGCTTGGGCAAAAGAACATTCACAGTGGAAATATTGTTTTCCCCTTCTGGGCTCAACCTGTGTGTGCAACTATTCCATCTCTTCTCCAGGACACTTTTTATATTCCCTTGATAATATTCCCATTCCTTGCTCTGGAAAAATGCCTTGAGGAAAAAGCATTTCCTGATGGGATTACATGTCCTTGTGTCCCCAGAGATGAGTTTAACCTCGACGTACTACAGGCGTTCGTAGAGCTTCATGAGTTTGCTGACCTCAACCTCGTCCAGGCCTTAAGGTGAGCTATGTGTTTCTCTCATCTAACAGGGAACAAACTGCACAAAACTGGCTTTATAAGGAACTGATGGAGACGTTTATACTTCTATATGGTACACACACAATACTGATATTGAAAATTGTGTTCAATGAGGTGCGAAGTGTCAATGTTTCTGCTCTGTCTGTTGCAGGCAGTTCCTGTGGAGTTTTCGTCTACCTGGTGAGGCTCAGAAAATTGATCGGATGATGGAGGCGTTTGCCTCACGGTACTGCGGCTGTAACCCTGGGGTGTTCCAGTCAACAGGTCTGATCCTCAGCATTCAACACTGTCTACCTCCCAAATGGTACTTTTGACCAGGGCCCATAGTCGTATACTATATAGGGAATAGGGTGCCATTTGGGACTTACAGATAGTTCATATGTGTTTTAATGTAGCAGCGTTTTGACTGCTGTGGGTCATCTGTCCTGGGTCAAAAGTTCACATGGGGACTGAACAACAAGTATTTAGCCACCAGAACATCCGTCCAGGCGGCCATGTAAGCAAATAGATGTATGAAATACATTGGATGAGACTACTGTAGCGCTGTTAGAGAGGGGGAAAGACTTTTGTTGTGGCGCCAGGCAGGTATTTACACTGCTGATATGAAAGGAGTAGGAGAGAGTACTGTTACCAAACACACAGCAGCAGAAGAGACTGCCTAGAGTGTAGTCTGTTGGTCAGTGGAGAGGAAGGATAAGACACACCATATAACCACTAGTCACAGCACGGGTAACCCAACCAATAATAATGATTACAGCAATTAGAGGCAACAGATTTTAAAGAACCCCGTCATCAACATTATTAGATTTGCAATATATGTATTCATTCCCAGAGGGGGTGTGTGTGTGTGTGGAGGGTGTGTGTGTGTGGAGGGTGTGGAGGGGGGGTGTGTGTGTGTGGAGGGTGTGTGTGTGTGGAGGGGGGAGGGGGGGGGGGGGGGTGTGTGTGTGTGTGTGTGGAGTGGGTGTGTGTGTTGAGTAGCAGGAATCTGGTTACTGAGATTTACTGCCCAAAACCACTACCTTTCCCTGGGATAACTGCGAGAAACCTGTAAATTATAATAAATGATTTATATGAACAGTATGGCTTGAATTAGAACCGTTTTCAATTATAGCCTATGCAATGTCTAAATCTGACTCCTCTACAGCCTCTGCATGATGAATCAACGCTCAGGGTGGGGACAGACCCATCTCAGTATGGAGCACAGTTCACCATGCATGTAGAGCTATCATCTCATCATGGTTACTTTTTTTCTTGTGACATGAAGGCCTACATTTGTTACAGCATAGCCTATGCTACAGTAATATAAAGCCCCAATGCGTGTCTAATTTACCCATCTCCATCTGGCTTTTTTTATTGCCTCTGCAGAGTTAAAAAACAACAATAACCTATCGCTTGAATATCGTTGCTTTAAAGTGGTGCATGTGTGAGCAGTCTCTCTCTCTCTCTCTCTCACCATCAACTCTAGATTTCCTAGCCTACCTCTTTCAGGTAATACATTCAATGCAGTATTAGCCTTATTACGGTGCCTTGCAAAAGTATTCATCCCCCTTGGCATTTGTCCTATTTTGTTGCATTACAACCTGTAATTTAAGTGGATGTTTATTTGGATTTCATGTAATGGACACACACAAAATAGTCCAAATTGTTGAAGTGAAATGAAAAATAACTTATTTAAAAAAAAAACTGAAAAGTGGTGCGTGCGTATGTATTCACCCCCTTTTGCTATAAAGCCCCTAAATAAGATCTGGTGCAACCAATTACCTTCAGATGTCATATAGTTAGTTAGATTGCACACAGGTGGACTTTATTTAAGTGTCACATGATCTCAGTGTATAAATACACATCTGTTCTGAAAGACCCCAGAGTCTGCAACACCACTAAGCAAGGGGCACCACCATGAAGACCAAGGAGCTCTCCAAACAGGTCAGGGACAAAGTTGTAGAGAAGTACAGATCAGGGTTGGGTTATAAAAAGAAAATATCAGAAACTTTGAACATCCCACAGAGCACCATTAAATACATTATTTTAAAAAATATGGAAATAATATGGCACCACAACAAACCTGCCAAGAGAGGGCCGCCCACCAAAACTCACGGATCAGGCAAGGAGGGCATTAATCAGAGGCAACAAAGAGACCAAAGATGACTAAAGGAGCTGCAAGCTCCCCAGCGGAGATTGGAGTATCTGTCCATAGAACCACTTTAAGCCGTACACTCCACAGACCTGGGCTTTACGGAAGATTGGCCACAAAAACAAGCCATTGCTTAAAGAAAAAAATAAGCAGACACGTTTGGTGTTCGCCAAAAGGCATGTGGGAGACTCCCCCAAACATATGGAATTAGGTACTCTGGTCAGATGAGACTATAATTGAGCTTTTTGGCCATCAAGGAAAATGCTATGTCTGGCGTAAACCCAACACCTCTCATCACACAGAGAACACCCATCCCCACAGTGAAGCATGTTGGCGGCAGCATTATGCTGTGAGGATGTTTTTCATCGGCAGGGACTGGGGGAAACTGGTCAGAATGATGGATGGTGCTAAATACAGGGAAATTCTTGAGGGAAACCTGTTTCAGTCTTCTAGAGATTTGAGACTGGGACAGAGGTTCACCTTCCTTCAGGACAATGACTCTAAGCATACTGCTAATGCAACACTCAAGTGGTTTAAGGGATAACATTGAAATGTCTTGGAATGGCCTAGTCAAAGCCCAGACCTCAATCCAATTGAGAATCTGTGCTATGACTTAAAGATTGCTGTACACCAGCGGACCCCATCCAATTTGAAGGCGCTGGAGCAGTTTTGCCTTGAAGGAAGGGCAAAAATAGAGGGACGCAAGTTCCTTTTTTTCTGATTGTTAAGTGCAGCAGCCAATAACTCACGGGTCATCAAAAAGGAGGACCAAGGCACTCTTCATATAATCAATTAAAAACTCTTTATTTGTATGGCATGTTCAATGTAAACAAAGATGAATAACTGACGCGTTTCGGCTGCATGGTCTTCGTCAGGGAGAACTCACAGGTAGTTTGAAAGAGGAGCTAACTCGCGATGGTGGTAGGTTTATAGCATTTATTTATTCAGACCCATAACCATTCAATCTTTGAAGAGAAGTTTAAGCATCTCATTCTATTTCTATTTTATTCAAGGATGACATTTAGAATGAGGAAGTTAAGGACAACGAAACATTTAATTTAACTGTTGGATGGAATGAAGCAACTATAGAGAGGTAGGCTAATAACATTTGGGGAAATATTATGAAGTGTGTGTGTGTGTCATATATATATATATATATATTACACACACACACACACAAAGTTGAAGTCGGAAGTTTACATGCACTTAGGTTGGAGTCATTAACTTGTTTTTCAACCACCCCACAAATGTTTTAACAAACTATAGTCTTGGCAAGTTGGTTAGGACATCTACTTTGTGCATGACAAGGCATTTTTTCCAACAATTGTTTACAGACAGATTATTTCACTTATAATTCACTGTATCACAATTCCAGTGGGTCAGAAGTTTAGATACACTAAGTTGACTGTGCCTTTAAACAGCTTGGAAAATTCCAGAAAATGTCATGGCTTTAGAAGTTTCTGATGGGCTAATTGACCTTATTTGAGTCAATTGGAGGTGTACCTGTGGGTGTATTTCAAGGCCTACCTTCAAACGCAGCACCTCTTTGCTTGACATCATGGGAAAATCTAAAGAAATCAGCCAAGACTGAAAATGGTAGACCTCCACAAGTCTGGTTCACAAACTCAGCAAAAAAGAAACGTCCCTTTTTCAGGACCCTGTCTTTGAAAGATAATTTGTAAAAATCCAAGTAACTTCACAGATCTTCATTGTAAAGGGTTTGAACACTGTTTCCCATGCATGTTCAATGAACCATAAACAATTAATGAACATGCACCTGTGTGGTGGAATAGTGGCGTTGTTACCCCACTCTTCCACCAAGGCACCTGCAAGTTCCCGGACATTTCTGGGGGAATGGCCGTAGCCCTCGCTGATCATGGCAGAACACTGACATTCCTGTCTTGCAGGAAATCACGCACAGAACGAGCAGTATGGCTGGTAGCATTGTCATGCTGGAGTGTCATGTCAGGGTGAGCCTGCAGGAAGGGTACCACATGAGGGAGGAGGTTGTCTTCCCTGTAACGCACATCGTTGAGATTGCCTGCAATGACAACAAGCTCAGTCCGATGATGCTGTGACACACCGCCCCAGACCATGACGGACCCTCCACCTCCAAATCGATCCCGCTCCAGAGTACAGTCCTTAGTGTAATGCTCATTCCTTCGACGATAAACGCGAATCCGACTCCTGGTGAGACAAAACCACGACTTGTCAGTGAAGAGCACAGAGAAGAGTCTTGTCCACGGTCCAGCGATGGTGGGTTTGTTGCCGGTGATGTCTGGTGAGGACCTGCCTGACAACAAGCCTACAAGCCCTTAGTCCAGCCTCTCTCAGACTATTTCCAGACAGTCTGAGCACTGATGGAGGGATTGTGCATTCCTGGTGTAACTCGGGCAGTTGTTGTTGCCATCCTGTACCTGTCCCGCAGGTGTGATGTTCGGCTGTATCGATCCTGTGCAGGTGTTGTTACACGTGGTCTGCCACTGCGAGGATGATCAGCTGTCCGTCCTGTCACCCTGTAACGCTGTCTTGGGCATCTCACAGTACGGACATTGCAATTTATTTCCCTGGCCACAGCTGCAGTCTTCATGCTTCCTTGCAGCATGCCTAAGGCATGTTCACGCAGATGAGCAGGGACCATGGGCAGCTATCTTTTGGTGTTTTCCAGAGTCTGTAGAAAGGCCTCTTTATTGCCCTTACTGTGACTTTAATTGCCTACCATCTGTAAGCTGTTAGTGTCTTAAAGACCGTTCCACAGGTGCATTTTCATTAATTGTTTATGGTTCATTGAACAAGCATGGGAAACAGCGTTTAAACCCTTTACAATGAAGATCTGTGAAGTTATTTAGATTATCTTTGGAAGACAGGTTCCTAAAAAAGGGGAGTTTCTTTTTTTTTGCTGAGTTTATATGCATCAGTCTACTATTTATACAAATGGGCACTATTATATTTCAAAATTGAAATCAAATCCGCTAGCCTATACTTGTAACTTTGTAGGCCGCATGTGCTGCACCAAAATCACGTTCTCTTCTGCTTTATCATGATTGGAATTGATGTGTGTAATTCCAGTCCATATAATACAGGTCACACTCAAAGATTAGCCAACTGGAGGTAGTTTAATTTATTTACGCAACAGAGCATATAGTTAGCTATATCTAATGGGTTTTTGTTTTTCTGTCGTGCGTAATGTGCAGTAGCCTATATCATATATGTATTGGATAACGGCACAATCATTTGGGCTTGGACTCATTAAATGTTGTTAATGTAGGGCTCCTCAGCCTGAGGTAGTATCAGGTTTGTTAATGTAGGGCTCCTCAGCCTGGGGTAGTATCAGGTTTGTTAATGTAGGGCTCCTCAGCCTGAGGTAGTATCAGGTTTGTTAATGTAGGGCTCCTCAGCCTGAGGTAGTATCAGGTTTGTTAATGTAGGGCACCTCAGCCTGAGGTAGTATCAGGTTTGTTAATGTAGGGCTCCTCAGCCTGAGGTAGTATCAGGTTTGTTAATGTAGGGCTCCTCAGCCTGAGGTAGTATCAGGTTTGGTAATGTAGGGCTCCTCAGCCTGAGGTAGTATCAGGTTTGTTAATGTAGGGCTCCTCAGCCTGAGGTAGTATCAGGTTTGGTAATGTAGGGCTCCTCAGCCTGAGGTAGTGTCAGGTTTGTTAATGTAGGGCTCCTCAGCCTGAGGTAGTATCAGGTTTGTTAATGTAGGGCTCCTCAGCCTGAGGTAGTATCAGGTTTGTTAATGTAGGGCTCCTCAGCCTGAGGTAGTATCAGGTTTGTTAATGTAGGGCTCCTCAGCCTGAGGTAGTATCAGGTTTGGTAATGTAGGGCTCCTCAGCCTGAGGTAGTATCAGGTTTGTTAATGTAGGGTTCCTCAGCCTGGGGTAGTATCAGGTTTGTTAATGTAGGGCTCCTCAGCCTGAGGTAGTATCAGGTTTGGTAATGTAGGGCTCCTCAGCCTGAGGTAGTATCAGGTTTGGTAATGTAGGGCTCCTCAGCCTGAGGTAGTATCAGAATACAAATAGTCCGGGTAGCCATTTGATTACCTGTTCAGGAGTCTTATGGCTTGGGGGTAAAAGCTGTTGAGAAGCCTTTTTGTCCTAGACTTGGCACTCCGGTACCGCTTGCCATGCGGAAGTAGAGAGAACAGTCTATGACTGGGGTGGCTGGGGTCTTTGACAATTTTTAGGGCCTTCCTCTGACACCGCCTGGTGTAGAGGTCCTGGATGGCAGGCAGCTTAGCCCCAGTGATGTACGTACTGGGCCGTACGCACTACCCTCTGTAGTGCCTTGCGGTCTGAGGCTGAACAATTGCTGTACCAGGCAGTGATGCAACCAGTCAAGATGCTCTCGATGTTGCAGCTGTAGAAACTTTTGATGATCTCAGGACCCATGCCAAATCGTTATAGTTTCCTGAGGGGGAAGAGGCTTTGTCGTGCCCTCTTCACGACTGTCTTGGTGTGTTTGGACCATTCTAGTTTGTTGTTGATGTGGACACCAAGGAACTTGAAGCTCTCAACTTGCTCCACTACAGCCCCGTCAATAAGAATGGGGTGTGCTCGGTCCTCCACAATGTTTCTAGTAAATCATAAGAGCCTAAGTTTGAACGGCCCCAACCTGTTCCAAACACATTGGGAGTAGAACGAAAAAACAGGCTAATTTATAACTTTTATAATCTAAGCACATAGAAAATGACCAAGGCTTCTGTAATGAATGGCACACACATGAACTGCTGCCCGACCTCTCTCACAAAGAGGGACAGAAGAGTCATATCTACATCCTGCTTCCTGACAGCTGGTGCGCTCTTAGTGGCAGCGTACGGTGAAGGCGCCGTGCAGGATTTCGACACAACTTCTTTTCCCCAACCAATCTGGAATTATTTACGATAAAGAGCCAGAGAAAGGATGTTATTTCCACAATAGGTAGTAAATAGTTAATTTTCTATGCTAGTCATGGGCTCATTCAGAGGGGCTGGACTGTGCCGTTTATCTGTGCTCTGTTCACAATGGACACATCTCTGCTCTGAGTTGAACAGGCAGTCTGTCATGTACAGAGCAGAACAACAGTACCAGAACTCATAGTACACCGATTTTGGCCTTTACTACTATAGCCCATAGAAACACATTGAATAACACATTCAAGTAGCAAAACACAGTCAAAAAAGAAAAACGTTTTTCAAGTGTTCGTCCTAAATCTAGGAGACAAGAAAGCTCATGAAATATATCTTTATTTTTATACATATTTAACCCTTTTATGGGGTAAAAACTACCTTCATACTTTTTTTAAACCAGTACCAGTTACCTTCAGACGAGGCGCCGTGACACTTGTGGGGGTCTTAGAGAAAAAATCTTGAGCTAAAATTGACAGATTTTCATGGGGATTTCTTTTTTTTTTTTTTTTACGGTGTGTCAATTGACTCTATGGGGATATATTACTTAAAGATATCGAGTCTCTACTAGTAGTAACAGTAGACTATTCCCTGCTGGGCCACCAGGTTGACCTACTGTATTGAGTCTCTACTAGTAATAACAGTAGACTACTCCCTGCTGGGCCACCAGGTTGACCTACTGTATTGAGTCTCTACTAGTAATAACAGTAGACTACTCCCTGCTGGGCCACCAGGTTGACCTACTGTATTGAGTCTCTACTAGTAATAACAGTAGACTACTCCCTGCTGGGCCACCAGGTTGACCTACTGTATTGAGTCTCTACTAGTAATAACAGTAGACTACTCCCTGCTGGGCCACCAGGTTGACCTACTGTATTGAGTCTCTACTAGTAACAGTAGACTACTCCCTGCTGGGCCACCAGGTTGACCTACTGTATTGAGTCTCTACTAGTAGTAACAGTAGACTACTCCCTGCTGGGCCACCAGGTTGATCTACTGTATTGAGTCTCTACTAGTAATAACAGTAGACTACTCCCTGCTGGGTCACCAGGTTGATCTCCTGTATTGAGTCTCTACTAGTAATAACAGTAGACTACTCCCTGCTGGGCCACCAGGTTGATCTACTGTATTGAGTCTCTACTAGTAATAACAGTAGACTACTCCCTGCTGGGCCACCAGGTTGATCTACTGTATTGAGTCTCTACTAGTAGTAACAGTAGACTACTTGTAGTAGTGTCATGCATGCAGGGGGGCAGAGGAGAAGAAAAGTTGTTTATTGTGATTAGATCAATATTCATATATAATTGATATTAACCACAAAATTCTTCCCAAAACTCATGAATTGACTGGTGTATGGCGTCCTTGGTTAACCTCAGACATCTCTCTGCCTTTCACTGAGGTGTGTATCAGTACTAAATATTCATTACTTCTCTCCCTCTTGTAGACACCTGTTATGTGCTGTCATTTGCCATCATTATGTTGAACACCAGCCTGCACAACCCCAATGTCAGAGACAAGCCCCCTGTAGAGAGATTCATCTCCATGAACAGAGGTATCAATGAGGGAGGAGACCTGCCAGAGGAACTACTCAGGGTGAGAGTGTGCGTGTGTTTGCGTGCGTGTATAGAGCAAATGTTTTTTCCATTACTCAACATTTTTGTATTCTATTTGACAGAATTTATTTGACAGCATAAAAAATGAGCCCTTCAAAATCCCAGAGGACGATGGCAACGATCTGACACATACATTCTTCAACCCTGACAGAGAGGGATGGCTACTGAAATTAGGCGAGTGACGACCAAAGAATCCACATCTTGGTTCACCAACATAACTCCAAGTATTCTATATCCTATCCTTTTTCACTACATTTTTGTGCAGATGGCTATGATCTCAGGATATGATCTAATGTTAGCAATGTGAAAAACAACTCGTATTATTTCTGCACTACTGTCTCAACCTGTCTTTTCCCTCTCACTCCAAACATGGTCTGTGTGATTCAGCTGTTTCTCTCTCAGTCCTTGGTTTATGCCCTTACTGTTAAATGTGCCCTCTTGTTTTCACTCACACCCTTTAACTTGTCACCTTTCTGTTCTGTGACTGGCTGTTTCTTCTTACTCTGCACTAGGAGGTAGGTACCCCTCCTCGATCCCAGTAGAAGTTGCCCCTAACTACTGATCCAAGGTCAAATATATTGGTTATGGTTAGGATTGAGGGTGGACGTAAACTGATCCTAGATCTGTGGTTAGGGACAACATCTTCTCCCAACCTTCTCATCCTGAGAACCCATGCTAACATGTAGACCAAGCGGTTAATCTTCTTAGTCAACAGATGTATTAGCTGCTAGCTTGTTAGTCTGTTTGTTTGTTTTTCCAGCCCATGTGACCTGACCAGGAAAAACTCAGGGCCCTAGTTATTATAGCATCTGATTAAATAAGGCCCAAGGAAGGGGTGCATTTATTTAATTTTGGTCATGGGTTTGCACTTGGAGAAAGTTCTGTATGCTACAGTATGTGCTGATCTTGTGGTGTTCTGAGTTCCTCCTGCTGCTGCCCTCCAGGCCTGAAACACTTATGCTGCTGCTGCCCTCCAGGCCTGAAACACTTATGCTGCTGCTGCCCTCCAGGCCTCTAACACATACTGCTGCTGCTGCCCTCCAGGCCTGAAACATATCCTGCTGCTGCTGCTGCCCTACAGGCCTCAAACACATACTGCTACTGCTGCTGCTGCCCCCCAGGCCTGAAACGCATATGCTGCTGCTGCTGCCCCCCAGGCCTGAAACACATATGCTGCTGCTGCTGCCCTCCAGGCCTCAAACACGTACTGCTACTGCTGCCCTCCAGGCCTGAAACACATATGCTGCTGCTGCTGCCCTCCAGGCCTCAAACACATACTGCTACTGCTGCCCTCCAGGCCTCAAACACATACTGCTACTGCTGCCCTCCAGGCCTCAAACACATACTACTGCTGCCCTCCAGGTCTCAAACAAATACTGCTGCTGCTGCCTTCCAGGACTGAAACACATATGCTGCTGCTGCCCTCCAGGCCTCAAACACATACTACTGCTGCTGCCTTCCAGGACTGAAACACATATGCTGCTGCTGCTGCCCTCCAGGCCTGAAACACATATGCTGCTGCTGCTGCCCTCCAGGCCTGAAACACATATGCTGCTGCTGCCCTCCAGGCCTGAAACACATATGCTGCTGCTGCTGCCCTCCAGGCCTCAAACACGTACTGCTACTGCTGCCCTCCAGGTCTCAAACACATACTGCTGCTGCTGCTGCCCTCCAGGCCTGAAACACATATGCTGCTGCTGCTGCCCTCCAGGCCTCAAACACGTACTGCTACTGCTGCCCTCCAGGCCTCAAACACATACTGCTGCTGCTGCTGCCCTCCAGGTCTCAAACACATACTGCTGCTGCTGCTGCCCTCCAGGCCTCAAACACGTACTGCTACTGCTGCCCTCCAGGCCTCAAACACATACTGCTGCTGCTGCTGCCCTCCAGGTCTCAAACACATACTGCTGCTGCCCTCCAGGCCTGAAACGCATCCTGCTGCTTCCTACTTCCTCCTATCTGGGTGCGTCTCAAATGGCCTCCTATATAGTGCACTACTGGTGAAAATAGTGCACTATATTGTAGAGAACAGAGTGCCATTTGGGATGAAACCTCTATCTATCCATTGGGATCCCCCTCTTTCCATCCCACCGGCTGCGCTTGCCAGATAATTTGAGTTTGTTTTCCACTCAGAGTTGCATGCATTACATCTGTATGCTCATTTTAGCATCCTTTTAGAAGGAGCTGTAGCCTGTCAGGTAGTTACATGGGTCATTACTGCAGCCTGTCAGGTAGTTAAATGGGTCATTGCTGCAGCCTGTCAGGTAGTTAAATGGGTCATTACTGCAGCCTGTCAGGTAGTTACATGGGTCATTACTGCAGCCTGTCAGGTAGTTAAATGGGTCATTACTGCAGCCTGTCAGGTAGTTACATGGGTCATTACTGCAGCCTGTCAGGTAGTTAAATGGGTCATTGCTGCAGCCTGTCAGGTAGTTAAATGGGTCATTACTGCAGCCTGTCAGGTAGTTACATGGGTCATTACTGCAGCCTGTCAGGTAGTTACATGGGTCATTACTGCAGCCTGTCAGGTAGTTAAATGGGTCATTACTGCAGCCTGTCAGGTAGTTACATGGGTCATTACTGCAGCCTGTCAGGTAGTTAAATGGATCATTACTGCAGCCTGTCAGGTAGTTACATGGGTCATTACTGCAGCCTGTCAGGTAGTTAAATGGATCATTACTGCAGCCTGTCAGGTAGTTAAATGGGTCATTACTGCAGCCTGTCAGGTAGTTAAATGGGTCATTACTGCAGCCTGTCAGGTAGTTACATGGGTCATTACTGCAGCCTGTCAGGTAGTTAAATGGGTCATTACTGCAGCCTGTCAGGTAGTTAAATGGGTCATTACTGCAGCCTGTCAGGTAGTTAAATGGGTCATTACTGCAGCCTGTCAGGTAGTTAAATGGGTCATTACTGCAGCCTGTCAGGTAGTTACATGGGTCATTACTGCAGCCTGTCAGGTAGTTAAATGGGTCATTACTGCAGCCTGTCAGGTAGTTAAATGGGTCATTACTGCAGCCTGTCAGGTAGTTACATGGGTCATTACTGCAGCCTGTCAGGTAGTTAAATGGATCATTACTGCAGCCTGTCAGGTAGTTAAATGGGTCATTACTGCAGCCTGTCAGGTAGTTACATGGGTCATTACTGCAGCCTGTCAGGTAGTTACATGGGTCATTACTGCAGCCTGTCAGGTAGTTAAATGGGTCATTACTGCAGCCTGTCAGGTAGTTAAATGGGTCATTACTGCAGCCTGTCAGGTAGTTACATGGGTCATTACTGCAGCCTGTCAGGTAGTTAAATGGGTCATTACTGCAGCCTGTCAGGTAGTTAAATGGGTCATTACTGCAGCCTGTCAGGTAGTTACATGGGTCATTACTGCAGCCTGTCAGGTAGTTAAATGGGTCATTACTGCAGCCTGTCAGGTAGTTAAATGGGTCATTACTGCAGCCTGTCAGGTAGTTACATGGGTCATTACTGCAGCCTGTCAGGTAGTTAAATGGGTCATTACTGCAGCCTGTCAGGTAGTTAAATGGGTCATTACTGCAGCCTGTCAGGTAGTTACATGGGTCATTACTGCAGCCTGTCAGGTAGTTAAATGGGTCATTACTGCAGCCTGTCAGGTAGTTAAATGGGTCATTACTGCAGCCTGTCAGGTAGTTACATGGGTCATTACTGCAGCCTGTCAGGTAGTTACATGGGTCATTACTGCAGCCTGTCAGGTAGTTAAATGGGTCATTACTGCAGCCTGTCAGGTAGTTACATGGGTCATTACTGCAGCCTGTCAGGTAGTTAAATGGGTCATTACTGCAGCCTGTCAGGTAGTTACATGGGTCATTACTGCAGCCTGTCAGGTAGTTAAATGGGTCATTACTGCAGCCTGTCAGGTAGTTAAATGGGTCATTACTGCAGCCTGTCAGGTAGTTACATGGGTCATTACTGCAGCCTGTCAGGTAGTTACATGGGTCATTACTGCAGCCTGTCAGGTAGTTAAATGGGTCATTACTGCAGCCTGTCAGGTAGTTACATGGGTCATTACTGCAGCCTGTCAGGTAGTTAAATGGGTCATTACTGCAGCCTGTCAGGTAGTTACATGGGTCATTACTGCAGCCTGTCAGGTAGTTAAATGGGTCATTACTGCAGCCTGTCAGGTAGTTACATGGGTCATTACTGCAGCCTGTCAGGTAGTTACATGGGTCATTACTGCAGCCTGTCAGGTAGTTACATGGGTCATTACTGCAGCCTGTCAGGTAGTTACAGTGCCTTCGGAAAGTGTTCAGACCCCTTGAATTTTTTCACATTGTTAAGTTATTATTATTATTCTAAAATTGATTGTTTTTTTTTGCTCATTTAATAATGACAAAGCAAAACCAGGTTGTTTTAGAAATTTGTGCTAATTCATAAATGTGTAAACTGATATCACATTTACATAATTATTCAGACCCTTTACTCAGTACTTTGTTGAAGTACCTCTGGCAGCAATTACAGCCTCAAGTCTTCTTGGGTATGACGCTACAAGCTTGACACACCTGTATTTGGGGAATTTCTCCCATTCTTCTCTGCAGTTCTGTCAGGTTGGATGGGGAGCGTCGCTGCACAGCTATTTTCAGGTCTATCCAGAGATGTTCGATCAGGTTTAAGTCCGGGCTCTGGCTGGGCCATTCAAGGACATTGAGACTTGTCCTGAAGGCACTCCTGCATTGTCTTGGCTGTGTGCTTAGGGTTGTTGTCCTGTTGGTGGAAGCTGAACCTTCACCCCAGTCTGAGGCCCTGAGCGCTCAGGTTTTCATCAAGGATCTTTCTGTGCTTTTGCTCTGTTCATTTTTCCCACAATCCTGACTAGTCTCCCAGTCCCTGCTGCTGAAAAACATCCCCACAGCATGATGCTGCCACCACCATGCTTCACCGTAGGGATGGTGCCAGGTTTCCTACATACGTGACGCTTGGCATTCAGGCCAAAGAGTTCAATCTTGGTTTCATCAGACCAGAGATTCTTGTTTCTCATGGCCTGAGTCTTTAGGTGCCTTTTGGCAAACTCCAAGCTGGCTGTCATGTGCTTTTTCCTGAGGAGTGTCTTCCGTCTGGCCACTCTACCATAAAGGCCTGATTGGCGGAGTGTTGCAGAGATGGTTGTCCTTCTGGAAGGTTCTCCCATCTCCACAGAGGAACTTTGGAGCTCTGTCAGAGTGACCATCGGGTTCTTCACCTCCCTGACCAAGGCCCTTCTACCCCGATTGCTCAGTTTTGCCGGGCGGCCAGCTCTAGGAAGAGTTGATGGTTCCAAACTTCTTGCATTTAAGAATGACGAGGCCACTGTGTTCTTGGGGACCTTTAATGCTGCAGAAATGTTTTGGTATCCTTCCCCAGATCTGTGCCTCGACACAATCCCGTCTCAGAACTCCACAGACAATTCCTTCGACCTCATGACTTGGTTTTTGCTCTGACATGCACTGGCAACTGTGGCACCTTATATAGACAGGTGTTTTCCTTTCCAAATCATGTCCAATCAATTGAATGTACCACAGGTGGACTCCAATGAAGTTGTAGAAACATCTCAAGGATGATCAATGGAAACAGGATGCACCTGAGCTCAATTTCGAGTCTCATAACGAAGGGTCTGAAATACTTATGTAAATAAATTAGCAAATTTTCTTAACCTGTTTTCGCTTTGTCATTATGAGGTATTATGTGTAGATTGCTGAGGATTTTTTTAAACTTAATCTAATTAGGATAAGGCTGTAACATAAAATGTGGAAAAAGTCAAGGGGTCTGAATACTTACCAAAGGCACTGTATATACAGTACCAGTCAAAAGTTTGGACACCTACTCATTCAAGGGTTTTTCTTTATTTTTACTATTTTCTACATTGTAGAATAATAGTGAAGATGTCAAAACAATGAAATAACACATGGAATCATGTAACTAAAGAATTGTTCAATCTAAAATATATTTAGATTTGTTTTTCGAAGTAGCCACCCTTTGCCTTGACATCTTTGCACACTCATGGCATTCTATCAACCAGCTTCATGAGGAATGCTTTTCCAACAGTTTTGAAGGAGTTCCCACATGCTGAGCAGTTGTTGGTTGCTTTTCCTTCAGTCTGCAGTCCAATTCAACCCAATTTGAGATGGTTTAGGATGATGTCGGGTGATTGTGGAGGCCAGGTCATCTGATACAGCACTCCATCACTCTCCCTCTTGGTCAAATAGCCCTTACACAGCCTGGAGGTGTTTTTGGGGTCATTGGCCTGTTGAAAAATAAATGATGGTCCCACTAAGCGCAAACCAGAAGGGATGGTGTATCTCTGCAGAATGCTGTGGTAGTCATGCTGGTTAAGTGTGCCTTGAATTCTAAATAAATCACAGACCGTGTCACCAGCAAAGCACTATCACACCACCACCTCCATACTTCACAGTTGGAGCCATACATGTGGAGATCATCTGTTCACCTACTCTGCATTTCAAAGACACGGCGGTCCAAAAAAATCTCAAATTTGGACTCATCAGACCAAAGGACAGGTTCCCACCGGTCTAATTTCCATTGCTCGTGTTTCTTGGCCCTGATCTACTCCCTAAAGTATAGTAATACAATAGTAATCATAATAATATTACTTACAATTACATGGATTATTGACTGCTTGCATCATTTTGGTTTAACAAACTCATAATCCTTAATCTGGACAACTGTAGAGAATTATCTGCATTTATCTGCTGACAAAGGCTTGACTCAAGGAGAGAAGAGTTAATGCTAACTCCATATCGTGAGGAGATATTCTTCCTGAAAAAAATGCAGCGTCTGAGAATTGTATCTTGTTACTCATTTTGTTCCTCACACTCCCTGGTTGGTCGGACAGACTGGCTTCCCGGTACAGAGAGGGATTTGGCCAAGTGAAAAGAACTGAGTTAAGACTATGATGAATGCTTCCATGAAGTGGGTCCACATCCCCATTTTGTATTGATTGTTTGTACTTGAACAGGAATTTAAACAAGTAAACTCATTGCAGTAAACTCGCTTAGTGTATTGTTACAGAAATGCAGAATGAGTAATTGTCCCTCTCTTTTCACTTTATATCTGCAAAATAATGAAATAAAATTAAGATGTATCACTTTTAAGAGGCAAATGTCTTTATTATGCAGTGGGCTGGGTATACAGTGATGTCAGTCTGAATGCATTGCCACTCCTGACCAATGAACCACGCTCCCCAGCTCCGGCCTCATTTCTGGGATTTCTCCCCAAATTGAACCCACATTTTGACTGTTTTCACAAGCAATACCTGCACTGCTTTGGGACCTCTAGGGAGGCTGAGGGGCGGGAGGGGGGATATTGGGCCCCTGATTAAATCAGCCTAATGGACAGACTGCCAATCAGATAGGAAGAGTACCCTAAGGTCTGAGGGCTGGACTATAGGCTAGTCTGTCTGTCTCAACATTGAGTCTCAAAGGAAATGTTCATAATTGCTGTTGCAGTTTGCACTGAAATGAGTCTATGAGAAAGACTGCTGGTTGCTGAAAGGTTGACAATAAGCAGCCTCCATCTAAAACCCTTTCCCATAATATTGTATAGGCCCAAGACTTTAGCATCCACATGCCATGCTAGGGTCTATTCAGGAGGGAGAAATAGATTGCCTAGAACAGATATCAATGGCATGTAGAATATAGAGAATCAGGTCAACTCTATACATTACGGTTAGAATTGCAGATAGAAATTCATCACCTCATTGGCTGTGTAGCCGACAGCACTGCATCTCTGCATGGCCATTGGCTCTTCTCTGTCTGTGGTTTGTTACACAACATGTCTCTCTTTGAGGATGTAACTCTTGTTACTCTACAGGTGGAAGAGTGAAGACCTGGAAGAGACGGTGGTTCATTCTGACTGACAACTGCCTGTACTACTTTGAATACACAACGGTAAGTTAGTGTGGTTTTATCAATGAGAGACCTCTGTAGCAGATGCAGCCCGGCCCTTTGATCTAAATGCACCAAGGTCCAGCAATTAACACGATGTATGGAACCATCTGGGAGGTCTGCTGCACATCTGGCCTAGCCAGACCCCCCCCCCCCCCCCCCCATTATCCTATACACACTGATGACAGTACAGCCCCAACACACCACAGCTTAGAGCCCACTACCAGGATTGAGTCCAGTCCCTGGACGTCCCCTCCCTGCTGTGTTCTCTCATTAAGAGAAAGACCGGGCTGTTCTGTTCCTCAAGGTCTCCTCTGCCCCCAGACACAATAGAAACCCACTGTAGGATTGGGTTACTCCCTTAAGTAACTTCCTCGTACAATAGAATATTGTCCGAAAATTGCTGATTTATACACACTTATGTGAATAAAACACACATTAATAATTTTTTGTTATTGAACCAGCAGCACAAAACAATTGGCCTGTAAGTATATGCTGTGTGGCTACATATTAAATAAATGAATGTGTTCTTCACGTCTGCAGGACAAGGAACCTCGTGGGATCATTCCTTTGGAGAACCTCAGTATAAGAGAAGTGGATGAGCCCAGGAAACCTGTAAGTTCCTCAAAATATACTGAAACACTTTCTAAGAAAGGACTAAAAGCACTGAACACTTCTAGTCCCTCTTCACTGTAACACTCTTCAACGGGACTAACTGTCCCTCTTCACTGTAACACTCTTCAACGGGACTAACTGTCCCTCTTCACTGTAACACTCTTCAACGGGACTAACTGTCCCTCTTCACTGTAACACCCTTCAACAGGACTAACTGTCCCTCTTCACCGGGACTAACTGTCCCTCTTCACTGTAACACTCTTCACCGGGACTAACTGTCCCTCTTCACCGGGACTAACTGTCCCTCTTCACTGTAACACTCTTCAACAGGACTAACTGTCCCTCTTCACTGTAACACTCTTCAACAGGACTAACTGTCCCTCTTCACTGTAACACTCTTCAACGGGATTAACTGTCCCTCTTCACTGTAACACTCTTCAACAGGACTAACTGTCCCTCTTCACCGGGACTAACTGTCCCTCTTCACTGTAACACTCTTCAACAGGACTAACTGTCCCTCTTCACTGTAACACTCTTCAACGGGACTAACTGTCCCTCTTCACTGTAACACTCTTCAACGGGACTAACTGTCCCTCTTCACTGTAACACTCTTCAACAGGACTAACTGTCCCTCTTCACTGTAACACTCTTCACCGGGACTAACTGTCCCTCTTCACTGTAACACTCTTCAACAGGACTAACTGTCCCTCTTCACCGGGACTAACTGTCCCTCTTCACTGTAACACTCTTCACCGGGACTAACTGTCCCTCTTCACCGGGACTAACTGTCCCTCTTCACTGTAACACTCTTCAACAGGACTAACTGTCCCTCTTCACTGTAACACTCTTCAACAGGACTAACTGTCCCTCTTCACTGTAACACTCTTCAACGGGACTAACTGTCCCTCTTCACTGTAACACTCTTCAACAGGACTAACTGTCCCTCTTCACCGGGACTAACTGTCCCTCTTCACTGTAACACTCTTCACCGGGACTAACTGTCCCTCTTCACCGGGACTAACTGTCCCTCTTCACTGTAACACTCTTCAACAGGACTAACTGTCCCTCTTCACTGTAACACTCGTCAACATGACTAACTGTCCCTCTTCAACATAACTAATTATTTGTCTTCACTGTAACTAGTTCTGTACTCGCATCTCACTCTCACTGTCGTCCAATCAGAACTGTTTCGAGCTCTACAACCCCAACCACAAGGGTTCGTTGATCAAGGCGTGTAAGACTGAGGCGGACGGCCGGGTCGTCGAGGGCAACCACACAGTGTACAGGATATCAGCGCCCACCACAGAGGAGAAGGAGGAGTGGATCAAATCCATCAAGTATGTTTTTGTCTATAACCCACCTAAGGTTTTGGGAGTTTTACCCCCATGTAAACACAACATATATTACTCACCAGGGTCCAAAGCCCATAGTCATCTGCTAGGAGACACCAATGAATCTCAACGATTCAATGGCAAAGCTAGGATTAAACCAGTATGTATGTATCCACTGACACTTCTTTGAAGATGGGTTGGTCTTCACACAAAGCACCATGACCATGTGTGAACTCTTTGATGTAACTGTGTGACAGACTAACCCATATGGCTGAGAGGCTCACTTTCTCAGTTTGCGGTAGACAAGACTGGGCTCAGAGTTGATCTGAGCTCTCTGGAGGTTAAATGGGTTTCTGTTTGATAAAGCTCTGTAGAGTGTCCTGTAGGCAGGAGCGCTAGAACACACATGCTACACTCTCTCTTTCTAGCATTCAGTCTCAATTTGTTCCTCTTCGTGTTTTCGCAAAATCCACACTATTTATCAGGCACCACTGCTGTTTAGTTAAGGAGAGAAGGAATGATGAAAGTGCTCTGTTAAATTGGACCCAGAGGGTGATTGATCATTGCTCCTCTCAGCTGTGCTTTCCAATGATCAATATCTGCTGTGAAATCATATTATATGATGCTCTCATCAGGCATGAAGATATAGAAACACCATTAGGATTGAACGCTGGGTTTCCATTAGAACCAACAGAATAGATTTTTCTGCTCGTGCCACAACCTTACTGGCAAGCTTGTTTGGATGAAGTGGATGCAATACACAGGGGAACATGATGAGTATGTCAACTTTAGTTGTGCAATTATCATAACTTTAGATGGGGTGTTGGAAAATGAGTTTACAGTGGGAGAATTGGGAAACCAGTGCCAATCCTAGTCCATACCAGCCCTGTATGAAATCTCAGCCGTAGGTCAACTTTATAGGCCTCTTCATTGTGTTGTAGCTGTCAGACTGTGCAGAAGAGGCCAGATCTGGGTTGCTTTACCTCACATACATACACCCTTTCTGTACTCTGAGTCCGCTTCAGTCTCCCCTGTGGTCAGCATGATACACACACCGAACGACCATCCCAGCATGTCCTGTGTTCCTACTGCCAGGAAAGCAGTGAATTACTTAGCCCTATTACAGTCCCATTGGATGCAAGGCTTGGACCTTTATGGGTTTTCCCCTCTGCAGCCTCCAAGGGAAAATATGAGTGTATTATAGTCTAGACAGTCTGCACTAATGTACCAAAGAACACACCTGTTGCCCTGTCAACTTTTTTCAATTTGTACTAATGACATGCCACTGGCTTTGAGTGTGTCTATGTATGCGGATGACTCAACACTATACGTCAGCTACTACAGCGACTGAAATCACTGCCACACTTAACAAAGAGCTGCAGTTAGTTTCAGAATGGGTGACAAAGAATAAGTTACTCCTACTCATTTCAAAAACTAAAAGCTTTATATTTGTGACAAATCATTCACTAACCCTAAATCTTGTAATGAATAATGTGGTGATTGAGCAAGTTGAGATGACTAAACTGCTTGGAGTAACCCTGGATGGTAAACTGTCATAGTCAAAACATATTGCTACAACAGTAGCTAAGATAGGGAGCAGTCTGTCCATAATAAAGCACTACTCTACCTTCTTAACAGTACTATCAACAAGGCAGGTCCTTCAGGCCGTGGTTTTGTGACAACTGTTCAGTCTTGTGGTCAGGTGCCACAAAGAGAGACTTGGGAAAATGTCAATTGGCTCAGAACGGGGCAGCACGGCTGGCAGAGAGCTAACATTAATAATATGCATGTCAATCTCTCTTGGCTCAAAGTGGAAGAGAGATTGAATTAACTTGTATTTAGGGGAGGTATTGTCATGTTGAATGCACCGAGGTGTCTGTTTGAACTACTGGCACACAGCTCGGACACCCATGCATACCCCACAAGACATGCCACCAGAGGTCCCTTCACAGTCCCCAAGTCCAGAACCGAATTTGGGAGGTGCAGAGTACTACATAGAGCCATGACTACATGGAACTCTATTCCACGTCAAGTAACTCATGCAAGCAGTAAAATTAGATTTAAAAAAATAACAGATAAAAATACACCTTTTGGAACAGCGGGAACTGTGAAGCAACACAAACATAGACGCATGCATACCATCACACGATAACATACGCACTATACACGTACCCATGGATTTTGTAGATATGTGGTAGTAAAGTAGGGGCATGAGGGCACACACTTAGTGTGTTGTGAATGTATAACTGCTTTCATTTTGATGGACTCCAAGAATAGTAGCTGCTGTCTTGGCAGGAACTAATGGGGATCCATAATAAATACAAATAAGAAACCACTTGATTGTGTTACAGCTCTTTTGAGGTCCTCTGTCAGAGCAGAATGCTATAATGTAGGTTAAAATGTGTACTGTGCTGATACTGAATGTAGTAAAGCTGGGGAAACTATTCCCCCGCCTGCTCATGAAGGGTAAAGCTGGGGAAACTATTCCCCCGCCTGCTCATGAAGACGTACATAGGCTACTGTAATACACAACCATTGTCTATTTTTCATAACCAATCTCTTCTTTCTACAGAGCAAGCATCAGCAGGGATCCTTTCTATGACATGCTGGCAACCAGGAAGCGGAGAATAGCCAATAAGAAGTGAGGAGGAGCGCCTGGCCACACCCTCCCCATCATCAGTGACACCAGCATAGATCCCGGTCTGTCCAGGAGACCAGGGGGGTCTCTTTCACTCAGCCCAGGGTCAGGATACATGGCTGCGTGGCCACAGCAGAGACCAGGGTAAGGGGATCCAGATGTCGTGGGGAATTGACTTTGGATGCTCCACTTCATCAGCATGGATAAAGGACAAGATGGGGAAGGGCATTTGATAGTTGTCATCAGTTTCTTTTCAGATGTATGTGTGAATACAATTCACACAACTGTAAATTCTATGAAGTGTGAATGTACAGTATTGAGGACACAATGAGAAACTGTATGGTCTGTGCTTACCCAATGTCCCACACAGACTGAGCTTTCGTCAGCGATATAAGCCTGCTCAAAGAAACATGGATATTGTTGCCCTCTAGTGGGTGAGTTGAGTATGATTTCAATGTCAGAAGACCCTACATTTATGAATCAGCTGGTCTGATTTTCCACCCCTGAAATGATTGACACTAATACAATAGGGATGGGGTTTTATTTTTTTCAATTTCTGTGTAACAATGAGATGCCCATGCCAGAGAGAGATCTCTATGGTGAAGGAGATGTGACTTGGAGAAGGATGCCATTTTGTCTTAGAGCTATAATACATTGTCATGTTTGTGGGACAGTTATCTAAAGCTAGTTTATGTATTGATTCAAAGTCCACCGCTATAAATCTTTTTTTTCTTCATATTTTCTCTAATTACAAAAATGATTTTTTCATGTTTACATTGTGTGTGTGTATATCTGTGTATACACTTTACATGTTTATAATTTGTGTTTCTGTAGCATGTAAAAGTTATGTATGGCTAGCCTATATACCCACTTAAAGTTGAGCATTAAGAGTACATACTGCAGTGGAAGAAACCCTGAACTCCAACTTCTCAGAGCAAATGGAGGGGAAAAAAATAGTCTTCATATTTCTAAGGTAAACAGATAATGACGTAACAGCCAAGCCAGCTGGGTTTCACATGGGAAGGTGACAAGGTGAAACAACTCCTCACTAGGGGCTCTGACTCAAATTTAAATCATGACGCTGAATTAAAAGGCAACGTTCCTGCAATCTGTAACACTTCGGGGATCCAGACTGAAGAGCGCCTCAAGGTTTGGATCTACAACGCCCCAGGGTGAGACTGACAGATCAGTGAACTTTCTACAGGTCCAAGTGTAAAGGTTCACATGATTCTCAGCGTTGCAGGAGCCTTTGAACTGTTGAGGATTTTGAATAAAATAGAATGTTCAGATATTCTCCTGTGTCACTGACATGTGACTATGAACTGAGTACCCAGGTCCTGGTTTGAACTCCCTCACTGTCATTGTGTAACCTGGAAACAATATGAAAAATGACCTTACGACTGTTAGCCTTGAATCCAGAGTGTTTCAACAGTCTTATCTGACGATCTTAAAAGCAATCAATTAAACAATCGCTGATATGCAAAATCTTTTACCAAAATTCAGAGAACGGACTTCATCCGTCCAATACAAAGGCAGACACTATTCCCATCGGTGTGTACATGCCCAGTTAATCAACAGCTTTCACTCCAACAAACAATGTGTGTAAACAAAGATGAGTTACTTTGACATTAGCAAATGTATTTACGCCTTTTTATATACCTTGTACAATGTATACATTTGACATGCTATTGTAGAACAAAAAATGTGTTAACATGACCATGTCTTTTTAGGTAGAAAAAAAAAACAAGCAAACCATTCTACCTATTTCACTGACTTGTGTCAATTTAGAACAAGGTCTAAATTACATCGTGGTAATTCTCTAAAACAAAACTATTCCTGATACAGGACTTATGAATAAACTGATAGTACAGTTCGAAATTTAATTCACAGTATTTCTTATGGACGCTAGAAAACATTTTTAAAAAGCAGAAACACAGGTCCAAAGCCATAAGAGATAACATGATTATTGTTCAGCTTTTTTTTTAATGCTTGAATAACAAGTTAAAAGAATTGGACATCTCAGTGAGAGCAAGATGCAGAGGGAGGGAGACGATCTTAGGCTTTCGAAAGTAACAAAGAGCTGTCCTGAAGTCTCTCCAGGGTAGGTGGAGTTGTGTTACGTACACACATAGTCACACCAGGCCAGCTCCTTCAGACACTACTCACTCAATAACATTTCCCTCCATCAGAGAGAGGTTTTATACCTCCACCTATACAGATATGTGGATAATGGTGACAAACTTGCAGCCAACTGATGTCATACCAAACAGGTCATCTCCTAGGCAAGAAAACTATTCGTCTTCTTTTTGGATTATTTTCCCAGTTGATCAGTTCTCCGAGGAGGAACAAAGTCCTGAGTCTTCCACTGTGCAGCTTATTCATTTGTTAATTATTTATCATAAATGTATATTGAGTGACGAGTGAAGTTTAAAAAAATCTATTTAAAAAAAGAATCTAGTAGAATGTTAATTTCTCATGTGGTAAAAATACAGTATATTCCCAATAATACAGCACCACGTTCAAATATTAGGGATGACATTCCTGTTGCTGTTGAATTTCACTTTTATATAAAGGTTGATATTTAAAGTAAAGTATTCCAAGTCTGCATTGAGAGGGAAAGATGTCAGGTTTGCAGACAGTCCCATCAGTCTTTACACAATCAAGATGAGTTGAAACCGGCTCCTGGTTTTCCACTCATAACCATGCACAGTCCAGCATAGAGATTCTGAGAGTAAGACAGAGGCAAAGGAAAGATACTTACATTGTTCTGTGTGTCTGGTCAAACAGAGAAAATCTACTGTCTAAGGTCATTGTACAGTCCATTGGTAGAACATTCGTGGGAGTTTCCATTGGGTTGACCTAAGCCATTACCTACAACAAAACATTATGGTCAAAATGATAGATTAACACAGTGACAAACTGAGAAACAACCACCTATAGAAACCACATCTGCTTGTTTTATTACCTGTGTGTTCGTTGAAGTGCGATGCGTTTTGAGGAGCTGCTGTTGGTGATCCATCACGAGAGGAGAAGGAGCGGTCGTTGTCATCGGCGCGATGGCGTTTCTTAGGGTAGCTGTTGTCATAGCCATCGTCCTGGTAACGTTGCTTCTTGCTCGCCCTCTCATCGTCGCTGCTGCTTGCCCTGCGACCCTCCCGGGGGGCATTGGGGTCACGGTGCACCTCGGGACTCTGGGTAGAGTGGATCTCACCCCCTGACTTATCCTCCGTGTCAGTGTCGTACCTCCTACTTTTGTTGTGTTTGGAGGAACTGCTGCCGTCGGCTGCCCTGTCAGAGGAATTCACGTCAAAGGTCCTGGAAGATAGAACACCCAGGTCAGAGCTAATATAGATCAGTTGTTACTTTATCTGACAGTGTCTCATTGTGGAGGCTTAAGAAAGAAGAAAGACTGCCTTACCTATTCTCTCGGTGCCTCTCTCTGTCCTTGGACTTCTTCTTCTTGCTCTTCTTGGGTTTCTTGGCCCGACACTCCTCAGAGCTGTCCTTTCTCTCCTCTCTGTGAGGCTCGGGTCGTTTCACCAGGGCTGGGAGGGACTGACTGGGCTTGGTGCTGGAGCTCAGTGGGGTGGGCAGAGGGGTCTCCTGTGAAGGGTAGTAACACCTCTCTTTACCTTCATCCCTCCACCTTGAGCGTCCATGAGGCTCCTCTCTGTGTGGGAGGTTGTGGTGGCTGTGCTCCCTCCTGTCCCTATTCCTGTCCTTACTCGTTCTGTGGTGGTAATGGTGGTGACAGCGGTCCCTGTCCCTCTCTCTGGGGTGATAGCGTCGCTGTGAGAGGAATGCCTCAGACTCCCAGTTCCGGTGTCTGTCCCGGCTGAGCGAGCGGTCCCGGTACGACCGGTGGTGGTCTCTGTCTCGGTGGTCTCGCCGGTGCCGGTAGTGGTCTGAGTCATGGTCCCAGTTGCGTTCACGGCTCCTGTCCCGGTGGTACCTATCCCCTTCTCTGTCTTTATCCCGGTCAGAAGAGTACAGCCGGTCTCGATCCCTATCGCAGTCCGAAGAATGTAGTCGGCCTTTCTCCTTATCCCGATCGGAAGAGTTCAACCCGCTTTTCTGCCCCCGATCGGAAGAGTTCAACACGCTTTTCTCCTCCCGATCGGAAGAGTTCAACCCGCCTTTCTCCTCCCGATCGGAAGAGTTCAACCCGCTTTTCTGCTCCCGATCGGAAGAGTTCAACCCGCCTTTCTCCTCCCGATCGGAAGAGTTCAACCCGCCTTTCTCCTCCCGATCGGAAGAGTTCAACCCGCTTTTCTGCTCCCGATCGGAAGAGTTCAACCCGCCTTTCTCCTCCCGATCGGAAGAGTTCAACCCGCTTTTCTCCTCCCGAACGGAACAGTTCAACCCGCTTTTCTCCTCCCGAACGGAAGAGTTCAACCCGCCTTTCTCCTCCCGATCGGAAGAGTACATCTGGTCTCTTCCATCTCTGGAGCTGGGCTTTCCATCCAGCCCTACAGCTGGGCTGTTCTGGGTCTCCCTGATGTCCTCCCCAGATCCCCTGTGTGGGGCTCCAAGATCTTTCGTGGCTCCCAGGCCTGGCCCGGAGAGGACTGGGGCGACTGGGGTACTGAGGGAGCGGGGGGTGGGCTGGAGGAATAAGACCCCAGGGTTGGAGCTGGATTCCCTCAAGGTGTCGGTAAGTGGTTTAGCTCCAACATCAGCCAATGAGGATGGAGGTTTAGCAGCGGTTGATGGTGCGTGGTGAGGGAGGGGGCCAGAGTGAGTTTTAGCCCTTTTCTCTGGGGTGAGGGAGAGGCGGCTGTCGATGTCGGCACTGTGCAGGCCTTGAGAGGTGCTGGCCTGGCTGGGGGTGGTGCAATACACCTCTTTGCTGTAGAAAAATACAACATTTTCATGAATTACTGGATCTTCAAATCATCAAGCAACGTGGATCAAAAGAAGAGAATTTGATCACGCTCACCTTGGGCCACTGGGGTGAGCCTCCGCCCCATTAGGCATGCTGGAACCCAAACCGGGCGACATCGCATGACCGCTACCATGGATCTGCACAACAACAGACACACATAATGAGTACACGTGTTGATGTGATTTGTGGAGTTCAGTAAAGTATTTAAAATGTGTGTCGACCTTCTCAGGGTGTTTGATGTTGTGGTGTCCGTTCTGACTGAGTTTGGAGAAGCTGTTGGTCCCGTTACGGTGCATGGTAGCCTTGCCATTACCGATGCCGTTGGTCTTGAGGGTCAGCACTCTGGGGACGGGGCCGTAGACGGTCTCTCCCTTCCTCCCGTTAACGTGAGGCTTAGCCGTGCCGTTCCCCAGACCACTGCCTCCCTCCTGGTCCGACTCCTCAGACGACTCCTGGCCGTACGGCACCAGGAACGACGCCCCGTGACCGTTTCTGTTAACGGAGGCAGTGCCGTTAATGCGAGGATCCTGGGGCGTAGACATGTCTGATGTAGACTGTGACGAAGAGGACAGCTGGGCATAAGAGGATGATGAGGGGCGGATCTGTTTGCCCTGACCAATGAAGAAGGAGAGCTTCTGGCGCTTGGCAGGGTCAGGGATGCCTGTGGGACGGTTGAGAGGATGGGAGGAAGAGGTGGCGAGCGGGCTGTAGCTAGTCTTGCCCATGCTGTCGTCACTGCTGGTGCTGGGCTTAGAGCCAGAGGGGTAGTCCCTTAGCAAGCCGTTCCCATTGACGTGAAAGATGTTCTGGGAGGGGGGAGGGAGAGGGGGCACGCATTGGTTACAGGCTCTTACTAAACATCTTGCCTCTGAACAGATGATTGTGCAAAAGCTGGTGTGTTTAGGCTGTACCTTGGCCATGTGTGGGGGCAGCTGTGGCCCTATGAAGCCAGTGCTGGTGTGTCGTGGCCCAATGTTGACCCGGGGTGTGAGGATGGGGCGGGGGGACAACTGGCTGAGGGGCCCCGGGGTCCGGCACGTGTGATTGTAGTCCCCTCCATTCTTCAGATCAGGTGACCTGGTGGCCAGAACAGGCAGCACCCATCACAGATCAAAAACCTCAACCACAAAGGGAAAACAACCTGCACAGAACTGTTGCGTGGTCCAACACAATGCTTTAACATGCCAATATTTTACACCATTCAAACAAGGCTCCCCTTGGTTGACATGAATGGGAGCTACTCACCTGATGTAGAAGAGGACGTACGCCTGCTGGTTGAGGACTGACCTGATGTCACTGACCAACACAGAGGAGTCATTCAACTGGTACCACTGGCCATTGCTAGCCTGAAAGAGAGAGATTTATAAAACATGCATCACACTGACATACGTAAGTATGAACATAATCCTTTATAGAAGACTAATCAAACATTTGGCTTACATAGAAAGGGTGAGAGGATTATTCACATGGGGGTTTGGGTTGTCGTCGTTAAGCTTTCTCTTTCATTGATTGTTTGAGAACCATTCCTACTAATGACTTCTGTCAATATTGGAGCTTACCTTGAAGTAGCAGTAGTAATATATTAGGTTAGATGTTAGGGCTTACCCCAACATGGTGTATTTTAGGAAGCCCTAAAATACAGTGCATTCGGGAAAGTATTCAAACCGATTCCCTTTTTCCACTTTGTTACGTTACAGCCTTATTCTATTTTCAGGCCTCTCCAGAGATGTCCGATCCGGGTTCTGGCTGGGCCACTCAAGGACATTCAGAGACTTCGTCATTCCTGCATCGTCTTGTCTGTGTGCTTAGGGTCGTTGTCTTGTTCGAAGGTGAACCATCGCCCCAGTCTGAGGTCCTGAGCGCTCTATAGCAGGTTTTCATCAAGGATCGTTCTGTACTTTGCTCTGTTCATCTTTCCCTTGATCCTGACTAGTCTCCCAGTCCCTGCTGCTGAAAAACATCCCCACAGCATGATGCTGCCACCACCATGCTTCACCATAGGGATGGTGCCAGGTTTCCTCCAGATGTGACGCTTGGCATTTAGGCCAAAGAGTTCAATCTTGGTTTCATCAGACCAGAGAATCTTGTTTCTCATTGTCTGAGAGTCTTTTAGGTGCCTTTTGGCAAACTCCAAACAGGCTGTCATGTGCCCTTTAATGAGGAGTGGCTTCCATCTGGCCACTCTACCATAAAGGCCTGATTGGTGGAGTGCTGCAGAGATGGTTGTCCATCGGGAAGGTTCCCCTATCTTCACAGAGTGACCATCGGGTTCTTGGTCACCTCCCCTGACCAAGTCCCTTCTCCCCCGATTGCGCAGTTTGGCCGGGCGGCCAGCTCTAGAAAGAGTCTTGGTGGTTACAAACCTTTTCCATCTAAGAATGATGAGGCCTCTGTGTTCTTGGTGACCTTCAATGCTGCAGAAAGTTTTTGGTAACCTTTCCCAGATCTGTGCCTCGACACAATCCTGTCTCAGATCTATACGGACAAATCCTTCGACCTCATGCCTTGGTTTTTGCTCTGACGTGCACTGTCAAATGTGGGACCTTATATAGACAGGTGTGTGCCTTTCCAAATCATGTCCAATCAATTGAACTTACCCCAGGTGGGCTCCAACGAAGTTGTAGAAACATCAAGGATGATGGGGCTCCGAGTGGCGCAGTGGTCTAAAGGCTAGAGGTGTAACTACACTGGTTCAAATCCAGGTTGTATCACAACCAGCCGTGATTGGGGGTCCTATAGGGCAGCGCACAATTGGCCCAGCGTCTTTGGCCGTTGTAGGCCGTCATTTTAAATAAGAATGTGTTCTTAATGACTTGCCTAGTTAAATAAAGATAAAATAAAATGATCAAATCAAATCAAATGTATTGATATAGCCCTTCGTACATCAGCTGATATCTCAAAGTGCTGTACAGAAACCCAGCCTAAAACCCCAAACAGCAAGCAATGCAGGTGTAGAAGCACGGTGGCTAAGAAAAACTCCCTAGATGTAAACATTAGAATGACACATTTCCTGAACAAATTCAGTGATATCTGCTAACCAGACGTGTCGACCTCTCATTAAGCGATGGTCTTGTATTGCTTCATCTTCAAATAATATTTTTGCAGGAATCTCCTTGCGAATGATTTTGCCGAAGATTGTATTTGTAAGATTGGTTTGAAAAGAATGTGAATTAAGACTACTGTGAATAGTGTCTTAATAATAAAGGAGTCTTTTCGCACCAGGTATGGTTGTTAAACATTTGCCAGATGCCGAGAAGACGATCAAACTTGACTATCTAGAGGAAGTAAAAGTTGTAACAAGACTTTAAAAAAATTACTACTTCTACTTAAGAGAGAGAACGATAAACAGATTGAGACAGATTCAAATGGAAAAGACAGGTAATTGTAAATTCTGCCAAAGCGTTACAAAACAAAAATGTGGGGAGAGACCAAGTTACTTTGTTGAAGGTTTTTGTTTGATTTTTTCAGAATGGCACAAATTCCCCGATATCAGGGGAATACTATTGTACACATTAAAACATTCCAGGACAAAAATAAAGTTGTACTGAATTGAAATCCTTCTATCCATCTATTCCTCTTTGTATTTTTCACCCCGTCACAACATCTCTCTCCTTTCTCGTCCCGTCACACCATCTCTCTCCTTTCTCGTCCTGTCACGCGTCGATACGTGCCGAGAGGAAGGGAGAAAAGAAGAAGTCGAACGCGAACTGTCATTGCTTACATGTATGCATAAATAAGACCTTATAGATGCCAAGTATTGGTCATGATATGGTTTCAGTTTTTTTGATCAATGGAAACAGGATGCACCAGAGCTCAACTTCGAGTCTCATAGCAAAGGGTCTGAATAATTATGTAGATAAAAACATATTTTTCGCTTTGTCATTATTGTATGTAGATGGAATAAAAATCTATTTTGGAAAAGGGCTGTAACGTAATAAAATGTGGAAAAAGTCCAGGGGTCTGAATACTTTCTGAATGCACCGTATATTAGTGCTTACTTTGACGTAGCAGTAGTAGTGTCCAGCGTGGCAGCTGAAGCCAGAGTGCACCAGGACAGCATAGAGCACGTAGACCTGGGGCTCGCCGTGGGATTGAGACATGAAGGGACGCAGGTCTAGGCACTCAGCATACCTTACATCCTAAAGGAGAGAAACAGGCAATGGCAGTGGAAATCTAGATAAAGATCTGTTTAAAAAAACAAACTGATTTCCATGTACATTTTGCTGTCACTGACCATGTTTCCTGATGTCTTACCTTAGCGATCTTGCCCCCGTTGTAGTTGGCAAATCGCTTCAGTGAGATGGTGAGCACATTAGCGCTGCGGTGGATGGTGAATCTCTTAGAGGCTGGAACCATCTTCTTACACCTGCACAGACAGATCAGTTAGAAATACCAAAAACAAAACATGCAGAATTGGGTCGCAATAACACTGGTTTAGGCAGCTCTATACTGAGATGAACAACAATAACACTGGTTTAGGCAGCTCTATACTGAGATGAACAACATTAACACTGGTTTAGGCAGCTCTATACTGAGATGAACAACAATAACACTGGTTTAGGCAGAATTTTGCTGAGATGAACAATAATAATACTGGTTTAGGCAGCTCTATACTGAGATGAACAACAATAACACTGGTTTAGGCAGCTCTATACTGAGATGAACAACAATAACACTGGTTTAGGCAGCTCTATACTGAGATGAACAACAATAACACTGGTTTAGGCAGCATTTTGCTGAGATGAACAATAATAATACTGGTTTAGGCAACGTTTTGCTGAGAAGAACAATAAATTAATCCAGATCTACTCACTTAGCGCATCTGTAGGCATTCTCTCCATCTAGCTGCTCAGGCTTAACAAACTGTTCCAGAGCCTTTGTGATACTGGGAGCAGTCTGAAAGGTAACACGGGTGACACGTGTCAATGATGCATTCTTAGCAAGACACAATGGTTTGACAGGTTCCCCCTTTGTGCAGCATGAAAGGCAGTTCACCGTTACCTTTATTTCCAAAGCAACATCCAAATAAGGGTCAAACGTGTCAGAGACCGCTTTGCAGTTGAAACATTTTACTGTAAAAAGACAGACACAATTAGATCATCTTACCTATTAACAAATGAGTCATCTAATGTTCTAATGGTGTACAAGACACAGCGAGAAAGTATAGAAATCAATCAAACTTATTCAGCAGTTGTCACAGTGCTTTACAGATACAGTTGAAGTTTACATACACTTAGGTTGGAGTCATTAAAACTCGTTTTTCAACCACTCCACAAATTTCTTCATAACAAACTATAGTTTGGCAAGTTGGTTGGACATCTACTTTGTGCATGACACAAGTCATTTTTCCAACAATTGTGTACAGACAGATTATTTCACTTATAATTCACTGTATCACAATTCTAGTGGGTCAGAAGTTTACATACACTAAGTTGACTGTGCCTTTAAACAGCTTGGAAAATTCCATAAAATTATATCATGGATATAGAGGCTTCTGATAGGCTAATTGACATCAATTGAGTCAATTGGAGGTGTACCTGTGGATGTATTTCAAGGCCTACCTTCAAACGCAGCACCTTTTTGCTTGACATCATGGGAAAATCGAAATAAATCAGCCAAGACCTCAGAAAGAAAATTGTAGACCTCCACAAGTCTGGTTCATCCTTGGGAGCAATTTCCAAATGCCTGAAGGTACCACGTTCATCTGTACAAACAATAGTACGCAAGTATAAACACCATGGGACACCGCAGCCGTCATACCGCTCAGGAAGGAGATGTGTTCGGTCTCCTAGAGATGAACGTACTTTGGTGCGAAAAGTGCAAATCAATCCCAGAACAACAGCAAAGGACCTTGTGAAGATTCTGGAGGAAACGGGTACAAAAGTATCTATATCCACAGTAAAACAAGGGAAAAGGGGGACAGTTGCAAGCTGAAGAACACCATCCCAACCGTGAAGCACGGGGGTGGCAGTATCATGTTGTGGGGGTGCTTTGCTGCAGGAGGGACTGGTGCACTTCACAAAATAAATGCCATCATGAGGAAGGAAAATTATGTGAATATATTGAAGCAACATCTCAAGACATCAGTCAGGAAGTTAAAGCTTGGTCGCAAATGGGTCTTACAAATGGAAAATGACCCCAAGAAAACTTTTAAAGTAGTGGAAAGATGGCTTAAGGACAACAAAGTCAAGGTATTGGAGTGGCCATAACAAAGCCCTGACCTCAAGCCTATAGAAGATATGTGGGCAGAACTGCGTGTGTGAGCAAGGAGGCCTTACAAACCTGACTCAGTTACACCAGCTCTGTCAGGAGGAATGAGTCAAAATTCACCCAACTTATTGTGGGAAGCTTGTGGAAGGCTACCCAAAACATTTGACCCAAGTTCAACAATTTAAAGGCAATGCTACCAAATACTAATTGAGTATGTAAACTTCTGACCCACTGGGAATGTGATGAAATAAATAAAAGCTCAAATAAATCACTACTATTATTCTGACATTTCACATTCTTAAAATAAAGTGGTGATCCTAAGACAGGGAATCTTTTACAAGGATTAAATGTCAGGAATTGTGAAAATGTGAGTTTAAATGTATTTGGCTAAGGTGTATGTAAACCTCTGACTTCAACTGAACCTAGTCTAATACCCCAAAGGGCAAGCAACTCTCATATCGGCTTCAGTAAGTGAGACATTTAAAGATTACACTAATAAGCCTACCTCTGGACCGTAGATACCCTCCAAAGACTTGATGGATGAAACTGGTTGCTTGCGTTTGCCTGTCCAATCTGTTGTAAAAGTAAACATCAAATCGTTAAAGACGCTTATCAGTGACTCCCAATAGCCTTAAGGGAAATTGCCTTTATGTGTATACACAGGATCATATAACTCAAGATAGCCTTCATTTAATTTGTCATTGGGACAGCCCTTTGAGGAGCAACAGACAGCTGAGGAAATAGAGCAAAGGTAATTAATGAGAGTAGAGGCAACCTGTTGGGGGGCAGAATAGCCTTCCACTACACGGGAGGGGGATCCTAAAGTCAGTTAAGGGCCCCTGGTGTATAGGAGATGGTCACTAAAACATGATATATTAATCATGTCTCGCTCTGTGCTATATGTGAATGTGGGTCAGATGAGATGCAAGTCCAGAACAGTGCTTCCTAGTGGCTGAACACTGATTTCAGTGTAACACCTACTTGTTTAGAGGCAGGCAGGACTTTTGCATAGCGTCCACTGTGTACCGCAGGAACTCATGGGCGTCCTCTTGGCTGCCAAAACGGAAATGCTTTGCAATCCCTGCACAGGTGTTATACAGAGGTGGGGAGGAAGACTCAATAAATAGACTTTAACCCAGCATCAACTATTTTTTTTGGAGGGAAAACTATTTTGCCGACTAGGTTTCCCAGAATTTTGCACCTGTGATACAGCCCCAACTCTCCTTCCATTTTTGGACATGTTATTTAGTTGTAATGGCTTTCAACACGCCTGAACAAAGACTTTCCTATCAACTTTGTGCTAAAGGGTTTCCCCCTCTGATTCCAAGTAAACACTACTTACGTTTGAGCTCGTTGAGGACTCCGATGGGCTTGATGACATTCCCAGAGTTGGCGAAGACCTGGGTGATGTGATTCTGCATTGTGCACATCATACAGAACCCAGGCTCATGACCTGAACATCAACACAGATGACGGTCAATCAGGTAATAGGTATTAAAAGGTACAATGCATTTAAAGGTCTCAATATTAAATCCTTTATCATTTCTGGGTAACAATTAAGTACCTTAATGTGATTTTTTTTTTACCAGTTTAATTGAAAACAATCAAAATAGCTTAACAAAAATCGATTTCTCAAGCAAGAATTTTGCTAGGATTGATCTGAGTGGGGAGGGAAAAACTAGCTATTACTGGCAAAGAGGTTTGGAACTCTTTCTTATTGGTCGATTAACTAATTTACCACCTGGTGTTGTCACCAGGCAGGCCAAAACTCCATCCCACCAAAACAGGCTGAAATTTCAGGCAGTCTTTTCAAACAGCTCTTACACTTAAAGGGAAATATCATAATTTTCACAGTATTATTCCAAATTTTAGGGTGGAAATGTATATAAAACACATGAAAATCTAGTTGACTGCACTTGGCCTTTAAAGGGATACTTTGGGATTTTGGCAATGAAGCCCTTTTATCTATTTCCCCGGAGTCAGATGAACGGCATGAAGGAAGTTAGAAGTAGTTTTGTGAGCCGATGCTAACTATCATTAGCGCAATTAAAGTTTATACCAAAGAGTCTTGGTGCAGGTACATCCAACTAGCGAAAAAATAATGTAAAATATATCGTCAAAATAATATCCCGATATGTAATATATATATTTTTTTTTACCCCATCACAAATTGCCAAAACCCCAAGTATCCCTTTAAGCAAACAACCAACATACAGTGCACAGAAAGTATTCACACCCCTTGACTTATTCCACATTATGTTACAGCCCGAATTCAAAATGTATTAATTTGATTTCTCTCACTTATCTACACACAATACCCCATAATAAAAAGTTAACATGGTTTTTGAATTTGTAGCAAATGTATTGAAAATGAAATATATATATTTTTTAATTCACATAAATCTTCGCACCCCTGAGTCAATACTTTGGAGAAGCACCTTTGGCGGCGATTACAGCTTTGAGTCATCTTGAATATGTCGATCAACTTTTGGGATTTTCTCGCAAATGTTCTCAAGCTATGTTAAATTAGATGGGGAACGGCAACCCTCAAGTCTTTCCACAGATTTTTAATAGGATTCAAGTCTAGGCTTTGGCTGGGCCAATCAATGATTTTCAAACTCTTGTTCTGAAACCATTCCAGCATTGCTTTGGCTGTCCTGTTGGAATGGAAATCTTCGCCCCCAGTCTGAGGTCGTTTGCACTCTGAAGCAGGTTCTCGGTAAAGGATTTGCCTGTATTTGGCGCCATTCATTGTTCCCGCTATCCTTACCAGTCTCCCAGTCACTGAATAGCATCACCATAGCATGATGCTGCCACCACCATGCTTCACAGTAGGGATGGTGTTAGACGGGTGATGAGCTGTGCCTGGTTTTCTCCAGACATAGCGCTTTGTATTCAGGCCAAATAGTTCAATTTTTGTCTCATCAGACCACAGAATCTTTTGCCTTATGATCTCGGTTTCACACTCTAGGTGTGTTGTCATGTAGAGACTGTTGTCCTTCTGGCAGGTTCTCCCATCTCAGCCAAGGAACTGTGTAGTTCTGTCAGAGTGGTCATTGGGTTCTTGGTCACCTCCCTGAACAAGGTCCTTCTTGCCCGGTTGCTCAGTTCGGCCGGACGGCCAGCTCTAGGCAGAGTCTGTATAGTTCCAAACATTCAACACTCAAGAAATTGTTTTATACCCTTCCCCAGATATATAGTACCCGTCAAAAGTTTGGACACACCTGCTCATTCAAGGGTTTTTCTTTCTTTACATTGTAGAATAATAGTGAAGACCTCAACTATGAAATAACACATATGGAATCATGTCGTAACCAAAAAAGTGTTAAACAAATCAAATAAAATATGATACATTTGAGATTATTCAAATAGCCACCCTTAGCCTTAATGACAGCTTTGCACACTCTTGGCATTCTCTCAACCAGCTTCACGAGGTAGTCACCTGGAATGCATTTCAATTAACAGGTGTGCCTTGTTAAAAGTTAATTTGTGGAATTTCTTTCCTTCTTAATACATTTGAGTCAGTTGTGGTGTGACAAGGTAGGGTTAGTATACAGAAGAAAGCCATATTTGGTAAAAGACCAAGCCCATATTATGGCAAGAACAGCTCAAATAAGCAAAGAGAAATGACAGTCCATCATTACATTACTTTAAGGTCAGTCAAAATGCAGTCGCAAAAGCCATCAAGCGCAGACAGTTCCTTGGACTTAATGGTATAGTTTCTGCTCTGACATGCATGTTAACTGTGGTACCTTATGTATGAATCCATTTTGAATTCAGGCTGTAACACAACGTGGAATAAATCAAGTGGTATGAATACTTTCTGAAGTCTCAGTTTGATGAATATAACTTATTTTCTTTCTCTTTCTAACCTTCTCCTGCTATGAAAATGTAACAGAGCCCCTGGTTCTATTACCCACATACATGTTTTAGAGTGCTCCCGGGACAGCATGTAGTTAGTGAGGGGAGCGGTATAGGTGAGACACTGCAGAGTCGAGTTGAGGAAGCAGGTGTTTCCCAGGTTCTGGAGACCTGATCCGATGCGGTGGACCTGGTTCCACTTCAGGCTGAGCCGCTCGGCTGGGAACAGCACCTTCTGGGGCAGGGCGATGCCGTCCCCACTGGTCAGCACCACTGCAAAGGGGAAGGGGAAATAAATGGTAAAATACATGACAAAAGGAGTGTTGCCTGGTAGATAACCCAGTGGGAATAAATCTCTGAAGGTCATCTAAGGAAAAGTTTGTTTTTGACTGCGTCCAACTTCAAGGCACGATGAAATTGACAATTTTTGAGAGAGTCTGAAAAGACTTCAATTCAAAGCTAGGGCATATTTGATGGGTGGGGGAAGGCAGGAAAATCCTGTGTTTCTTGTTTACTGACATAACATGTGGTGCCACAGGATCTATGGTTCAGGGTACATTTGGCAGCGATTACAGCCTCGAGTCTTCTTGGATATTATGCTACAAGCTTGGCACACCTGTATTCGGAGAGTTGCTCCCATTCTTCTCTGCAGATCCTCTCAAGCTCTGTCAGGTTGGATGGGGAGCGTCGCTGCACAGCTATTTTCAGGTCGCACCAGAGATGTTCGATCCGGTTCAAGCCCGGGCTCTGGCTGGGCCACTCAAAGATATTCAGAGACTTGTCCTGAAGCCACTACTGCGTTGTCTTGGTTGTGTGTTTAAGGCCGTTGTCCTGTTAGAAGGTGAACCGTTGGCCCAGTCTGAGGTCCTGAGCAGGTTTTCATCAAGGATCTCCCTGTACTTTGTGCCATTCATCTTTGCCTCAATCCTGACTAGTCTCCCATTCCCTGCTGCTGAAAAACACCCCCACAACACGATGCTGCCACCCACATGCTTCACCGTAGGAATGGTGACAGGTTTCCTACAGACGTGACGCTTGGCATTCAGGCTAAATAGTTCAATCCTGGTTTCATCAGAACAGAGAATCTTGATTCTCATGGTCAGAGTCCTTTAGGTACCCTTTGGCAAACTCCAAGCAGGCTGTCATGTGCCTTTTACTGAGGAGTGGTTCCGTCTGGCCAAGCTACCATAAAGGCCTGATTGGTGGAGTGCTGCAGAGATGGTTGTCCTTCTGGAAGTGCTTTGAGAGTCTAGTCAAGGATCATATCACCTCCACCCTACCCGACACCCTAGACCCACTCCAATTTGCTTACCGCCCCAATAGGTCCACAGACGATGCAATCGCAATCACACTGCACACTACCCTAACCCATCTGAAGAGGAATACCTATGTAAGAATGCTGTTCATCGACTACAGCTCAGGATTTAACACCATAGTACCCTCCAAACTTGTCATTAAGCTCGAGACCATAGATCTCGACCCCGCCCCGTGCAACTGAGTCCTGGGCTTTCTGGCGAGCCGCCCCCAGGTGGTGAGAGTAGGAAACAACATCTCCACCCCGCTGATCCTCAACACTGGGGTCCCACAAGGGTGCTTTCTCAGCCCTCTCCTGTACACCCTGTTCACCCATGACTGTGTGGCCACGCACGCCTCCAACTCAATCATCAAGTTTGCAGACGACACAACAGTGGTAGGCTTGATTACCAACAACGACGAGACGGCCTACAGGGAGGAGGCAACCAAAGATACCTTGTCTGTACCTACTATATCTGTTATGAGATTTGAGTTGAGCACACCAACCCTCCTCACCTTGCTCCTTGGGCCTGTCTGCACTGCTGCTGTTGACTGTGGCTCCAGGGGTGGGACCCATGCAGCCCCCTGTCTTCACCCTGGGGGTGTCGGAGGACGAGGGGCCCCCCGCCCCCCAGCTGGAGCAGCCACTGTCCATCCCGTTCCCGTCACCGCCGGGAAAGTTCAGCGATCCTGAGCGCTTGCACCCGACTGACTCTAGGTCAGATTTCTCTGAAGATCTGTCAACTATGGTCATTGTTCATTGCTGTTGGACAAAAAAACACAAATAGAGAGGGTGATGTTAGGCAATGTTTCTTTAGATACTACCCTAGGCCTAGTTGGGAGTACTGACCTGTCTAAAATCATCCTGGAGGTAGAACACATGAAGTAACACCTAGGAATATAAAAGTAAACATTTTGAACAAGACTAGCTCTGTAGCTCTAGAAGAGGATGAAAGAGCTTTACAGAATCTGTAACCGCCCATAAACCACCCAAAAGCATCCTACTTTCCATTTCAAACTCACATTATTTCCTGGAACTCGAATGGGTCAGTGCTACTGGAGGTTGACCGATTATGATTTTTCAACGCCGATACCGATTATTGGAGGACCAAAAAAGCCGATGCCGATTAATCGGCCGATTTTTATTTATTTATTTGTAATAATGACAATTACAACAATACTGAATGAATACTTATTTTAACTGAATATAATACATCAATAAAATCAATTTAGCCTCAAGTAAATAATGAAACATGTTCAATTTGGTTTAAATAATGCAAAAACAAAGTGTTGGAGAAGAAAGTAAAAGTGCATTATGTGCTAATGAAAGAAAGCTAACGTTTCAGTTCCTTGCTCAGAACATGAGAACATATGAAAGCTGGTGGTTCCTTTTAACATAAATCTTCAATATTCCCAGGTAAGAAGTTTTAGGTTGTAGTTATTATAGGAATTATGGGACTATTTCTCTCTATACCATTTGTATTTCATTAACCTTTGACTATTGGATGTTCTTATAGGCACTTTAGTATTGCCAGTGTAACAGTATAGCTTCCGTCCCTCTCCTCGCTCCTCCCTGGGCTCGAACCAGCAACACAACGACAACAGCCACCATCAAAACAGCGTTACCCATGCAGAGCAAGGGGAACAACTACTAGAAGGCTCAGAGCGAGTGACGTTTGAAACACTATTAGCGCGCGCTAACTAGCTAGCTATTTCACTTCGGTTACACCAGCCTCATCTTGGGAGTTGATAGGCTTGAAGTCATAAACAGCGCAATGCTTGACTCACAATGAAGAGCTGCTGGCAAAACGCACGAAAGTGCTGTTTGAATGAAAGTTTACGCGCCTGCTTCTGCCTCCCATCGCTCAGTCAGATACTTAGATACTTGTACGCTCAGTCAGATTATATGCAACGCAGGACACGCTAGATAATATCTAGTAATATCATCAATCATGTGTAGTTAACTAGTGATTATGATTGATTGTTTTTTCTAAGAAAAGTTTCATGCCAGCTAGCAACTTACCTTGGCTTACTGCATTCGCGTAACAGTCTCCTTGTGGAGTGCAACCAGAGAGAGGCAGGTCGTTATTGCGTTGGACTAGTTAACTGTAAGGTTGCAAGATTGGATCCCCCCGAGCTGACAAGGTGAAAATCTGTCGTTCTGCCCCTGAACGAGGCAGTTAACCCACCGTTCCTAGGCCGTCATTGAAAATAGGAATGTGTTCTTAACTGACTTGCCTATTTTTTTTTTTATATATATTTTTTTTAAATCGGCAAATCGGCGCCCAAAAATACCAATTTCCGATTGTTATGAATACTGTATACTCTGTATACTTCTGGCCCTTCTTTGGACACTGTGTTAACAACCCTCCTGGCAAGCTTCAATGCCATACAACTCTCCTTCCGTGGCCTCCAATTGCTCTTAAATACAAGTAAAACTAAATGCATGCTCTTCAACCGATCGCTGCCTGCACCTGCACGCCATCACTACTCTGGACGGCTCTGACTTAGAATATGTGGACAACTACAAATACCTAGGTGTCTGGTTAGACTGTAAACTCTCCTTCCAGACCCACATCAAACATCTTCAATCCAAAGTTAAATCTAGAATTGGGTTCCTATTTCGCAACAAAGCATCCTTCACTCATGCTGCCAAACATACCCTTGTAAAACTGACCATTCTACCAATCCTCGACTTCGGCGATGTCATTTACAAAATAGCCTCCAATACCCTACTCAACAAATTGGATGCAGTCTATCACAGTGCCATCCGTTTTGTCACCAAAGCCCCATATACTACCCACCATTGCGACCTGTACGCTCTCGTTGGCTGGCCCTCGCTTCATACTCGTCGCCAAACCCACTGGCTACATGTCATCTACAAGACCCTGCTAGGTAAAGTCCCCCCTTATCTCAGCTCGCTGGTCACCATAGCATCACCCACCTGTAGCACGCGCTCCAGCAGGTATATCTCGCTGGTCACCCCCAAAACCAATTCTTTCTTTGGCTGCCTCTCCTTCCAGTTCTCTGCTGCCAATGACTGGAACGAACTACAAAAATCTCTGAAACTGGAAACACTTATCTCCCTCACTAGCTTTAAGCACCAACTGTCAGAGCAGCTCACAGATTACTGCACCTGTACATAGCCCACCTATAATTTAGCCCAAACAACTACCTCTTTCCCTACTGTATTTATTGTATTTATTTATTTATTTTGCACCCCATTATTTTTATTTCTACTTTGCACATTCTTCCACTGCAAATCTACCATTCCAGTGTTTTACTTGCTATATTCTATTTACTTTGCCACCATGGCCTTTTTTTGCCTTTACCTCCCTTATCTCACCTCATTTGCTCACATCGTATATAGACTTGTTTATACTGTATTATTGACTGTATGTTTGTTTTACTCCATGTGTAACTCTGTGTCGTTGTATGTGTCGAACTGCTTTGCTTTATCTTGGCCAGATCGCAATTGTAAATGAGAACTTGCCTACCTGGTTAGATAAAGGTGAAATTAATCAAAATAAAAAATAAACTTGAAATTGGCCCTAATTAATCGGCCATTCCGATTAATCGGTCGACCTCTAAGTGCTACCATCCACTTTGAAGATGCAGATTGTGGCAAATTCAGTGCACTGTACAAAAATTAAATGTATTCCTAGAACCTATCTTACACAGCAACAGTTAAGATTATGATTGTCATAAACATGTATGTTCTGAGTGTCACAATGTGACTAACATTTTCAGTGATTGTTATCCTGGGTAGGATTTCAGTATGTAAGTAGCCTCAATCACACAGAGCATCAACCAGGATTGACCTGCTCAATTACCAGCAGGTGGTCTGTCTGGTGGTGTAAATGGGTCATATAAAAGTCATGCAGACAATCCCATGGATTTAAAAGCAAAAGTATTTCTCAGAGTGAGAAAACGAGTTCTGCAGACAGAGTAGAAGCCCCAAAGGCATGCTCTGCTTAGGTTTTGCATTGAATTTACATGCAACATAGAGACAAAGCTTTGAAGTTTAGTTTAGTGATACGTTTAGTGACTGCAAGTTATAGAAGAACATTACAACAAAGTGAACAGCAATCCTAAATGGATCCTATGCCCCAGTGGATATCTGAAAGAATTTGACAGGAAATGTATGATTTTTGCCTTAGTCAAGACTAAAATCCATGAATTCAGCAACAAACAAAAAAACATGATTTAGGAAATATGTTTAAGTGTTCGCAAAAATAAAAATGACATACAGTAGATGAGCAAAAGTATGTGGACACATGCTCGTCGAACATCTCATTCCAAAATCATGGGCTGTAATTACAGCCTACACTCTTCTGGGAAGGCAATGTAACATTGCAGGGGGGACCTTATTCCATTTAGCCACGAGCATTAGTGAGGTCAGGTACTGATGTTGGGCAATTAGGCCTGGATAGCAGTCGCCGTTCTAATTCACCCCAAAGGTGTTCGGTGGGATTGAGGTCAGGGCTCTGTGCAGAACAGTCAAGTTCTTCGACACTGATCGACAAACCAGTTCTGTATGGACCTTACTTTGTGCACAGGGGCATTGTCATGCAGAAACAGGAAAGAGCATTCCCTAAACAGTGGCCACAAAGTTGGAAGCACAGATTCATCTAGAATGTCATTTTATGCTATAGCGTTAAGATTTCCCTTCACTGGAACTGAGGGGCCTAGCTCAAACCATGAAAAACAGCCCCAGACCATTATTTCTCCTCCAAAGAACTTCACAGTTGGTAATATGCATTCGGGCATCAGCCAAACCCTGATTAATCCGTCAATGTCCAATGGCGGCGAGCTTTACACCACTCCAGCCGACGTTTGGCATTGAACATGGTGATCTTAGGCTTGGGTGCGGCTACTCGGTCATGGAAACCCATTTCATGAAGCTCCTGACGAAGAGTTCTTGTGCTGACGTTGCTTCCAGAGGCAGTTTGGAATTCGGTAGTGAGTGTTGCAACTGAGGACAGACGATTTTTAAGCAATAACAGCACTTACAGATGACCAGGGCAGCTTTAGCAGGGCAGGAATGTGACAGACTTGTTGGAAAGGTGGCATCCTATGATGGTGCCACATTGAAAGTCACTGAGTTCTTTAGTAAGGCCATTCTACTGCCAATGTTTGTCTATGGAAATTGCATAGCTGTGTGCTCGATGTTATACACCTGTCAGCAACGGATGTGGCTGAAATAGCCGAATACACTAATTTGAAGGGGTGTCAACATACACTATATATACAAAAGTATGTGATCATGTTTCAAGGTAATCTAGGTATGAAATTATTGTATTTAAAAAAAAAACATCTATTTTTTGGCTTAGTTGTGGTCAATTTGCAGTGTAAATTAATATGCTTCGACCATCCACTCCAACTAAAATCGGCCCGCGGCTGAATCTAGCTTCCTACCCGAGTGAGTCTAGGGGTCTTTGGTTCAGCGTTTGAGTTGCATCTTCGACACCTGGCATCTGGGTTGCATATATAGTAAATGCGTTTCTGAGACACACACACACACACACACACAACTTTACTAAAACGCCGCCAAATTAGATCACATTATCACTACAGGTCAGTAGTCTAAATTATTATTATTTTTTTAACCCCCTTTTTCCCCCCAATTTTGTGGTATCCAATTGTTAGTAGTTAGTGTCTTGTCTCATCGCTACAACTCCCGCACAGACTCGGGAGAGGCGAAGGTCGAGATCTATTGCGTCCTCCGAAACACAACCCAACCAAGACGCACTGCTTCTTAACACAACACGCATCCAACCCGGAAGCCAGCCGCATCAATGTTTCGGAGGAAACACCGTACAACTAGCGACCTGGTCAGGGTGCACTACGCCCGGCCCGCCACAGGAGTCGCTAGTGCATGATGAGACAAGGATATCCCTGCCGGCCAAACCCTCCCTAACCCGGACGACGCTAGGCCAGTTGTGCGCCGCTCGAGCCCAGAGTCTCTGGTGGCACAGCTAGCACTGTATAATGTTATTATACTGAACAAAAATATAAATGCAACAAGTGTTAGTCCCATTTTTCCTGATCTGAAATAACATCTCAAAAAACATATTTCTAAAATGTTGTGCACAAATTTGTTTATATCCCTGTTAGTGAGCATTTCTCCTTTGCCAAGATATCCGTACCACCTGACAGGTGTGGCATATCAAGAAGCTGATTAAACAGCATGATCATTACACAGGTACACCTTGTGCTGGGGACAATAAAAGGACACGCTAAAATGTGCAGTTTTGTCACACAATGCCACAGATGTCTCAAGTTTTGAGGGCGTGTGCAATTAGCAGGTATGTCCACCAGGCGGGCAATGAACACAATTTCATTTTAGATCAATTACATTTTAATACACAGAGATACCGGAAGGTGAAAATGTCCCAGTTCTTCCATGGCCTGCATAGCCACCAGACGTCATCCATTGAGCATGTTTGGGATGCTCTGGATCGACGTGTACAACAGCGTGTTCCAGTTTCCACCAATTCCCGCAGCTTCACACAATCATTGGAGGAGTGGGACAACATTCCACAGGTCACAATCAACATCCTGATCAACTGTATGCGAAGGAGATGTCACGCTGCATGATGTAAATTGTGGTAACACCAGATACTAACTGGTTTTCTGATCCACGCCCCTACATTTTTTTAAGGTATCTGTGACCAACCGATGCATATCTGTATTCCCAGTCATGAAAAATTCATAGATTATGGCCTAATGAATTTATTTCAATTGACTGATTTCCTTATATAAACTTAGTAGAATTTTTGAAATTGTTGCATGTAGCGTTTAGTTTTGTTCAGTGTAGTTATCTACTACTGAAGTCACATGGACAACATTTTATTTTTTATATAACATTTCAAATTACAATACAAACATACGACATCTCTACATGTATATTTTTTTTGAATAAACAAAAATCACAAGGATTGACTTTCAAAAGTTTAAGTTCCTAAAAAAAAGGATAACAAAACCAGGGGTTTCAGTTGTATATATGATAGAGCTGTAAAAAGTTTGTTTTTGTTGTTATTGACTAATTCTAGGGATTTTATTAGATATTGGATTTAGAGACAGATTTCAAATATTAGTTTGTGTATATAAAATTTACCGAAGTAATTAACTACTAATTCAGTGGTTTTGTTTTCATTTGAATAATAACATATTACATCTTTCATTGTAAATACATGGGTCTTATTGATGAAATTAAAAATGTAAATACTTAACTCGCTCCAAAATTACTTCACAGAGTCAAAATGTGTATTATAGTTTCTCCTTCTTTATCAAATAAAAAGACATATGTCCTCTAAAACAATTAATTTAGACAGGTTATTGCAAGGATATAGTTTGTGCAAGATTTTAAAGTTAATTTATTTTACTTTATTTGATATACAACATTTGTGAGGAAGCAACCAAGCTTTCTTCCATTCAATTTCAGTACTATGTGCGTTCCAGAAGAATATCCCTCTAGGAGAGATCTTGTTCTTGGAGTGAAAAAGTTATTTATGAATGTATTACATTTCTTATCCAGCAGGGGGAAACCTAACCTAAATTGTGCATCTATCATGACATGTTTACCAAAACACAAATGAGATTTCATTAATTGAATCAATCCTGCAGGTATTGCTTTGCATATAGAATACAATTATTTATAATGTATTGGGAAGTTATGTTTCTAAGAACTTTCTATAAGAGAGTATATTTTCTTCTTTATCAAATAAATCAAGCACAAATATAATATTTATTTCAACCCACTTAGGAAAGAACAAAGACTTGTTTTTAACAACAATATCTTTGTTGTTCTACAGAAGTGCCTGGTGTGGGGAGGACATGACAGTTTCCAGGCTAAAAGGGCATGTTCATGAAATTTGGACAGTTTGATGGGTAATTCTGCTGGAGAATAATTGCACTTCCACAAAAACTGAAGACCCCACAATAAAATATGACAGGGAATGAAGTACCATATAGATTCCGAGCTAATCGGAATATGGTACTTCATAAATCTTTTTATCAAGTTCACTTTAAAAGGTATTGTTTATATCAAAGAAATCTAGTACTTCAAGCCCACCATCAGCTCTTTGGTTTGATATTACAGACTTCTTACATGCGTGTCGTTTATTTTTCCATATAAAGTCTAGGAAAGTTTTGTTGATATCCTTGCTGGTTTGATCAGTTACAAATAGGGATAGAGCAGGGTATGGACAACATTGTAGCTAGCAGTAATGACACGTGACATACAGGAACAAACACTAAAGTGAAACCAGAGACGGATGAGGAAGCGAGACATCTCACTCCCTCATTTTTTCTGGTTCATATAGTCATATAACTAAGCAGACCAAAACAGAGAATTATTTCAATGGTAAAAGACCTGAGTAAGACATCTTAATTTATGCACCATCTTTGGTGAAAGATTTCCAGGGAAAGAAACCATCTTTCTCCGAAATCAGAATAGGGAAGCTTTGATCTTAAAGGGGCAATCAGCATTCGAAACAATAACAAAAACCCCGACCCTGTTTCGGTAAAAAGCTGAGGGATGGGGCTGAAGAAATGTATGGACAGCGCTATGAATGCAAGACCAGACCATCCATGATATCACAATTATAGTTTCAACAATTGAGGCTATATAGTGTTTGTTTACAAACATTGGAGTAAAACATGCTTATAGTTTGGGTTCTGATGGAGCATGACAGTTAAACTAAGCTCATGAGGCATTTTAGTTTTTTGAAAGAAAAAAAAAAACATGAAATGGGCATGGTCTAATTGACTCAACAACCAAACATATGTTTTGCTTTCTTAATGAAACAGAAAATAATCTGTTGTTTAGCAAATGTAACTGATCCTGCTTTCTAATATACTGTACCGCTCTGCTGTCTGTGCAAGAAGCTGGCTTAGTTAGTAGCTATGTGCTAAAAAATGCTAGCTAACGTTAGTTGAAAGCGTTCTAACGTTAGTACAGTACCTAGCAGGGACGCTATTTCCCTATTTTTACCTAGCAGAGACGCAAATTCCCAAATTGCGGTAGCAAACTAGCTAATGATTACAAATCAAAAACAAAATTAGCTACATGGATTTTAAGTTCTCAATAAATCAAGGTAGTATTCCTAGGACTTTCAAGCGACAATCGTTTCAAACAAATAATGTTAACCATTAAGATTGACTTTTTACACGCACGTTTACGACAACTGTTCCTCCCAAGTCCCACTGCCTGGCAGTCTGGCTGGCTGAGGCTTTAGCGAACGCGATAGGCCTCTAACACGTAATTCAAAAGATCAGAAAATATAATTTCAAACTTTCTTACCCTGTTTTTGAAATAAATGTTAGGAAAGTAAATAATGTCGTATTTCTTATGAACACGTCCAGAATGTCTTATTCTGAGGTGTGTATGTATGGTAACCACAAACGCCATGGTAACGGCAAAACGTAGCTAACAATACTGCCCAAATGGGCTGAGCATTGTCATTGTGCAACAATAACGAACTACGTTGGTTAGCAATCATTGGTACAATGCAAGGTAGCTGGCCTTTTCGGTGGTAAAAACAATACATGTGGTGTTTATGTATGGTTCCTTGATAAACCTGAGACTTTAACGCCGAACCATTTTAGCATTCACAGGTTTATCTATGGGAAAGATGGCTAGCTAGCTGCTAGGCTAACTACGTTCTAAAGAGGGGCTCAAGATTTAAAATTCACCGGTGGTTGAGCGCTCGCCACCGACATGACACTCAGTGAGCCGCCCGGTATAGGCTAACTACAGAAAAACCCAATGGGTTAAATCAGTTGGACTTCTCCAACTAGACTAATACAATGCTCAGTATTTAATACAACATAAATGCTCTTACCTGTATTTTTTTTAATAAATATATTATTATACGTGCATGTCCATGTATTATTTCCAGCTGTAGTCAATCCGTGAACAATGACGTAGCTAATTTCCCTACGGGTAAATCCGGGTACTACGGATGAAAGGAACTCTTGATTCGCTGAGGCTCAGTGTGAAACGTGTTCACAGGAGTCGTAGAAAGCACTTACACGCCTTGACCTTTATGATGAGATGCAACGGGTAAACCGTTAAAGGATCGTTTTTATGCATTATATTGGATTTGGATCGTTCTTAAGCAAAGCTTATACAACAACTGTACTCCCAGACGATTCGTGACTGTTTGAGGCATGCATAACAACAATTAACGGGAGTGAGTGTGTCTAATTCATTTCCTGGAATTCAAGTGGTCAAACAAATACAAGCCTTGTTGGCTTGATTACCTTCATCATATGAGTATATTAGTCGCAATCACAAATTATGTAAATTAATCTTGACCAAATAAAACATTGTCTAAAATGAGACAGAGGTGTAAATTAAATAAGATTTATTGTACCGTTTTAAAACGTTAAAATGTCAGTGTTAGATCCACACACACATTCAACCATGTGCACCAAATTATTCATGTGGTAAGGTAAAGAGTTTGAATATATTGGGTTTGAAGATGGGCAGAGGTGGTTGATGTCACGTCTTGTCGGTTGGATGGGATGCCTGTTGCGTGCTCTGAGTCTGTAGCTGACTGATCTGTCTCCTGAGTCGAACTATCTCCTCTTCCTGCTCTTCAACCCTTCTCTGCAAGCCATGGATAACCTGGAAAGAGAAGAGGGCCATTGGAGATGTTTGATCTGTGATAAATGTTTAACTCTTCTCCTGATATTTACTTTTAGTAGTTTGGCACCAGATTGAACCTGGTTGCAGTGTCAAAGTGACCTAGGGCAAATATTTATAGCCAAGCAATGCTACTAGCATTTGGCTCATGTCTGTTTGAACTTGATCAATAGCAGCGTAAATATGGCAAGCTGAAATTCAACAAGTACATCAAGCACATATCTATCAAATTGGTAGTCTCGTTCCCAGCCAGCCTGTTCATCCATACCATGTCTTTGCTGCTGAACAGCTCGCTCTGCAGCAGCTGTGTGGCGCTGGGTCGTAGAGAGGGGTCTCTGCTGGTCAGCAGTGTAATGTACTTGGCCAGGACAGGCCAGCACTGGGAGAAGGCGTCTGGGACCTTCCCCTCACGGAGGTCTCCTAGTGTACGCACGCGCTCCATCTCTGTCCCAAAGGGCTGGAACAGCTCCAGGGCCACCACTCCTACACTGTACATGTCTGACTGCAGGCCAGAAGAAAAGGCATAGTGATCCAAATCAAATCAGCACATACATGTGTTTAGCAGATGTTATTGCAAAATGTGTAGTAATGTGCAGTAATATCTAACAATTACACAACATATACCCAATACACACAAATCTAAGTAAATTAATGGAATTAAGAATATAAACATATATGGACGAGAAATGTCAGCGCGGCATAGAATAAGATACAGTAGAATAGTATAGGATACAGTATATACATATGAGATGAGTAATGCAAGATATGTAGACATTATTAAAGTGACTAGTGTTCCATTTATTAGTGGCCAGTGACTTCAAGTCTATGTATATAGGCAGCAGCCTCTATGTGCTAGTGATGGCTATTTAACAGTCTGATGGCCTTGAGATCGAGAGACTGAAAAACAGCTTCTGTTCCAGATTTGTGGCACCTGTACTGACCTCGCCTTCTGGATGATAGTGGGGTGAACAGGCAGTGGCTCGGGTGGTTGTTGTCCTTGATGTGTAAATATGTTTTATGTATTGATATACTGTGTATCAATTGGTTTATAAATACAAATGTTATATTATCCTTATTATAATTCTATATACATTTGTTTTAAGTAGACAACTCACACTAATTCAGCTGATGTTCTGAAAGAGCTGAAAAATCTGGACCCCTACAAAATTTGGACCCTTTCTTTCTAAAATTATCTGCCGAAATTGTTGCAACCCCTATTACTAGCCTGTTCAACCTCTCGTGTCGTCTGAGATTCCCAAAGATTGTAAAGCAGCTGCGGTCATCCCCCTTTTCAAAGGGGGGACATTCTTGACCCAAACTGCTACAGACCTATATCTATCCTACCCTGCCTTTCTAAGGTCTTCGAAAGCCAAGTAAACAAACAGATTACCGACCATTTCGAATCCCACCATACCTTCTCCGCTATGCAATCTGGTTTCAGAGCTGGTCATGGGTGCACCTCAGTCACGCTCAAGGTCCTAAACGATATCTTAATTGCCATCGATAAGAAACAATACTGTGCAGCCGTATTCATTGACCTGGCCAAGGCTTTTGACTCTGTCAATCACCACATCCTCATCGGCAGACTCGATAGCCTTGGTTTCTCAAATGATTGCCTCGCCTGGTTCACAAACTACTTATCTGATAGAGTTCAGTGTGTTAAATCGGAGGGCCTGTTGTCCAGGCCTCTGGCAGTCTCTATGGGGCGCCACAGGGTTAAATTCTTGGACCGACTCTCTTCTCTGTATACATCAATGATGTCGCTCTTGCTGCTGGTGAGTCTCTGATCCACCTCTACACAGACGACACCATTCTGTATACATCTGGCCCTTCTTTCGACACTGTTAACAACCCTCCAGGCGAGCTTCAATGCCATACAACTCTCCTTCCGTGGCCTCCAATTGCTCTTAAATACAAGTAAAACTAAATGCATGTTCTTCAACCGATCGCTGCCTGCACCTGCACGCCATCACTACTCTGGACGGCTCTGACTTAGAATATGTGGACAACTACAAATACCTAGGTGTCTGGTTAGACTGTAAACTCTCCTTCCAGACCCACATCAAACATCTCCAATCCAAAGTTAAATCTAGAATTGGCTTCCTAGTTCGCAACAAAGCATCCTTCACTCATGCTGCCAAACATACCTTTGTAAAACTGACCATCCTACCGATCCTCGTCCTCGGCGATGTCATTTACAAAATAGCCTCCAATACCCTACTCAATAAATTTAATGCAGTCTATCACAGTGCCATCCATTTTGTCACCAAAGCCCCATATACTACCCACCACTGAGACCTGTACGCTCTCGTTGGCTGGCCCTCGCTTCATACTTGTCGCCAAACCCACTGGCTACATGTCATCTACAAGAACCTGGCAGGTAAAGTCCCCCCTTATCTCAGCTCGCTGGTCACCATAGCAGCGCTCCAGCAGGTATATCTCTCTGGTCAAAACCAATTCTTCCTTTGGCCGCCTCTCCTTCCTGTTCTCTGCTGCCAATGACTGGAACAAACTACAAAAATCTCTGAAACTGGAAACACTTATCTCCCTCACTAGCTTTAAGCACCAGCTGTCAGAGCAGCTCACAGATTACTGCACCTGTACATAGCTCATCTATAATTTAGCCCAAACAACTACTTCTCCCCCTACTGTATTTATTTATTTTGCTCCTTTGCACCCCATTATTTCTATCTCTACTTTGCACATTCTTCCACTGCAAATCTACCATTCCAGTGTTTTACTTGCTATATTGTATTTACTTCGCCACCATGGCCTTTTTTTCCTTCTTGCCTTTACCCCCCTTCTCACCCCATTTGTATTTACTTCGCCACCATGGCCTTTTTTCCCCTTCTTGCCTTTACCCCCCTTCTCACCCCATTTGTATTTACTTCGCCACCATGGCCTTTTTTCCCTTCTTGCCTTTACCCCCCTTCTCACCCCATTTGTATTTACTTCGCCACCATGGCCTTTTTTCCCTTCTTGCCTTTACCCCCCTTCTCACCCCATTTGTATTTACTTCGCCACCATGGCCTTTTTTCCCTTCTTGCCTTTACCCCCCTTCTCACCCCATTTGTATTTACTTCGCCACCATGGCCTTTTTTCCCTTCTTGCCTTTACCCCCCTTCTCACCCCATTTGCTCATATTGCATATAGATGTATTTTTCTACTGTATTATTGACTGTATGTTTGTTTTACTCCATGTGTAACTCTGTGTCGTTGTATGTGTCGAACTGCTTTGCTTTATCTTGGCCAGGTCGCAATTGTAAATGAGAACTTGTTCTCAACTTGCCTACCTGGTTAAATAAATAATTGTGCCAAGTAATTTTGGTATGTCAAATATTTCTGAAATGATGGAGATGATTTACCTTTGAATCATAGTGGGAGCCCTCCAGTTGTTCAGGTGCAGCATAAACAAATGTCCCAACTCCAGTGGTGTGTGAGGAACCTGCAGAAAGATTTCAAGCAGTGTCAAAAATATACAGTACCAGAACCAACCAGGGAAAATGTTGTCATAGAAAGGGATTTGGATGCAGAGCCATAGCCCCATCTACTGGCGATTTCAGGAATTACACCTATACATACAAGTGTCCACTTTGATTTGATACACTGTATACATCTTTGAGATGTTGAATGTTTACACACACACACACACACACACATACATACATACATACATACATACATACATACATACATACATACATACATACATACATACATACATACATACATACATACATACATACATACATACATACATACATATATATATATATATATATATATATTGTAACAACTGTTACAACAACTGAGCTTGTGGTGATAGACACATTAGAAAAATTGATTAAATCTGTTTCTCACAGGTGTTCTGTGAGGTGGAGGTTGGCTTTGCCTCATCATCCATTATTATATCCCTGCAAGCCAGTCCAAAGTCTCCAATCCTCACATGGCAGTCAAGTCCATGCAGGAAAATATTCCTGGGCTATAAAACAAAAGCATACAAAATGTAAAACATTTATATATCATATTTGTATGGTGAGTGTGAGGTCATAATGCTATAGGAGATTCTAAAAGAAGGATTCTACTCTAAAATGCACAATTCTATTTTGTCATTACCACTAGGCCACATTAATGCTTTAGTATATTGTTCAACTTTTAATTTTTTGTTTTAATGTAATTTTAAATGGGTAATATTAGTAACAAACCATGTCTTAACCCCTAATGCATGCGTTGTACACGGAGTGTACAAAACAAAACGTTCTGTTTATTACAACCGCATCTAGCGGTTACCGGAGGTTACTGACATAACCCTGGGAACTATGAACCAAGCGCAATTTTTTTATTATTATTTTTAGGATTTTCTCCTCTCGGGACCCCATTTTAAAATCGTCCCCTAGTTTGTAAAACACTGATTTGTAAAGCAAAGCGACAAATGCTTTAGTGGGAACTTCTTCGAAACGAACGTAAATGTTTCAGATGCTGAATTTATTAGGGCTGTCCCTGACAACAAAAAATATTGGTCAACCGATCGATTGTTCGAAATGTTTAAACTTATTTTTCCATATATAGGACAGACACAACCTGTGTGTTTGAATAAAACCAACTACATATAAACTGAGCTTGTTTGATGCTTTAAGCACACCTTTGATTAAATAATTAAGACACACAAATGACTCAAGAAAGAGCACAATGGTCACATTGTGTTAAAAAAAAAGACAGTGAGTGCCTGTGTGACTGGCGCACGTTGTCTCACTCTCCTACCTACTGCAGCGAAAAGGCACCACAGCACAGCAAGTGTTTATTGCGCTGTCCGTGCTGAAGCAGCAACATTTCAGCCATTTAGTTTCTTACTTGTTTCTGACTGAACATTTTTGTTATCGATATCCCTCATTTGTTTAGGAAAAAGATTCCTTCTTCCCTCAACCCTTTCTCTCTTTACGTGACACATGCATATGACCAATAGGGCCTGACCTATAGATTATCGTAATTACATCAATAAATTGGTTATAACAAACTCCGAAAGAAGTAATGTCAATGGCAAAATGGATGCAGAGGATATGAAAAAGAAACTCGAAACGGGACAATGTTTACAGGTTGTTCAGGAGGGATAGGGGAAGTTAGATCTTTGGAAGAAATTTCACTTAGTTGTGGAAACTATTGGAAATCAAGAAAAAGGAGGGTAAAGGAGTAAGTGTTACATAAGTATTGTGTGTGCCAAACAGTTGCGGTTAGATTACAATATTATGATTTGGAAATGAGTGTACCAGAGAGTCTGTTCTAACGAGGAGAAAATATAATATAAAGCCTTTATTACAGCAGACTAAAAACAGTTGCATGCATTCATGAATTGTGGTTTATTTATTGTTTCGGCTAATTATTCAAAGCTCACTTTTTCTTATTTAATTTTAAAACTAAAATGCTTGATTGCATTTCAAAGCATGAATGTTTCGTATGCTGTGTGATGACATGAATGAATAAATGATACAGTAGCCTATATAAAGTATTGAAATACAGGCCTAAGTAAGTTACGGTATTAAGACTAAACAGGATGTACTCTTTGGCCTACAGCTTGATGGTGGTTATACAAGGCTGCTATATTAAGCCTACTAATGAAAACATGACTTATTGTTATAGTGATGATTATAATAATAATTGTAATCAGAAGGAGATCATGAAAAAGGAGTGTATAGGAACGAGAGATGCGTGCATATTATGTGTGACAAACAGGTGCTGTTAGATTACAATATTATTTATCTGCCTGTTTGGAACAGTTGTAAACAACTGTAATTAAGTAATACCAGCCTGTTCTAACGACAAAAAAAATAGTAAAGCCTTTATTACAGCATAGCAAAGATTAAACTGCAGAATCCGACATTTTGCCATTGCGTGAGGCTTGCCATTTTGCCATTGCATTCAACCTGTAATTTAAATAAATTTTTATTTGGATTTCATACACAAAATAGTCCAAATTGGTGAAGTGAATTGAGAAAAAAAAAAATGGTTTGTATTCACCCCCTTTGCTATGCAGCCCCTAAATAAGATCTGGTGCAACCAATTACCTTTAGAAGTCACATAATTAGTTAAATAAAGTCCACCTCTATGCAATCTAAGTGTCACATGATCTCAGTATATATACACCTGTTCTGAAAGGCCACAGAATCATTAACACAACTAAGTAAGGGGTACCACCAAGCAAGCGGCACTATGAAGACCAAGAAGCTCTCCAAATAGGTCAGGGACAGAGTTGTGGAGAAGTACAGATCAGGGTTGGGTTACAAAAAAATATCAGAATCTTTGAACATCCCACAGAGCACCATTAAATCCATTATTTTCAAAATTTCAAGAATATGGCATCACAACAAACCTGCCAAAAGAGGGCCGCCCACCAAAACTCACGGACCAGTCAAGGAGGGCATTAATCAGAGAGGCAACAAAGAGACCAAAGATGACCCTGAAGGAACTACAAAGCACCACACCAGAGATTAGAGTATCTGTCCATAGGACCACTTTAAGCCGTACGTTCCACAGAGCTGGGCTTTACGGAAGATTGGCCAGAAAAAAGCCATTGCTTAAAGAAAAAAAATAAGCAAACACATTTGGTGTTCGTCAAAAGGCATGTGGGAGACTCCCCCAAACATATGGAAGAAGGTACTCTGGTCAGATGAGACTAAAATTGAGCTTTTTGGCCATCAAGGAAAACGCTATGTCCGGTCCAAACCCAACACCTCTCATCACCCCATCCCTACAGTGGTGGTGGCAGTATCATGCTGTGGGGATGTTATTCCATCGTCAGGGACTGAGAAACTGGTCAGAATGGAAGGAATGATGGATGGCACTAAATGCAGGGAAATTCTTGAGGGAAACCTGTTTCAGTCTTCCAGAGATTTGAGACTGGGACAGAGGTTCACCTTCCAGCAGGACAATGTCCCTAAGCATACTGCTAAAGCAAAACATGTGTGGTTTTAGGGGAAACATTTAAATGTCTTGGAATGGCCTAGTCAAAGCCCAGGCCTCAATCCAATTGAGAATCTGTGCTATGACTTAAAGATTGCTGTACACCAGCAGAACCCATCCATCTTGAAGGAGCTGGAGCAGTTTTGCCTTGAAGAATGGGCAAAAATCCCAGTTGCTAGATGTGCCAAGCTTAGAGACATACCCCAAGAGACTTGCAGCTGTAATTGCTGCAAAAGGTGACTCTACAAACTATTGACTTTTTTTTTTGGGGGGGGGGGGGAATAGTTATGCATGCTCAAGTTTAGTTTTTTGTGTTATTGTGGTTTGTTTCACAATAAAAAATATTTTGCATCTTCAAAGTGGTAAGCATGTTGTGTAAATCAAATGATACAACCCCCCCAAAGATCCATTTTAATTCCAGGTTATAAGGCAACAAAATAGTAAAAATGCCAAGGGGGTGAATACTTTCGCAAGCCACTGTAACTGATGCATAATAGCCACGTTACTTAGTTAACTTGATTTCCAAAGTGCCCATTGAGGCAGTTATATTATGGTTTGTAAAGTGCCTCAAGGTGCTCTACAGCAAATTCTACTTCGACCAGAAGGACCAGCTATGTCACGTTTGTTAAGGAGGGTAATGAAGTCCCACCTCGGTTCCCCCGCTTTCCCAATATGGAGGACTTCACAATGCCTCAAAGAGTCTAACTCCCCCTGTCCATTAAGGTGAAAGCATGTTACTTTTACATTTTAACACACACTACCTCATGTGATCTACCTGAGGCAAAACCTCCTTTGATTGTGCACTTCTATTCTTGTGAAATTAAATAATTTACACTTGTAAAGAACATACCTTCAGGTCTCTGTGCATGATACTTCTAGAGTGAATGTATTCCACTCCTTCAAGTATTTTATGTAGAATGCTAAGGGTTTGTTTGATGTCCACAGACCCATAAGGATCTGTAAAACAAAAGCCAAAACATACTAACAAATTCTGCATAATAGAAACGGAATCAAAACATTGATAATGTTGAATGAAGAGTGAAAGCAACAAAGGGGTGCATCTTATTGTGCAAGTTATATATGCTCACTTTGTGAGATGTGTTCGGTGGTTCTCTCTGAGATCCAGTCTTTGAGTGAACGTTCACACAACTGCATCTGAATATACAGCATGAGGTGGAACTGCACCTGAGGTAGCCATAGAATAGTGTCCAGTAAAATCAGAGTTTGACAAAAAGAGAATCTATAAACTACTAAGCAAAAGTTTTAGAACACCTACTCATTCAAGGGTTTTTCTTTATTTTGTATTATTTCCTACATTGTAGAATAATAGTGAAGACAACAAAACTAGGAAATAACACATTGGAATCACGTAGTAACCCCCCCAAAAAATTATACATTTGAGATTCTTCAAATAGCCCTTAGCCTTAATGACAGCTTTGCACACTCTTGGCATTCTCTCAACCAGCTTCATGAGATAGTCACCTGGAATCCATTTCAATTAACAGGTGTGCCTTGTTAAAAGTTCATTTGTGGAATTTCTTTCCTTCTTAATGTGTTTGAGCCAATCAGTTGTGTTGTGACAAGGTATGGTTAGTATACAGAAGAAAGCCCTATTTGGTAAAACACCAAGCCCATATTATGGCAAGAACAGCTCAAATTAGCAAAGAGAAACAGCAGTACATCATACTTTAAGACATGAAGGTCTGTCAATATGGAACATTTCAAGAAAGTGCAGTCGCAAAAACCCTCAAGCGCTATAATGAAACTGTCTCTCCCAAGAATGGAAGACCCAGTTACCTCTGCTGCAGAGGATAAGTTCATTAGAGTTGCCAGCCTCAGAAATTGCAACGCAAATAAATGCTTCAGAGTTCAAGTAACAGGCACATCTCAACATCAACTGTTCAGAGGAGACTGTGTGAATCAGGCCTTCATGGTCGAATTGCTGCAAAAAAAACTACTAAAAGGACACCAATGAGAAGAAGACTTGCTTGGGCCAAGAAACACGAGCAATGGACATTAGACCGTTAGAAATTTGTCCTTTGGTCTGATGAGTCCAAATTTGAGATTTTTGGATCTTTGTGAGACACGGTGTGGGTGAACGGATGATCTCTGCATGTGTATTTTCCACCATAAAGCATGTAGGAGGGGTGGTGGTGTGGGGGTGCTTTGCTGGTGACACTGTCTGTGATTTATTTAGAACTCAAGGCACACTTAACCAGCATGGCTACCACAGAATTCTGCAGCGATACGCCATCCCATCTGGTTTCGGCTTAGTGGGACTATCATTTGTTTTTCAACAGGACAATGACCCAAAACACCTCCAGGGTGTATAAGGGATATTTTACCAAGAAGGAGAGTGATGGAGTGCTGCATCAGATGATCAGACCTCAACCCAATTGAGATGGTTTGGGATGAGTCGGACCGCAGTGTGATATGTTATGCTCTGCATATGTGGGAAGTCCTTCAAGACTGTTGGAAAAGCATTCCAGTTGAAGCTGGTTGAGAGAATGCCAAGAGTGTGCAAAGCTGTCATCAAGGCAAAGGGTGGCTACTTTGAAGAATCTCAAATATAAAATATATTTTGATTTGTTTAATACTTTTCTGGTTACTACATGATTCCCTATGTGTTATTTCATAGCTTTGATGTCTTCACTATTATTCTACAATGTAGAAAATAGTAAAAATAAAGAAAAACCCTTGAATGAGTAGGTGTTCTAAAACTTTTGACTGGTAGTGTATATACAGGGGACATTTGTAGATGTCAGTGTTAGAAGGTTAGATGATTGTGTTAAAACAACAGGATAAGAGGCCCTACTGAGCTACATTATACAGGTTACACAGTATCAATACCTCCTTGGTGGGGCATTTCGTGTCCCATTCCTCGCTCCCCACGTCGATGTAGGAGTTGTTGTTCAGCTCCATCTTGTTCCTGGTTCCTGAGGCCTCCTCTGACAGGGCCGAGCCATCCCAGCTGACCACAGGGCAACCATCCGGTGTCAGGCCACGCCGTCCCAGGAACACACAGGGGACAAAGTTCTCTGAGACACGGGTGTGGCGCATGGTTTTAGGACACACCGCCTGTGTGCTCTTCTCCTCTTTAGGGGCCAGGGCTTTCACCCGGAGGATCTCTGGTACTTTTGCAATGGCCACTGGCTCCTTCGAGTGACCTGAGCTCTCAAAGACTATTGAGGAGCTGTTGCTACTGCCGGTACTCTCCTCAGTGCTGTGAGAGTGGGAAAATACATGTTTCAGAATCTAATATGATATTCAATCATAACTGGTCTTGTAATTCAGTTATATGAGATAATAATGGTACCGTTCTGGCAGCGCAGGTGTTTCCAGTGCTGGGAGTATTGATGCAGGGTCTGAAATAGAGAAATGTAAATGAAAAAACAACAATAATGAAGAGAGGTTAGCTATGAATAAATGAAATCACTTGAATTTCGAACACGTCAGAGGAGAGAAGTAACGGAAGTCACTGATAAAAGCAGGTGAGACATGCTCCATCCAGGCAGTGTGGTAGCCCACTACGTTGATGTGCTGAAGACTGGATAACACTTTAACTTCTCTGAGAACCTGAAACAAAGACAGGAAAATACTCAATGACAAACTCACTTGTGTCCGTTATCGAATAGTGCACTGAAGTATACTGCATTTTTGGATCATTAAAACACAATACATTTTAAATGAATTGTGTGTGTATATATATATATATATATATATAAAAAACATACCTTCATGCAGTCTTCTCGTGAAACATTCTTGATGAGAATTTTCTTCACAGCATACTTCTGGCCATCCAGCTTGTTTGTTACCTGGAAAGCACATGACCAAAACGAAGAGGGGGAAATTATTCCACTGTAGGTTATATTAATGCACTGGTATCATTTTTATTTTGACTAGACGGTACCTTAAAGACTTTGCCATAGGATCCTTTTCCAAGTCTAGAGAGCTCTTCAAACTCGCTGAGGTAGCGCGACGCCTGTGCCTGGAACAGACCTTCGGTTGGTCTACGGTGAGGAGGATAATAAGCAAAGAGACAGATCCTCAAGATCCTCTCACAACGCAACGTACACAGCAGTACATTTCATTTATTTTGACATTAGCAGACGCTCTTATCCAGAGAAACTTACAATTAGTGCATTTATCTTAAGATAGCTACTAGTGTTGTCTCACCTAGCTAGGTGAGACAAGTCAACACTAGTAGAAAAAGACAAGTGACATTTTTTTCTGTACTAATCTTACCTTAGCGTAAGGCTCTGGCTGTCTGTATTACATAATCTTTGACCCTGAAATGGCAGGAAAAGAAACTGTCAGTGAGTGAATATCAATGATAAACAAGAAACTTGACTATGCATGTCCCACATTACATTATCACTAAATGGCCACATCAAGTGTTACCTGTGGGAACAGGGAGGTGCTGGCAGCATCCAGTAGTTCAATGAAGGCTCTGTTGTGCTGGAGTCTGACTGAACTGAACTCCTCACTGATGGCCAATGGGGAGAGGAGGTTCATCGCTGCTAAACGCTGACCAATGACTGAAGAGGGCAGTTATTCACTGTAGTGTTTGTTGTTCACAAGTTCATTTTTTATTCTCATGATTTTTCACACAACAAAATATTTTTTTTACAGAATTCAGTGATGTTTAAAAAAAATCATATCCTAACCTCCCTCTACACAACAACCAGAGAATGTTAATATTCTATTGACCGAGATATAGTTTAGTAGATCATCTTTACCTTTGAACAGCATACGTGAGCGGGTCGGGTCGCTCTCGTAGACAAAGCACAGGTGTTCTAGCAGGGACCCAAGCAGAAGGTGGTTGGGGATGGCGGAGGCAAACTCCTGTGTGGACAGGTACTGCTTGCCAGCTATCAGAACCTCACAGTTGTTATCCAAGTCGGACGCTGTGTTTACATAGAGGAGAATGAGAAACAGGACAGAGAAGTGAGTGGTAAGTGTTTGTAACAAGATTATTGATTATGTAATAAATGGGAAAAAGCTAAGTTGTGTGTCTCAATGGCGAACAGCCCCCTCCAAAACTTCCTGTAGCCAGATGGCCAACATTGCATAACAAATAAATCACCAACATGTGTGTGATTACTTTAGAACCGCTTTTATGAAGAAAATAAGATTTATAGTTAACAGTTGAAAGAGCAAATGTATCTTACCTTCGGCAATAACTTTGGCAATTAGCGCTGCAATTTCTTTCTCCCCTAGGTCCATTTTGTCTAACGGTATGTGTGATATTAGCTCAATATGAAACACTTCCAACACTAATGCAAGATTAACCTAACCACTTCAAAGTCAGCCAGCCCATCATGTTTATGCATACTGGGGTGTGCTCAGTAGTAGGGCTTATCTGTCTACAACAGTACACACAGGACCCTCCACCCAAGGTCGCTAACGCGGAGGAAAATATAAGGGAAGAAGAGGTGTGAGAAACATGCCAAAAACGGTATGTAATGTACTCTCATATTTGTGTATGCTGACTTTTGGTTTATACTGTACTCATTGGATTTGGCAACAATTTATGTACAGTACCAGTCAAAAGTTTGGACACACCTACACAATCAAGGGTTTTTCTTTATTTTACTGTTTTCTACATTGTAGAATAATAGTGAAGACATTAAAACTATAAAATAACACATATGGAATCATGTAGTAACCAGAAAAGTGTTAAACAAATCAAAATATATTTTAGATTTGAGATTCTTCAAAGTAGCCACCCTTTGCCTTGATGACAGCTCTGCACACTCTTGACATTCTCTAAAACAACTTCATGAGGTAGTCACCTGGAATGCATTTCAATTAACAGGTGTGCCTTGTTAAAAGTGAATTTGTGGAATTTCTTTCCTTCTTAATGCATGTGAGCCAATCAGTTGTGTTGTGACAAGGTAGGGGTGGTATACAGAAGACAGCTCTATTTGTTAAAAGACCAAGATAGTCCATCATTACTTTAAGACAGGGGTGTCAAAGTCAAATGGACGGAGGGCCAAATAAAAAAATCAGCTACAAGACGAGGGCCGGACTGTTCGAATGTTCATTGAAAAAATTTTAAATGACGCATATAGTCTAGTGAACCTAATTGAACCTACTGAAAACCTAACAAATATATTACAATATGATCAGATAAATAAAGCAATATTTTCTTATGGCTCTGTCAGTAATCTTTAATTTTCAACAGACACAAAAGACAAATTTCCTTTATATAAATATCCCCATAACATGAACATTAAATGAAAGAAACCGGTATTCAAGGCACCATCAGTAGACTATATTTTCTATTTTAGCAAAAGTGGGCTAAATTTACTTCAAAGAAAAAACAATAATAGCAATTTTCTATCATCCACTCAACTGAAATATTTTTAAAATATAATTGGATTGAAATACAAAAAAATAAAGTGCAAAAATCTATTAATCAAAAACAACACTTTGTTTAAGGAGAAGTAACATGCAGTGAAAACAAATATTAAATTTTAACTTTTAAACTTGAACTGAGTAAAAACTCTAAATATGTGATTGCACAGTAATGTTCACTTGTTTGAGGTTGAGGGTGATACTTGGTGGTGTCCCATCTTTTCCACAAGTTCATCAATGTTCGGGGTAAGGCTCTGAGCTGAAGAAATCCTCAGAATTGAGTGGAGGTGTTCAGCAGTAAGTCGACTTCTGTGTGATGTTTTGTTCAGGTTCATCAAAGAAAACAGTTGTTCACACAGGTATGTGCTGCCAAACATAGACAACGTTTGAGCAGCCTGGATGCGCAGCTGGGGCATTGTGCCGGGGAGGAAACGGGCGAACTCCGCAGCACCCACTGCCGCATATTTTGCCCTCAGTGCATCATTGCATTGGAGGTCAATCAACTCCATTTGGAGGTTTGGTGGTGAGCTTTCCACGTCAACAGCAAATGGGTTACCGAGCAGTTCCAACCTGCTTTTTTGTGCTTCAAAGTCAGCAAATCGGCGTCGAAAGTCAGCGGCAAGCATACCTATTTTATCAGCCAACTGTGTGCTCGGGAACGCACTGGTAGAGAGCTTCTCTTTCATGGTCTGGCAGCTGGGAAAGTGGCTCAAATTTTCTTTCCGCATCTGCGTCTCCCACAGAGTCAGTTTGGTTTTAAATGCCTTCACTGTACTGTACATATCAGAGATGACACGATCCCGACCCTGCAGCTGCAAGTTTATTGCATTCAGATGACTCGTAATGTCACACAGAAAAGCCATTTCACACAGAAACATTTCGTCTCGGAGTTGTGTTGTGTCTTTCCCTTTGCTGTCCAAGAACAGACAAATCTCCTCACGAAGCTCGAAACATCTTTGAAGCACCTTTCCCTGGCTTAGCCATCGCACCTCTGTGTGATAAGGCAAATCACCATGCTCCGTTTCTAACTCCGTCAGAAATGCCTTGAACTGGCGGTGATTCAAACCTTTGGCTCTGATAAAGTTAACTGTGCGCGTGATGATGCTCATTACATGCTCCATTTTCAAGGCTTTACCGCACAACGCTTCCTGGTGTATGATACAATGATAAGCTGTCAGCTCACCTGTCGCGTTTTCCTCTTGCATCTTTTCCCGTATCTTCGCCACCAGTCCGCTCCTGTGTCCACACATCGCAGGTGCTCCGTCGGTTGTCAAACCCACAAGTTTTTCCCAAGGCAGCTCCATCTCATTTACACATCTTGACACCTCTTCATACAAATCATGCCCCGTAGTTGTGCCATGCATAGGACGTAAAGCCAAAAACTCCTCTGTCACGCTTAGGTTGGAGTCCACTCCGCGGATGAAAATTGACAACTGGGCAATGTCAGAAATGTCGGTGCTCTCATCCACAGCCAAGGAATATGCAATAAAATCTTTTCCCTTTTTCACAAGCTGCTCTTTTAGATTGATGGACAACTGGTCTACTCTCTCGGCAATGGTGTTTCTGCTCAGACTCACATTTAAAAAGAGTTGCCTTTTTTCTGGGCAAACTTCGTCACAAACTTTAATCATGCAGTTTTTGATGAAATCCCCCTCCGTAAATGGCCGGGCTGATTTAGCGATCTCTTCTGCCAAAATAAAACTGGCCTTGACAGCAGCCTGGCCTTGTGATTTGGCTTTTTTGAACAGAGCCTGTCGAGATTTGAGGCCTCGTTTTAATTCCTCTGCCTTTTGTAGCCTTTGTTCCATGTCCATATTCTTGTTTTTGTCCGCGTGTTTCGTTTCATAATGTCGTCTCAGATTATACTCTTTCAGTACCGCCACACTTTCTCCACACAGAAGACACACAGGTTTTCCAGCTACCTTCGTGAACATATACTCCGACTCCCACCTTGTTTGAAACCCCCGGTTCTCAGTATCCACCTTCCGTTTTGCCATTTTTGATGGGTATCTGAAAGTTAATTTTACTGTGATGCTGACGACTGCTGTGCCAATAAATATTGAAATGAAGCAGCCTACTGCTCGGTGCGTCACCTTTGCATTGTGGGAAATGTAGTATTGGTGCGTGTAAAAGATCTGCGGGCTGCCGGCTTGCTGCGGGCCGGTTCTAATAATAAATCAAGATCATCCCAGGGGCCGTAAAAAACCTTCTTGCGGGCCGGATGTGGCCCGCGGGCCTTGACTCTGACATATGTGCTTTAAGACATGAAGGTCAGTCAATCCGGAAAATTCAAGAGCTTTCAAGTCCAGTCGCTAAAACCAACAAGCGCTATGATGAAACTGGCTCTCATGAAGACCACCACAGGAAAACAAGACCCAGAGTTACCTCTGCAGAGGATAAGTTGACTGCACCTCAGATTGCAGCCCAAATAAATGCTTCACAGAGTTCAAGTCACAGACAACATCAACTGTTTAGAGGAGACTGTGTGAATCAAGCCTTCATGGTCAAATTGCTGCAAAGAAACCCCTACTAAAGGACACCAATAAGAAGAAGAGACTTGCTTGGGCCAAGAAACACAAGCAATGGACATTAGACCGGTGGAAATCTGTCCTTTGGTCTGATGAGTCCAAATTTGAGATGTTTGGTTTCAACCTCCGTGTCTTGTGAAATGCAGAGTAGGTGAACGGATGATCTCCGCATGTGTGGCTCCCACCATGAAGCATGGACGAGGTGGTGTAATGGTGCTTTACTGGTGACACTGTCTGTGATTTATTTAAAATTCAAGGCACACTTAACCAGCATAACTACTACAGCATTCTGCAGCGATACGCCATCCCATCTGAATTGCGCTTAGTGGGACTATCATTTGTTTTTCAACAAGACAATGACCCAACACACCTCCAGGATGTGTATGGGCTATTTGACCAAGGAGAGTGATGGAGTGATGTATCAGATGACCTGGCCTCCACAATCACAAGACCTCAACCCAATTGAGATGGTTTGGGATTAGTTGGACCGCAAAGAGAAAGAAAAGCAGCCAACAAGTGCTCCGCATTTGTGGGAACTCCTTCAAGACTGTTGGAAAAGCATTCCAGGTGAAGCTGGTTGAGAGAATGCCAAGAGTGTGCAACGCTGTCATCAAGGCAAAGGGTGGCTACTTTGAAGAATCTCAAATATAAAATGTATTTTGATACATTACCCTACGCGTAGGGGTAATACACTCGACCACTGCTACTCTAACTTTTTTTAGCATACAAAGCCCTCCCCCGCCAACCCTTGAGAAAATCCGACAACGATGCCATCTTGCTCCTACCATCTTAATGTATTGTGTGGCGTACAGCAGGTCAGCCACCAGGGGGAGACTCGCCGAGGCCTGGTGGCAGACGGAGCCGACATCACGAGGCGATGGCTCCCTCTGCTGGATGTGCCAGGTCTCAACGTGCTCTCCGGTCAGGACTAATTGAGGCTGATTGTGGTTGGTGGGTAATCAAGGGCTGATTGCTCACCAGCTGTATGAGTCCCATAAAGCTGACAGAAGGGCAGCACACAAGGAGAGGGACTGAGGGAAGAAAGGTGACTTCCGTATAGTTGGAGACGGTTCCCGAGCTAAAAGGAGGGAGTTCAGTTTTTGTGCCCGACATGATTACAGCAAGACCCAGAGCCCAGAAGACGGTATCCCGGAGAGGGTCTCATGGGGGAGACCTATCCTTTTCTTTTGATTTATTATTTAAATAAACACCCTTGAAACCGAGCTAATCCTACTCTGTCCATGTCTGATCTGTGTAAACGTCTTGACCAAACCCCTTGGTCTGCCACGATAGGCAGAAACTCAAACAGGATGGCCAGTGACTCATTGAAACAATTCTGCATTTCAGTTTTGCTATATATGACAAAACTGAAATGCTGAATTGTTTCAATGAGCACTTTATCATCTGGTAGGCTGTTTGACTCAATGTCCTCCGTCTCTGTACAACCCTGTGTGGATGAACCAGTGAGAGCTGGCCAAACTTTTAGCTTTTTGCCATTCTCAGTGCAGGTGGTACATAAAGCCCTGAAATCCTTAGATCAGAGAAAGCCTGCAGGTCCTGATCTTTTGGATCCCTGCTTTTTAAATCTGGCAGCTGATTTCATAGCTGAACCACTTACATCTCTGTTCATTCTAACCCTGGAATGTAATGAAATTCCAAAGATCTGAAAATCAGCATTTGTCCTACCACTTTAAAAGGGGGAGATCCAACTCTTTTAAATAATTATAGGCCAATCTCAAAGATGTCACCCCTGGTGAAAATACTTGAAACCCTTGTAAGTGAACAGCTAAGAGTTATTTACGAACTCTATTTGATCAATGTACCAATCGGGCTTCAGGAAGAAGCATAGCACAATTACAGCAGCCATGAAGGTTTTAAATTATATCACTGAAGCCATTGACAAAAAGCAGCACTGTGTCTCACTTTTTATTGATCTCTCTAAGGCTTTTGATACAGTTGATCATGCTATACTAAGGCAGAGATTGTCGAGTGTAGGTCTTTCGGAGCATGCAGTTGCATGGTTTGCTAACTATCGGTCTGATAGAACTCAGTGCACTCAATTTGATGGGCTTATGTCTGTTAAATTGTCTGTCTTGAATGGTGTGCCCCAAGGCTCTGTACTTGGTCCTCTCTTATTCACTATTTATATAAATGATTTAGACAAAAATGTCCAAAATGCACAACTTCATTTTTATGCTGATCATACTGTTATTTACTGTTGTGCCTCGTCTCTTACAAAAGCTTTCCAGAACATGCAAACTGCTTTTTATACTGTTCAACATACCTTGTGTCAATTGAAGCTTATCCTCAATACTGACAAAACTAAACTAATGTGTATTTCTTGCATTAGAAAACACCCTCTGAACCTTTCACCTATTACTACCTGTCAGGGCAAGGAGATTGAGGTAATAACCTCATATAAATATTGTGGAATTTTAATTGATGACGGCCTCACTTTTAAATTACATATTCAACAACTTACAAAAAAATTTGAAGCTGAAATTGGGATTTTATTTTAGGAATAAGGCCTGTTTTTCTTTTGAAGCCAGGAGGCTAGTATCAGCTACATTTATGCCTTTACCAGACTATGGGGATATTTTATATATGAATGCTTCCGCTCAGTGTTTGAGATCAATTGACACTCTTTACCATGGCACTTTGAGATTTATTTTAAACTGCAAAACTCTTATGCACCACTGCACTTTGTATACCAGGGTTGGCTGGCCTTCTCTAGTCACTCGTAGGCTCAGTCACTGGTATACTTTTATTTACAAAGCCATTTTGGGTTTACTACCTTTTTATTTGTGCATTTTTATTGTTCAGAAATGTGGTGGGTACTCTCTTCATTCGCTGGACTTTAACCTGCTAATGCCCAAACTGAATTTGGTAAAGGCTATTATGTACTCTGCGCCATCGTCTTGGAACACCTTACAAAATACTTTTAAACTGGAAGAACTTGTCCGGATTGGTGTTTTTAAATCACTGATGAAGGATTTTGAGGTTGATTCCCTGACCTGTCAATGTTTTTAATTTGCTGTTTTATACTCTTGTGAATTCAATGGTTTTTACTAGATTATTTGTAGTTTTTCATGTCTGTCTGTAATTATTTTGTAATGACTTGGTGCTGCCTATCTTGGCCAGGGCGCTCTTGAAAAAGAGATTTTAATCTCAATGAGCCCTTCCTAGTTAAATAAAGGTTAAATAAATACATTAATTAAATAAAAGTGAGTAGAACCATTCAACGCTGGTCTGACCAATCGGAATCCACGCTTCAAGATTGTTTTGATCACGCGGACTGGGATATGTTCCGGTCAGCCTCACAGAATAACATTGACCTATACGCTGACTGAGTGAATTTATATGGAAGTGCATTGGAGATGTTGTACCCACTGTGACTATTAAAACCTACCCTAACCAAAACCTGTTGATGGATGGTGGCATTCGCTCAAAACTGAAAGCGTGAACCACCGCATTTAACCATGGAAACAGGTCTGGGAATATGGCTGAATATAAACAGTGTAGTTATTCCCTCCGCAAGGCAATCAAACAAGTGAAATGTCAGTACAGGGACAAAGTGGAGTCGCAATTCAAAGGCTCAGACACGAGACGTATGTGGTAGGGTCTACAAGAAATCACGGACTACAAAAAGAAAACCAGCCACGTCACAGACATCACACTTCCAGACAAACTAAACACCTTCTTTGATTGCTTTGAGGATAATACAGTGCCACCATCGCGGCCCGCTAACAAGAACTGCGCCCCCCCTTCTCCGAGGCCGATGTGAGTAAAACCTTTAAACGAGTTAACCCTCGCAAGGCTGTTGGCCCAGAGAGCATCCCTAGCCGTGTCCTCAGAGCATGTGCAGACCAGCTGGCTGGTGTGTTTACGGACATATTCAATCTCTCCTTATCCCAGTCTGCTGTCACCACATGCTTCAAGATGGCCACCATTGTTCTTGTACCCAAGAAGGCAAAGAGATTAACTAAAATGACTACCACCCCGTAGCACTCACTTCTGTCATCATGAAGTGCTTTGACAGACTAGTCAAGGATCATATTACCTCCACCTTACCAGCCACCCTAGACCCACTTCAGTTTGCATACCACCCTAACAGGTCCACAGATGATGCAATAGGCATGACACTGCACAATCACATCTGGACAAAAGGAATACCTGACTACAGCTCAGCATTCAACACCATAGTACCTCGCCCTGTGCAATTGGGTCCTGAACTTTGACGGGCCGCCACCAGGTGGAGAAGGTAGGAAACAACATCTCCACCTCGCTGACCCTTAACACCCCACAAGGGTGCGTGCTCAGCCCCCTACTGTACAACCTGTTCACCTGCGACTGTGTGGCCATGCACGCCTTCAGCTCAATCAACAAGTTTGCAGACGACACAACAGTAATGGGCTTGATTACCAACAACGATAGACATCCTCACCTCCTCCCTGTAGGCTACTCGGGGTGTTGTGTCAGAGAGGCTGGTCCCTACATGGAGACCCAATCACTGGCCACTTTAACAAATGGATCACTAGTCACTTTAAACAATGCCACTTTAAGAGTGTTTACATACCTTACTCATATATATGATATGTCAGAACCAGAAGCATTTCGCTACACTCGCATTAACATCTGCTAACCATGTGTATGTGACAAATAAAATCTGATATCACATTATTGGGCACAGACAACAGCACAAAGGGCAAGAAGGTAGAGATAACAATACATCATGCAAAGCAGCCACAACTGTCAGTAAGAGTGTGCATGATTGGTTCTTTGAATGAAGAGATTGAGATAAAACTGTCCAGTTTGAGTGTTTGTTGCAGCTCGTTCCAGTCGCTAGCTGCAGCGAACTGAAAAGACGAGCAACCCAGGGATGTGTGCGCTTTGGGGACCTTTAACAGAATGTGACTGGCAGAACGGGTGTTGTACAGTAGGGAGAACAAGTATTTGATAACCTGCAAAATCGGCAGTGTTTCCTACTTACAAAGCATGTAGAGGTCTGTAATTTTTATCATTCAACTGTGAGAGACGGAATCTAAAACAAAAATCCAGAAAATCACATTGTATGATTTTTAAGTAATTCATTTGCATTTTATTGCATGACATAAATATGATACATCAGAAAAGCACAACCTAATATTTGGTACAGAAAGTTGTAGTTCTGGGCTGACCCCTCACCATCCTCATGATCATTGATGCCCCACGAGATCTTACATGGAGCCCCAGACCGAGGGTGATTGACCGTCATCTTGAACTTCTTCCATTTTCTAATAATTGCGCCAACAGTTGTTGCCTTCTCACCAAGCTGCTTGCATATTGTCTTGTAGCCCATCCCAGCTTTGTGCAGGTCTACAATTTTATCCCTGATGTCCTTACGCAGCTCTCTGGTCTTGGCCATTGTGGAGAGGTTGGAGTCTGTTTGATTGAGTGTGTGGACAGGTGTCTTTTATACAGGTAACGAGTTCAAACAGGTGCAGTTAATACAGGTAATGAGTGGAGAACAGGAGGCTTCTTAAAGAAAAACTAACAGGTCTGTGAGAGCTGGAATTCTTACTGGTTGGTAGGTGATCAAATACTTATGTCATGCAATAAAATGCAAATTAATTACTTAAAAATCATTCAATGTGATTTTCTGGATTGTTTTAGATTCTGTCTCACAGTTGAAGTGTACCTGTGATAAAAATTACAGACCTCTACATGCTTTGTAAGTAGGAAAACCTGCAAAATCGGCAGTGTATCAAATACTTGTTCTCCCCACTGTATGTGGAGGATGAGGGCTGCAGCAGGTATCTCAGATAGGGGGAGGGGGGGAATGAGGCCTAAGAAGCTTTTATAAATAAGCAATCAACCGGTGGGTCTTGCGAAGGCATACAGAGACGACCAGTTTACAGAAGAGTGTAGAGTGCAGTTATGTGTCCTATAAGGAGCATTAGTGGCAAATCTGATGGTCGAATGGTAAAGAAAATCTAGCCGCTCGAGAGCACCCTTTCCTGCCGATCTATAAATTACGTCTCCATAATTGGGTATCCGCATGGGTAGGATGATCATCTGAATCAGGGTTAGTTTGGTAGCTGGGGTGAAAGAGGAGTGATTACGATTGAGGAAACCAAGTCTCGATTTAACTTTAGCCTGCAGCTTTGATATGTGCTGAGAGAAAAACAGTGTACCGTCTAGACATACTCCCAAGTACATGTATGAGGTGACTACCTCAATCTCTAAACCCTCTGAGGTAGTAATCACACCTGTGGGGAGAGGGGCATTCTTCTTACCAAACCACATGACCTTTGCTTTGGAGGTGTTCAGAACAAGGTTAAGGGCAGAGGAAGCTTGTTGGACACTAAGAAAGCTTCGTTGTAGAGCGTTTAACACAACATCTAGAGAAGGGCCAGCTGAGTATAAAACGATCATCTGTGTATAAATGGATGAGAGCTTCCTACTGCCTGAGCTATGTTGTTGATGTAAATTGAGAAGGGCGTTCGGCCTAGGATCGAGCCTTGGGCTAGTCCCTTGGTGACAGGCAGTGGCAGCAGATATTCTGACTTTATACACTGCACTCTAAGAGAGGTAGTTAGCAAACCAGGCCAAAGACCCATCAGAGACACCAATGCTCCTTAGCCGGCCCACAAGAATGGAATAGTCTACCGTATCAAAAGCTTTGGCCAAGTCAATAACAATAGCAGCACAATATTGCTTAGAATCAAGGGCAATGGTGACATCATTGAGGACCTTTAAGGTCGCAGTGACACATCCATAACCTGAGTGGAAACCAGATTGCATACCAGAGAGAACACTATAAACACCAAGAAAGCCAGCCAGTTGATTATTGACAAGTTTTTCCAACACTTTTGATAAATAGGGCAAAATAGAAATAGACCTATAACAGTTAGGATCAGCTTGATCTCCCCCTTTAAATAAAGGATGAACCGGTCGTGCCTTTCAAGCAATGGGAACCTCCCCAGAGAGGAGAGAGAGGTTAAAAAGGTCAGAGATAGGCTTGGCAATTATAAAGAAGAAAGGGTGTAAACCGTCTGACTCAGATGTTTTTTTAGGGTCAAGTTTAAGATGCTCCTTTAGCACCTGGTTGCATCACTAGAGGGTTATGACTCAGAAGGTTATATTTTTAGGGCTGCAGAATTGGTCATGAAGCCAACCATCCAATAGGAGCGAAGGAAAGACATGGCTATAAACAACATTATATAAAAATCTCTCACTTAGCTGATTGGTCATAGCTAAATTAGTTATTTGTCAAAAATGTGAGGAGGGATGTAGCCACAGCTGTGATGTACTAGCTATCTATCTGCCCCGTGGTGATGTGATGGTGGTGTGGATCAAAAGCAGCCCCCAAAACTGTCCAGGTAGGTTGAGAGGATTGCTGACAGGAAGACTGTGCCCACAGCCCCACACATGATTTCTCAATTCTGCCTAGCTAGTTAGCATGAACATATTTGTACAGTGTCTGGTGTCTGTCAACTTACTGTCAAATATAACCTCGTCGTCATCTTCACTGTTGGTCAAATTAAACACACTGCACTCATGTCCGGTTGTGGTGGTGGTTAGATTTCGGTTGATCACGCTGCTGCTATTTGAACTTACCCCTCGTTGCCCGTTCAGAGAGCTAAACATGGCGATTTATGAAGATTCAGCTTGTTAACCTATTAAATATGACCTAACTTTTAGAATACTTAGGCGTTAATATTTTCAATTCCGCATGAATCATAACTAGTTAAGGTAGACGTTATTCTAAAAGAATCACGTCAAAAGCTCGCCAGAAGAGTCCCATACCGCCTAGTTTCAGCATTGCCGAACAATACACCCATGAAGGGAGTGAAGTCTTGTCTTAAAACACCACGAGCTGAACATAAATTCAGTTGAATCATTTCATGTCCACTGTGAGAAGCTTACGAATTAAGTCTGATTTCTTTTGTATCATCATATATTGATGAGATTGTATCACATTTAGTAACTCTATCCATTTATGCAATACATTTAACTCGATCTTGTTCGTTTTATTATTTTGTGGGACACGTCAGATAGTCCCTGTATGTAGCATTTCATCTCACTTCGTTCCTTATCATGTGATCCTTGCAAATGATGACGATAAAACGCTACAAATGTTTATTGGTGACATACAATTACAAACTTGAGATATGTATATATTTTTAAATAGGGTGAACCAGAAGCAATACAATATAGACTAAATATATGACTTTGGGGTGAATCATTGAAAAAGTCAGTACTTTTTCGTTTGAGCCCATCTCTAAAATGCGTATTCTTTCTGATGTGTGGTGTCAAAAATAAATGTGTAAATGTTATTGTCTTGAATATACACCATTTTGATAATATATCGTCATCGTAGCCCATCACTGACTGACACGGGCTTTCCTTTTCAAGGGTGAGTGGCAGACTTGCGCTCTCTACACAGAATCACTCGCGACCAATCTCAACAAACGCGCGAGGCCGGAGAGACGCATGCGTCAAAATGAGGAGGAGGGACTACTTTAACGCTTCGAACACAGCGGCTATGCAACTATACTGATGCAGGTATCTTTTGCAGACGGTCGCATGCGGTTGGACACATGGAGGAGAGAATCCTGTTCAGTATCCTCAAAACCGTGTCTTTTTGACACAACTGCTGACAGCTACAGGGACATAACCACAAAACATGCTGCTTGGAGTCCACGATAGTACCATTGCCCGGTCAGTTTAGTAGTGAGCTTGTGCTATATGTGGCTAGTTAGCTAGCTAGCGACCCTAGCCAATTTTGTGTGTGTGTGTGTGTGTGTGTGTGTGTGTGTGTGTGTGTGTGTGTGTGTGTGTGTGTGTGTGTGTGTGTGTGTGTGTGTGTGTGTGTGTGTGTGTGTGTGTGTGTGTGTGTGTGTGTGTGTGTGTGTGTGTGTGTGTGTGTGTGTGTGTGTGTGTGACAAAGAAATAGTAATAAAATATGCTGGTTACTACCCCTGATAACTTGCCAAAATAATCATGCTTGAAAGAGTGTGAGTGTGTATGTCAGATAAATAGAAATGGTAGATACTACTGTACCCCTAATAATTTGGTCAGATAACCGTGTGTGTATAGTAGGTGACATGTCAATGATAGTTATCTAATAACTATAGTTATGCTAGGTGATGGTTTGGCTTATCATGTTCATGTCTATGTAGAAGAAGACTGTAGGAGGAAGTGGAGAGGACTCAGGGACAGGTATCAGAGAGAGAGAGAAGGGCAGAGAAAGAGAAGAGGTCTGGGTCAGCAGCTTCAGGCCAGCAGCCTTGGCACTTCTTCCACATTCTTTCTTTTCTGGATCCATTTATTGTACCTAGGGCAACAAGTGGCAATTTTACAGCCAGACCCTCTACTACGTCATCCACAAGTGTGGGCGCCACCGGTGCATCAAGACTCTCTACGTCATTAACAAGTGAGACCAGTCTCCACCGGTGCATCAAGACTCTCTACGTCATTAACAAGTGAGACCAGTCTCCACCGGTGCATCAAGACTCTCTACGTCATTAACAAGTGAGACCAGTCTCCACCGGTGCATCAAGACTCTCTACGTCATTAACAAGTGAGACCAGTCTCCACCGGTGAAGCGAGACCCTCTATGTCATCCACAAATATGACCACCACCGGTGCAGCCATGGAAGATGATGAAATGGAGGAAGCACCTCTGGATCTAGGACCACCTGAGATTATTAAGACCCTCACGGGAAGTGACCACTGAGGACCTTGTTGAACAGGATGTGGCCGTGGAGAGAAACCAAGAGGACCAACGTCACACCAGGCGCCATCGGCGGTACCAGCCCCCAGATCCACTCAACTAATTTCAGCAGAGGCTCCTCCAAGCCATCGAGAGGGATGCAGCCCAACCTGATGCTCACAGGAAGGAGGATGAAGAAACCTTCTTTGCCATGAGCCTGGTGTTAACCCTGAAGAGGCTGCCTCAGCAAAGAAAAGCAGCATTCAAGGTTAAAATTCATCAGTTGCTTTTCTATGCCAAGTTCAATGGTGTGTTTTTTTTTCTTCTTCTCCACAACACAGGTGGTGTCATAAGTATTGTGACAGTGAAGTTGGTCATTTTTACAGTATACTCATGTAGGCTAATTGGTATTTCAGATTAATATGAGGCAAATGTATAGCTGTTGTTTCTACGTTAGAAAATATCCTAAAATAGTTTGCTGTCTAAATATTTGCCTGTCATATTCATCTTTTGATCTGAAATAGAAATTCCATGAGTAAACAGCAAGTATTACCAACTTTACAACACTGTTCAAATATTTATGCCACTAACTACACTATACAAGCAGTATTTAATTAACATATATCTCACCTTTTATGGTGTTATATTATGTAATGCTTGTAAGTGTTGTTTTCCTCATCCCTTCCAGAGATGGAGTCAATTTAGCAGACCAGCTCATAGGAAGGACAAGAAGAGGAGATTGTCTGGTTGTTGTTTTGACCTTCTCCTCCATGGGTTTTGAGCGGGAGGTAAGGAAAGGACACAAGGAATCAAGGAACTGCAACTGAGATTTTCCCACTGTCCTCAACTGAGATGTTGTAACTGTTCTTATTGTGCTTACTATGTCCTTGTAAGTAGTTTCTCAATACTTAGGATAGCATTCATTATTAGTTGTACATAGATTGCATGAAAATTGACTGACTTGAAACTGACACACCAGAGAATTCAGATGCTCTTGTTGTTCTTTTACAAGACTAAAGGTGAAATGTGTTTACCTGTATTGTGGCTCCACATTCACTTTTAGTTTTCAGACACACACACATCCTCCACTCCTCTATGTACCTCAGATCTCCAGTGCCCTGCAATCTCTCTTTATGGCCATGTCTGAAGTTCCCCTACTATGTCTAGGCTTTATTAGTAGTCCCTGTATCTGTCTGCAGTTATGCCAAAAATACATGCTCTTGTTGTTCTCTTACAGATTACACATTCATTTTTATATTTTTACAGGCACATACAGTACACACACACCTCTCAATAGTTTTAATTTTTTGTAATGTTTTTACAACACATACCTGTCATGTTCTTTCCTGTACTTGAATACTTATTAAATTATGTTTTCATCGTCAGTTGTTTCATTTGTTTATTAATATCTCATTTAGACTTAATCTGCTTATTTCTTCCCAACACCTTTGCAGATCTAAGACAATCTGAAAGTAAAAACACATTCTCTTCCTAATATTTTTTTTTCCACCTGCATTTTGTCAGACCAGTGAAGATGGTGGAAAACTATACTATTTGTATGGACCCTAGGTTACCTTTTCCCATTGTTATCATACTAACTGTATGTCGTATAACCTAAGAGGTCCTGCTCACCTGATGTACCATGCCAGGTGTGTATAATACTGATGTTAATGGGAGAGGGTTAGGGGTTAAGGTGGGGTCTTTACTCCCAAATTTCACTTAAATATAACTTCCAATTGAAGAGAGACAAGGAGACATAAAATCTGGGGGGGAAATTATATTTTATGGACAAATGTAGATGGTTCTTAAAATAACCTTGGTGGGGGGGCTTTAAAAGAGACGTTTCACTCCACGGCATACTGCCATGGGACTTCACCTTCTGGCGGTGAGAAGTAGATGGTCAGCTTCTCCCTCACCTGGAGTGCCTGTCTGGGGGCGTTGTTGGCACCTGCCCTGCAGGTAGTTGTGGAGAACATATTTGGCCTTCATGCAGGCATTGACATTTGAGGGCTGATTCCAAGCACACTCTGATACATTCTCTACCAGCTGCCAGAATCCCAAAGGCGCATTCAACAACCAACTTTGCCCTGGATAGTCATTTGCTAAAGAGCCTTACAGGCTTTGGCAATGGCAGCTGGCGTCCAGCGTAGGGCCTCATGAGGTTGGGTCTCAAAGGAAGGCCTCGTCGCTGACGAAGACGTGAAGAACGGGTCCCAGGTCTTCAACCCCAGGGATTGATGCAGGTGGTGGAATCTCCAATGTGCCATTCTGAAGTGCCTGGCCGAAGGATTCTTGGCGACAGGGGACTCCTACAGGACCATTGGATTCAGCTTCCTAGTTGGATGGTCCACGGTGGCAGGCATTGTCCCCTCTGTGGCATAAGCCATTTGGGACTGTCCCGCCATCTCTTCCCTTGCCGTAAGCACCAGCATCAATGACACGGAAACAGTAGAAGACATCTTCAACAGCCAAGTGTACAACTGAATATGTACCATTGTAGTTGTAGAATTGCGAACCCGAGCACGGTGGAACCTGGATTACTACATGTTTCCCGTCAATGGAGCCAAGACAGTTGGGGAAATTCCACCTCTCTAGGAACTCGGCAGCAATGGCCCTCCAGTCTTCCTCCTTGGGGACAGGCACCTCATGACAGTTTATTATGCTCTACTAATTATATTGTAATACTCATCAACCATCATTAACAATGCCTTGAAACAGTACAATTCAGTCTATGACTATATCAATAAACTGTAGCCCAGGCCAACTCTACTCTTAGAAAAAAAGGTGTTATCTAGAACCTAAAAGGGTTCTCCGGCTGTCCCCATAGGAGAAAAAAAGCCCTTTTTGGTTCTAGTTAGTACCCTTTTGGTTCCAAGTAGAACCTTATTCGGTTCCATGTATAACCTTTTCCCCAAAGGGGTCCAGACCTGAAACCAAAAAGGGTTATCCTATGGGGAATGCAGAAGGACACTTTTGGAACCCTTTTCGCTAAGAGTGTAAGTGATTCCAATAAGAATTGAATGAGTGTGAGTGACTGTAACTGTCTTGAACAACAAGGGTACCCGGAGAAGACCAGCCAACCTTCATCAGAGCAGAAGGCACCCAAACTTTCTTTTCATTTGGTAACATTGCATCATTAAAAAGGGATTTTAAACCAACTTTGGGAAAAGTTATAGTCCTAATGAACATTCTGTAAAAGTCCATCTCATGTCACATATGGGCTATTAACTAGAGAGCCCTTTATCTAGCTAGGTTGCACATTAAATATATCTAATATCAATTGGATAATAAGAAGTGCTAGTAGAAATGCACCAGTTATAATGTGTGTTAGGCAATGATTGAAGTGTACATGTTTGTTTGGTGCTTTTGCACAAGTTTTCCAGCTATACAAAAATTATATGTTTCCTTTAGAATTTTCATTTTAGCTCTGGTCCCCATGATGTTTATGTACTCTTCCTCCCACGTAAGGTGATGATTGGTACAGCTTTGAGCACCAGTGAGATGAAGAAGCTGGTGGTCATATGGGGGAGATAGAGCAGCCATGGAACTGCCCACATGGCAGACCCACTATGAGACACCTTGCTAACTTGAACTTCATCTCATAAGACTGATCAACCCAGTTGGACCGGTTCAACTGAATACCTCTCAACAGTTTTGGCCTGCTCCTATATCTCTGAAAAGACACTAAGGTTGCATTTCAGCAACAACAAAAAAAGTATAACTCTCATTATGTAAAATCAATCACTGTTACATACAGTATATATATTTTTTCAAATGTTGACTCAAAAAAAGTTTTTGTATTTCTAAACATTTATTTTCGATTGTCTATTTTAGGTAAACTAATCAAAACACAAATGCTCTCACATGATCAGTTCAGTACATAAACCTACTTTAATTAGAACAATTCATCTTTGTGAGTTTGTAAAGACTTGGCTTTTTGACATACTGAGGATTCCGTACGGAGGATTCCGTACCGAGCTCCTTAGCAACAGGTGCCTCGGTTGCGATGCATGGTATGTTTATGGAATTGCATCGTCTGGATGAACAGGTGAAATGGCGAAAGGGGATAAAAAGAAAAAAACAGAGAAAACGACTCCCGAACAATCATTAAGTACATTTTTGTCAAATGACTCCCACGCTGGTGTTGTATCAGAACCACATGTGTTAGATGAAGAGTCGGGACATGATGTAATGACTGCCTCCTTTTCTTCACAACCACCACTCGCCGACAAACAACTTGAGAGAAGTGATGATGCATTTCATGAGGTCCCTGTTCTTCCTAATATTATTGTCCAGAGGTAAACCAGTGCTTATCACTCGCCTCTTTCTATGAACATGAAATAATGCCTCATATCATGTTGTTGGGTTTATTTTCCATAATAACTTAGGCATACACAGCTAAGCCTGCTAACGTTAGCTAGCTACTGTTACATTAACAATGAAAAGCAATCTGTGCTCACTCAGGTACGAGGGTGAAAAGCATCTAGAGCAGTTCCATGGAGAAGGTGTGGCATATTTTCAGGGAGGACATGTCTACAAGGTATTGCATTATGCCATTGCCATATGGTGTGTATATCACATTGTATAGCATGCATTACATGATGACTAAAATGAACCAGCAAACATGACATCAAATCAATAAGCTTTGTTTTTCTTCAAGGGTATGTTTTCAGTAGGAGTCATGCATGGACATGGTCTGTACACATGGGCAGATGGCGTGAAATATGAGGTATTTTGGTCCACCACCTTTACAAGATGTATTATTTCTTAGTTCATCTTATACTGCAGATGCGATCTGTGAACCATTTGATTCCCATAATGACAGGGTGAGTTTGCATTCAATGTGCCCATGGGCCATGGGACATACACCTGGTTGGATGGTAGCTGTTATGAGGGAGAGGTGTGCAGTGGAATCCGTCATGGTGTGGGGACATATAGGTGTGCCAATTCCTCTGTGATATACAGAGGGCAGTGGCATCACAGCAAAAGGCATGGAAAGGTATGATCCTGTTGCAGTTGTGAGCAATTTAAGTCAGATAATCCTGCATCTTGCCCGCAGGTTTATTTAATGTGGGGTTGTTGTTTGTTTGTTTTATTAGGGTACAATATACTATAACCAGGAAGCGACGTCCTGGTATGAAGGAGAATTGGTAAACAATAACAGAGAGGGATGGGGAGTCCGATGGTAGGTGAACTTGTGTTTAAACAGTGTGTTACACATGTGAATGTTCTCCCATCAAATGTGTTCTTATGCTTAAATTATATCAGTGTCATACACCTTGCATGTGTTCTCTCTGCTGTGCCAAAGTTACCCCTCTGGAAACCTGTATGAGGGCCAGTGGAGGAACAACGTGAGGCATGGAGAGGGCAGGATGAGGTGGCTGCAGCTGGGTCAGCAGTATAGCGGGATATGGGAGAATGGGGTCCAGGTAGGTCAAACCATATCTCCCTCATCCCCCATGACATAATATATTAATAAACCCATTATTTGGCTTTTGATAAAGAAAACGTGGTTAGAGTAACTTCACATAAATAACTGATCAATCATCCTCTGTCTTTCAGCATGGACAAGGGACCCACACATGGTTCCTGAGGAGAGTGACAGGCTCTCAGTATCCCCTAAGGAATGAGTACACTGGGGACTTTGTCCAGGGGCTGAGGCATGGCCAGGGCAGCTTCTACTACGCAAGCGGGGCTCTTTACAAAGGAGAGTGGAAGGACAACAAAAAACATGGACAGGTGAAGGGGGAACATGTCCATAGAGTAATCATTCTAATTGAATAGATGTCAATATGGAGTGTAAATAATAAGATCTTGTTAAACATTCTAGGGAAAGTTCATTTTTAAAAATGGACGCATATTTGAAGGGGAGTTTGTGGATGACCACATGGCAGAGTTCCCAGCGTTCTGCCTGGATGGTTCAAACACCCCTGATCTGAGTGGGATTAGAACACACACTCCCCATCCTGAGGACGGTAAGTACACCAAGCCCCTCTGAAAAATGTATGTCTGTCTGATAAAATTACTCATCTGACATCAACCCCCTGGAATGGTCCTGTATTTTTCATGTGGTTATCCAGTATAGTAAAAGTAAGTCCTGTGTTTCAGGTGAATCCCCCAGAAGAGCACCAGGAGGAGACTCGGGCAGTGGTCCAGCCCTGCTTGGGCCTGACATGGCTCTGGACATCACTGCTCTGCTGGAGAACCTCCCAGAGAACCAGAGAGACCTGCAGCTCAAACAGGTCAGTGGGACTGACCACAACAGCATATGAAAATCAATTTCAATTTGTGTCAATTCAGTTGTCAAATTAGATTCCATATATTATAACAATCCTTGAACTAAGTTATGATAGCTTCAAACCCAACCCTGCGCTGAGTTGACACACAGGTGGTGTTTTTTGCGCCTCCATTTGTCCCTCTCGCTGTGTGCCAGGTGGAATTTGTGGTGCTGAGACACATAGCGGAGCTGAGGGCCATCTATAGCTTCTACAGCAGTCTGGGCCATGATCAGTCCCCAGACAATACCTTCTTGCTGTCCCGCCTGCAGCTTTGGAGACTCCTCAAGGACTGCAGCATCCACCAGCAAGGCATCACCCTGGCCCAGGTCGACCGCTACATCTGTGGTAAGGCCAGGGAGAAATAACCACCTAATTTCCCGTTTCTCCCTTCATGTTTGGCCAATTCATCCTGCTTTGTTAATTTGTTTCAGTCTCATCACAACATAACTTAACATTATAGAGACTCAGGGGTAGCCTGAGCAGAACTTGAGTCTACAATGTTACATTTTCTTGTTTTGTGAACTAATTTCAAAGCAGAGGATGTCCCTTCCGAGGAGATCCACTCTCCCTTCAGCACCATGCTGCTCAGAAGGTTCCTCAGCTGTGTTGTGGTTCTGGCCTACAACACCTACCATAAGGACATAGAGTAAGGACAACATTGCTATCCCTTACTCTCCTACTCCTGTGCAGTAACACTGTAATTACCGTAGTAACAACCTTGTATCAACACCATGTACTCTACTCCTGAGCCTCTCCTCTCCTTCCCAGGGCCTCTGATACCATACTGGTTGCATGTTTGTCCAAGCTGATGAGGGAGAACATCATCCCTAATGCCAAGAATGTAAAAGGTACAGGTATGCATGCATACACCATTGTTTACTCTTTATCAAGTGTAACCCACATTCATGCTCTCCTTGTTGTGAACTGAATGCAGGGCTGTTGTTCCCCAACCCCATGCATGCTGTGATTGCTGTCAACTACATTGGGAGGTGCTGGGAGATCTACAAGGCCTTCTGCAGAGCCAACCCAACCCCCCTAGCTGACCAAACCATGACTGTCAGGCACTTCATATGGATGTTTAAGGTACTTGTGACGTTCAACTAATGTGACCACACACCGATGATGTGTGGTGATGGGTGCTCATATTTAGAGCCCTGAGTTTTTCCTGACCATCACAACCCTAACATTACATGATGTAAGTTCATTGATGAAACTTGGTTCTGTCCCACCAACAGGACCTTAGCCTGTTTGATGCTGAGCTGACCACAGGGAAACTCCTAGAGATCCTCTCTGTAGAGAACCCAGCTGCTTGCGACCGCTACTACTGCAACCTAGACCTAGAGGTCAGCTAAACGCTTCAATAATTGATCATTTTATTTTTTTCTCCCCAATTTTCAATCTTGTCGCTGCAACTCCCCAAATGTGCTAAATAGGTGGTGGAACAGGTTCACCAGCATTAAGGGACTCTAACTTTCTAATAATAGTTTGTTTTATTCACGTTGTATTGTCACATGCACAAGTACATTGAAATGCTGAACAAGCTCTACCCTAAAGTGCAGTAAACAATATCAAAATAGTAACACTAATAAAATAAATAAATATATATACAGTACCAGTCAAGGGTACCATTTAAGGGTTTTTCTTTATGTTTACTATTTTCTACATTGTAGAATAATAGTGAAGACATCAAAACTATGAAATAATATAGTAACCTGGAGGTATGTTGGGTCATTGTCCTGTTGAACAACAAATGACAGTCCCACTAAGCGCAAACCAGATGGGATGGCGTATCACTGCAGAATGCTGTGTTAGCCATGCTGGTTAAGTGTGCCTTGAATTCTAAATAAATCACTGACTGTCACCAGCAAAGTGCTATCACACCACCACCTCCAAGCTTCGCGGTGGGAACCACACATGCAGAGATCATCTGTTCACATACTCTGCTTCTCATAAAGACATGGCGGTTGGAACCAAAAACCTCAAATTTGGACTAATCAGACCAAAGGACAGATTTCCAACGGTCTAATGTCCATTGCTCGTGTTTCTTTGCCCAATCAATTCTCGCCTTCTTATTGGTGTCCTTTAGTAGGGGTTTCTTTGCAGCAATTTGACCATGAAGGCTTGATTCACACAGTCTCTAAACAGTTGTTAAAATGTTCTGTTACTTGAACTCTGTGAAGCATTTATTTGGGCTGCAATCTGAGGTGCAGTTAACTCTAATGAACTTGTCCTCTGCAGCAGAGGTAACTGGGTCTTCCTTTCCTGTGGCAGTCCTCATGAGAGCCAGTTTCATCATAGCGCTTGATGGTTTTTGCGACTGCACTTGAAGTAAATTTCAAAGTTCTTCACATTTTCTGTATTGACTGATTCTTCATGTCTTAAAGTAATTATGGACTGTCATTTCTCTTTGCTTATTTGAGCTGTTCTTGCCATAATATGGACTTGGTCTTTTACCAAATAGGGCTATCTTCTATATACCACCCCTACCTTGTCAAAACACAACTGATTGTCTCAAACACATTAAGAAGGAAAGAAATTCCACAAATTAACTTTTAACAAGGCACACCTGTTAATTGAAATGAATTCCAGGTGACTACCTCATGAAGCTGGTTGAGAGAATGCCAAGAGTGTGCAAAGCTGTCATCAAGGCAAAGGGTGGCTACTTTGAAGAATCTCAAATATAAAATATGTTTTTATTTGTTTAACACTTTTTTGGTTACTACATGATTCCATATGTGTTATTTCATAGTTTTGATGTCCTCACTATTATTCTACAATGTAGAAAATAGTACAAATAAAGAAAAACCCGTGAATGAGTAGGTGTGTCCAAACTGTTGACTAATACCATATATAATAAAGGAAACACAAATAAGAGAGGAAGCTATATACAGTGTCAGTGCCAGTACCATATTGATGATGTGTAGGGATACTGGAGTATTTAGGGAGATATGCATATGTAGACAGGGATTAGGAGACAGTAACAAGTAGCAGGATAAATAATAATTATAATAATAAACAGTATGGCAGCAGCATAAGTGGTCGATGGATGGGATATGTAAACAGAACTGGAAAGTGACTGGTGTTAGGAATATATCAATACTAATGGTAATATACACTGAGTGTACAAAACATTAAGAACACCTGCTCTTCCCATGACAGACTGAACAGGTGTAATCCAAGTTAAAGCTATGATCCCTTATTGATGTCACTTGTTAAATCCACTTCAATCATTTTAAATGAAGGGAAGGAGACAGATTAAAGAAGGATTTTTAGGCCTTGAGACATGGATTGTGCATGTGTGCCATTCAGAGGGTGAATGGGCACAACAGAAATTGTGCCTTTGAACAGGGTATGGTAGTAGGTGCCAGGCACACCGGTTTGTGTCAAGAACTCCTACACTGCTGGGTTTTTCATACTCAACAGTTTCCTGTGTGTATCAAGAATGGCCCACCACCCAAAGGACATCCAGCCAACTTGACACAACTGTGGGAGGCATTGATGTCAACATGGGCCAGCATCCCTGTGGAACACTTTCAACACCTTGTAGAGTCCATGCCCTGACGAATTGAGGCTGTTCTTGAAGGCAAAAGGGGTTGCAACTCAATATTAGGAAGGTGTTCTTAATGTTTGATATACTCAGCGTACTAATGGTAATATATACAGTTAAAGTCGGAAGTTTACATACACTTACAGTGCCTTGCGAAAGTATTCGGCCCCCTTGAACTTTGCGACCTTTTGCCACATTTCAGGCTACAAACATAAAGATATAAAACTGTATTTTTTTGTGAAGAATCAACAACAAGTGGGACACAATCATGAAGTGGAACGACATTTATTGGATATTTCAAACTTTTTTAACAAATCAAAAACTGAAAAATTGGCCGTGCAAAATTATTCAGCCCCCTTAAGTTAATACTTTGTAGCGCCACCTTTTGCTGCAATTACAGCTGTAAGTCGCTTGGGGTATGTCTCTATCAGTTTTGCACATCGAGAGACTGAAATTTTTTCCCATTCCTCCTTGCAAAACAGCTCAAGCTCAGTGAGGTTGGATGGAGAGCATTTGTGAACAGCAGTTTTCAGTTCTTTCCACAGATTCTCGATTGGATTCAGGTCTGGACTTTGACTTGGCCATTCTAACACCTGGATATGTTTATTTTTGAACCATTCCATTGTAGATTTTGCTTTATGTTTTGGATCATTGTCTTGTTGGAAGACAAATCTCCGTCCCAGTCTCAGGTCTTTTGCAGACTCCATCAGGTTTTCTTCCAGAATGGTCCTGTATTTGGCTCCATCCATCTTCCCATCCATTTTAACCATCTTCCCTGTCCCTGCTGAAGAAAAGCAGGCCCAAACCATGATGCTGCCACCACCATGTTTGACAGTGGGGATGGTGTGTTCAGCTGTGTTGCTTTTACGCCAAACATAACGTTTTGCATTGTTGCCAAAAAGTTCAATTTTGGTTTCATCTGACCAGAGCACCTTCTTCCACATGTTTGGTGTGTCTCCCAGGTGGCTTGTGGCAAACTTTAAACAACACTTTTTATGGATATCTTTAAGAAATGGCTTTCTTCTTGCCACTCTTCCATAAAGGCCAGATTTGTGCAATATACGACTGGTTGTTGTCCTATGGACAGAGTCTCCCACCTCAGCTGTAGATCTCTGCAGTTCATCCAGAGTGATCATGGGCCTCTTGGCTGCATCTCTGATCAGTCTTCTCCTTGTATGAGCTGAAAGTTTAGAGGGACGGCCAGGTCTTGGTAGATTTGCAGTGGTCTGATACTCCTTCCATGTCAATATTATCGCTTGCACAGTGCTCCTTGGGATGTTTAAAGCTTGGGAAATCTTTTTGTATCCAAATCCGGCTTTAAACTTCTTCACAACAGTATCTCGGACCTGCCTGGTGTGTTCCTTGTTCTTCATGATGCTCTCTGCGCTTTTAACGGACCTCTGAGACTATCACAGTGCAGGTGCATTTATACAGAGACTTGATTATACACAGGTGGATTGTATTTATCATCATTAGTCATTTAGGTCAACATTGGATCATTCAGAGATCCTCACTGAACTTCTGGAGAGAGTTTGCTGCACTGAAAGTAAATGGGCTGAATAATTTTGCACGCCCAATTTTTCAGTTGTTGATTTGTTAAAAAAGTTTGAAATATCCAATAAATGTCGTTCCACTTCATGATTGTGTCCCACTTGTTGTTGATTCTTCACAAAAAAATACAGTTTTATATCTTTATGTTTGAAGCCTGAAATGTGGCAAAAGGTCGCAAAGTTCAAGGGGGCCGAATACTTTCGCAAGGCACTGTATGTTGGAGTCATTAAAACTTGTTTTTCAACCACTCCACAAATTTCTTGTTAATAAACTATCGTTTTGGAAAGTCGGTTAGGACATCTACTTTGTGCATGACACAAGTAATTTTTCCAACAATTGTTTACAGACTTGAGTATTTCACTTTTAATTCACTATATCACAATTCCAGTGGGACAGAATTTTACATACACTAAGTTGACTGTGCCTTTAAGCAGCTTGGACAATTCCAGAAAAGGATGTCATGGCTTTAGAAGCTTCTGATTGGCTAATTGACATAATTTGAGTCAATTGGAGGTATACCTGTGGATGTATTTCAAAGCCTACCTTCAAGGTCAGTGCCTCTTTGCTTGACATCATAGGAAAATCAGCCAAGACCTCAGAAAAAAATGGTAGACCTCCACAAGTCTGGTTCATTCTTGGGAGCAATTACCAAATGCCTGAAGGTACCATGTTCATCTGTGCAAACAATAGTACGCAAGTATAAACACCATGGGACCACGCAGCCATCATACCGCTCAGGAAGGAAATCAAATTCCAGAACAACAGCAAAAGACCTTGTGAAGATGCTGGAGGAGACAGGTATGAAAGTATCTATATCCACAATGAAACAAGTCCTATATCGACATAACCTGACAGGCCGCTCAGCAAGGAAGAAGCCACTGCTCCAAAACCGCCATAAAAAAGCCAGACTACGGTTTGCAACTGCACATGTGGACAAAGATTATACTTTTTGGAGAAATGTCCTCTGGTATGATGAAACAAAAATATAACTGTTTGGCCATAATGACCATCGTTATGTTTTGGAGGAAACGGGGAGGCTTGCAAGCCGAAGAACACCATCCCAACCGTAAAGCACGGGGGTGGCAGCATCATGTTGTGGGGGTGCTTTGCTGCAGGAGGGACTGGTGCACTTCACAAAATAGATAGTTGTCCTGCCTCATGATACCATGTGGTTATATTGAAGCAACATCTCAAGACAACATTCAGGAAGTTACAGCTTGGTCGCAAATGGGTCTTCCAAATGGAGAATGATCCCAAGCATACAACAAAGTCAAGGTATTGGAGTGGCCATCACAAAACCCTGACCTTAATCCGATATAACATTTGTGGGCAGAACTGAAAAAAGCATGTGTAAGCAAGGAGGCCTACAAACCTGACTCAGTTACACCAGCTCTGTTAGGAGGAATGGGACAAAATTCACCCAACTTATTGTGGGAAGCTTGTGGAAGGCTACCCAAAACATTTGACCCAAGTTAAACAATTTAAAGGCAATGCTACCAAATACTAATTGAGTATGTAAACTTCTGAACCACTGGGAATGTGATGAAAGAAATAAAAGATGAAATAAATAATTCTCTCCACTATTATTCTGACATTTCACATTCTGAAAATAAAGTGGCGATCCTCACTGACCTAAACAGATGATTTTTACTAGGATTAAATGTCAGGAATTGTGAAAAACTGTATTTGGCTGTAAACAGGAGTAATAGTGACCAGTAGCAGGATAAATAGATACTAATGGCAATCAATAATAAATGAACAGCAGTGTAGTGGCAGTTATAAATCTAATCAATAATGATTTTAGCTGCATCATAGGTATGAGGGAAAGCAGTAGTTTTTGAGCAGTAGTTTAACAGGCCAGGGGATAGAAGCTGTTTAGGATTAATAATAATACGATTATATAGCCATTTTCATTACATTAAGAATCTCAGATGCTTTAAAAAAATACAAATAATTGGAAGTTTGATGGTGAACCTGATTCTAGATGACGTTCCTGGAGTTCTTTGAGGCGTTGCTGGGCTGTGCAGAGGTTAGCGATCAGAGGGATGGTCAAACATCCTCAGACAGCCAGATGGAAAGCTGCCCTCTGGCTGACACCAGGAGGGTTTCCCCTGGGGAGAGGGCCAGAGACAGCCCTCTACAGAGGTCCTCACAGCAGCATTCCCCTCTGACTGGACCTACTGCAAAGTCATCAAACCCCAACATCTCTCCTGATGTGGGTAGTGTCAAATCACTGGAGGTTGGTTTGATCAGCTCTGTCAAATCTATACATAATCTAACATGGCGGTCTGGAAATTGAGACCATTCCTTGTCTAAATTAGTTCATTCAATATTTTTCTACCCAGATGGGAAAATCCAAGGAGATTCTCCAGCTGTCTACACCTGAAGAGATGGAGCCCAGACAGAGTCCCAACACAGCAGGCAACCTCACATCACAGACTGGGGGTGTGTTCTCCTCACATATCTTTCCTCTACTCACATATCCGTATAGTCTGACTGGTCACATCTTTGCGGCATTGTTGAAGGTGTATGCGTGTGTTTGAGTCAGGTGGTGGGTCAGCAACCCACTCGTCAGACACTGAGAGGAGAGAGGGCTCAGGTGGCGCTAGATCAGCAGTGGAGGCCAAAGTGTCAAACCACCCTCTCCATGATCATCCCCCCAGCACAGGTAGATTACACAATAAGTACACTGAACAGATTTCATATAAGGAAATCAGTCAATTGAAATAAATTCATTAGACCCTAATCTATGGATTTCACGACTGGGAAATATGCATAAGTTGATTACATATATATATATTTTTTTTAAGTTAGGGGCGTGGATCAGAAAAACAGTCAGTATCTAGTGTGACCATTTGCCTCATGCAGCATGACGCATCTCCTTCACATAGAGTTGATCAGGCTGTTGATTGTGGCCTGTGGAATTTTGTCCTCTTCAATGGTTGTGGGAAGTTGCTGGATATTGGCGGGAACTGGAACACGCTGTAGTACACGTTGATCCAGAGCATCCCAAACGGGCTCAATGGGTGACATGTCTGGTGAGTATGCAGGCCATGTAAGAATTGGGACATTTTCAGCTCCTATAAATTGTGTACAGATCCTTGTGACATGGGGCACTCTGTTCACAACATTGACATCAGCAAACCGCTCGCCACACGACGCCGTCTGCGCTCTACCCGGTACAGTTCAAACCGGAATTAAGCCATGAAGAATACAACTTCTCTAGCATGGCAATGGCCATCGAAGGTGAGCATTTGCCCACTGAAGTTGGTTACAACGCTGAACTGCAGTCAGGTCAAGACCCTGGTGAGGATGAGCACGCGTATGACCTTCCCTGAGACGGTTTCTGACAGTTTGTGCAGAAATTCTTTGGTTGTGCAAACCCAGTTTTATCAGCTGTCTGGGTGGCTGGTCTTAGATGACCCCGCAGATGATGAAGCCGGATGTGGAGGTCCTGGGCTGGCGTGGTTACATGTGGTCTGCGGTTGCGATGCCTGTTGGATGTACTGCCAAATATTCTAAAATTTAGTGGCCTTTTATTGTCCCAAGCATAAGGTGCACCTGTGTAATGATCATGCTGTTTAATAAGCTTCTTGATATGCCACACCTGTCAGATAAAATCAGATACCACCTGGAGCTTCTCCCCTGTTGCACTTATATTTGTTCAGTGTATACTACACTAATTTGGAAGAATTTGACCTCAGAAAATCAGTAACGATATTACGTACATATCTTATCATTGACATGTTTAATTGCCATGCCAATCTTACACCTGCCGTGTCTCCTAACCAGAGCCTGTTGAAGACAGGAGTGGAGCAGGTATGACTTCCTGCCCTGCTGAGACTGAACTGGACAGCTGGGTCCAGAGGACCCACCAGTTCTTTACCCAGAGGTTCTTCCCAGCATACGAGTACAGCCTGGAGCTGAGGAGGGAGGTGCAGGAAGAGAGGCTGAGGCAGGCGGCACTAGCCCGCATTGCTCTGGCTAAGGCCAAGGAAGACGCAAGGTAGGCAGCTACTGAGACAACATGAGGCCCCTTGATCCAGTTTGTATTCAAAATGTATCCAGATGATGCCCCAGAGAATCTCCATTGGAAGTGATATTTTTAGTCCAAGAAATCTGCCCTTGATGTGAGCACCACACAAGCTCTACATGTTAACTCCACAACAAATAAAGCAATTATGAAAAATGTTCCAGGTTGAGGGAACAGTGGGAGGCAGAGGAGGAGGAGAGACGGAGGGAAGAAGAAGAGGATGAGGAGGCAGAGCGAGTAGAAGGGCCAGAGGATGATCTTAACCCGTCTCCAGCGGCTCAGACGCCTGTGGCCTCCACCACCTCTGTGGTCATCACCAAACAGTCGCCTGCCACCGCAGTCAAGAAGAAGAGGAAATAGACTCTTAGACCACCAACTGTATGGGCAGATTAAACCTATTCCTCAGAGCAGTCATAACAGCCCTCTATGATGTCAATAACATGCATTTCACACTTAGTTCCAGGAGTGGGACAAGTGTTTTGTGATTCAGTCATTGTTTGGTCGTTGTAGAAGAAGAGGCAAAACATGTTTTATCTGTTGGTAGCAAATTTGAAGAATCTACATTTTATTTACTCAAGTATATTCAATATAGCAACAAAGTTGATTTTGTATAGAACACCTGGGCTCCATATAGAATGTGGTTAATAGTTAACACTACCTGGTGCCTTTTTGGTATTAAATAATACAATAGTACAGATAGCACAAAACAGTGTAAGGAAAGTTACAAAAAACTATTCTGACAATTATAAGTTTAAAATAAAACAATGCATATAAAAAAATAGATATTTTTGAAACTAGTGTAGCAAAATATACAACAGCAGTTATGCAAATCAGTCTCATCAGTTGCTCGTTCTGTCAGAGGGAGGTGTGAACAACATGAGGTCACTGGTGCACATTGACTGTCACTCTGTCCATCTGATCAAGGGTGAACAGCAACGGGTCTGACTCAACTGGCTGGAGAGGAAATGGGGACAGCATGGGTCAGTTGAGGAATGCATACCTAATTGTAAAATAAGAAATAAACAAAAAAAAAACGTATTTCAGAGCACCAAAGTGAGAAAGTCATTCAACACCAAATGAAATCATACACACATACAATGGGTGTGCAAAACATTAAGAACACCTTCCGAATATTGAGTTGTGTCAATCCATGTCTCAATTGACACTAGGTTTAAAAACCCTTCTTTAACCAGTCTTCTCCCCTTCATCTAAACTGATTACAGTGGATTTAACAAGTGACATCAATAAGGGATCATAGCTTTCACCTGGTCAGTGTCAAAATGTTTTGTATATTCAGTATATGTACAGTACCAGTCAAGTTTGGACACACTCATTCGAGGGTTTTTCTTTATTTTTACTATTTTCTACATTGTAGAATAGTGAAGACCTCAAAACTATGAATTAACACATATGGAATCATGAGGTAACCAAATCAGTTGTGTTGTGACAAGGTAGGGGTGGTATACAGAAGATAGCCAATCATTACTTTAAGACATGAACGTCAGTCAATCCGGAAAATTTCAAGAGCTTTGAACGTTTCTTTAATTGCAGTCACAAAAACCATCAAGCAATATGATGAAACTGGCTCTGATGAGGACCACCACAGGAAAGGAAGACCCAGAGTCTGCTGCAGAGGATAAGTTCATTAGTTAACTGCACCTCAGATTGCATCCCAAATAAATGCGTCACAGATTTCAAGTAACAGACACATCTCAACATCAACTGTTCAGAGGAGACTGAGTGAATCAGGACTTCATGGTTGAATTGCTGCAAAGAAACCACTACTAAAGGACATCAATAATAAGAAGAGACTTGATTGGGCCAAGAAACACGAGCAATGGACATTAGACTGGTGGAAATCTGTCCTTTGGTCTGAGGAGTCCAAATTTTAGATTTTTGGTTCCAACCACCATGTCTTTGTGAAATGCAGAGTAGGTGAACGGATGATCTCATGTGGTTCCCACCGTGAAGCATGGAGGAGGTATGATGGTGATTTGCTGGTGACACTCAATGATTTATTTAGAATTCAAGACACACTTAACCAGCATGGCTACCACAGCATTCTGCAGCAATACGCCATCCCATCTGGTTTACGCTTAGTGGGACTATCATTTGTCCTTTAACAATGACCCATCACGCCATGTAAGGGCTATTTTACCAAGAAGGAGAGTGATGGAGTGCTGCATCAGATGACCTGGCCTCCACAATCACCCGACCACAACTCAATTGAGATAGTTTGGGATGAGTTGGACCGCAGGGTGAAGGAAAAGCAGCCAACAAGTGCTCAGCATATGTGGGAACTCCTTCAAGACTTGGAAAAGCATTCCTCATGGTTAAGAGAATGCCAAGAGTGTGTAAAGCTATCATCAAGGCAAAGGTGGCTACTTTGAAGAATCTCAAACATATTTTGATTTGTTTAACACTTTTTTGTTTTTTTTGATGTCTTCACTATTAGTCTACAATGTAGAAAATAGTAAAAATAAAGAAAAAACCTTGAATGAGTAGGTGTGTCCAAACTTTTGACTGGTTCTAATATAAATATATATATTACACACACACACACACACACACACACACACACACACACACACACACATGAGAGAAAGATGAGGGTAAAACAAGGAAGTTAACCTGTGTGAGCCGTGGGATGAACATTTGTGTGAAACTGGGAGATGCTGCGATGGGAGTGAGAAGTCGGGAAAATTAAAACCATAAGGAATACAAATATCTAAGACTAACCATATCCAAGCACACACACAGTACCTGTGGGAGTCGACACTTCCTCTGAGGGGTCTCTTCAGACGGAGCCAACGGACTTCTCCATTTCTACGTCTATCACCATGGGCGACAGCATCTCTGCAACAGCTGGCTCCCGTGGTGACAGGCTACACCTCACTGCAGGTTGGAGGTTGCGCTCAAAGTCCAACCCCGGAAGACCCTTGTGTATTTTGAGAAGTAAACCCAGATGAACTCTTGCCAGTAATTTAGTAATACATTAAGATGAGACATCTTCTTTAACAAAACACTGACCTCTGTGATGGAAGTGTCTGGAGTCACTGAGCTGAGGGAGACCTGGACAGCAGGAGGAGAGGAGGGGGGCACCAAGCAGGGGGAGGGGGTGGGGAGATTGGCTGGCCTCAGTAAATCTTGGCCTGGCTGGGGTGGGGGAGAGGGTGAAGCTGAAATCAGGGCTCCTGACTGGATAGGACTCTGCTCCATGGTAGTGGAGCAGTGAGGGTGAGAGAGGAAGCCTTGAGGAGACTGTGAGCCATGATGAGATGGGTAGGCTGGTATCGTAGGCCTCTAAAGCCTCTTTTCTGTCCTGGAGCTCTAATTGGTTGGGCTCTTCTGTGGCCAACACCGATTGGCTGAAGGCTTCTCGATGCTGTTCGTCATTGGTCAGCTGTTGTGTGTTGGATGGATGGTGATTCACAGCTCTCAGAGTGCTCCTCAGGGCAAACAGGCTCTGAAACAACCTCAGATTGGTCACAAGCTACATCTTCCTGCATGCTCTCGGGCTCTGGTTGGTCAGGAGTGACATTTTGCATGGAGGCTAGCTCTGGTTGGTTGCTGGGGACTACCTCTGACTGGGTGTCCAGAGCTTCTTTGACTGTTGAGATGCAGAGAGAGACTCTGGTGGGGCTACTTTGGGTGGGGGCCGGGGTGTAGAACTGAGGATCAGGGTGAGGGGTACGGAGTGGGGTGGCATTAAACAGGTAGGCAGGGGTGAGGAGGCAGGGGTGAGGGTGGAGTAGGCAGTGGTGAGGGTGGAGCAGGCAGGGGTGAGGGTGGAACAGGTGAGGGTGTAGCAGGCAGTGGTGAGGGTGGGGTGAGCAAGGGTGAGGGTGGAGCAGGTAGTGGTATGGGTGAAGTGGGGGAGAGGGGAGGTGTGTGCAGCTGCAGCAGTGATGGAGTGGCGAGTTCTGCCGGGGGTGGAGAATTTGGTGACTGAACAGGCCTGAGGCATGGCAGATACATGGGTGGATCTCCTCACAGAGCCTGGAAAGAGACAGCCCATACAGCAATCAGTCCATGCCCAACTAACGAGCTCTATACAGCTTTACCAGGTACCTCAAACACTGACAGAGGGAGAGGTCAGGGGTCTTCCAGGTTCGAGCAAACCCGCCATCCTTTCTGCCTGCCATTCTACGCATCTTCATCTGCCTCCATATCTCTGAGCATCACAGCAGTTGAGGGGAAGCTTGGGGGAAGAACGGTGGAGGTACGAGTCTCACCTGTGAGTTTGGCAGGACTCTCCACCTGGAACACCACCACCAGTGGTTCTGGGGCCTGGGTCTCCGCCTGGGGGTCCTCAGGAGCTGGAGCAGGGTCGTCCACAGCACTGCCTGGCACTGCGGCCTGCGCTGCCTTTGCAGCCTGCTGTTGGCCTTTATTGCAGCCAGACAAGACTTGGTGACAGCACCACTGGTAGGCTTAGCCACCAGAGCAGAGGGCAGCTTCTTGACTACCTTCCTCTGTCGTGGTGGGGGTTTGCTTTCCTCCTGCCAACCTTTAGACTCTACCTCCTTCAGAGCACCAAACATCTTGTTCACGTCCTCTACCTGAAAGTGGAAGAGCCAAACAAGTGGAGAGAGAGAGAGAGAAGAGTGGTTGTCCTTTTTAGAAAGCTTGCATCCACATTTTCAACCTTTCAGGATGCTCTACCAATCTAGGTGGTAATTCTTCCTAGAGGTAGCTAGTGTAGTTTAGCTGTAGTGTTAACAGACAGGCACAAACAGAGTTTAACCACCAGTGTCTGACTGTTTGTTCATCTAATTCTACACACACACAGTAGACCATGTCCTCATTAACCCACATCGTAGGAGATCATGTCCTCCTAGTCACTAACCCACTTGGTAGTACACCATGTCCCAGAAGCCTTGCAGGTCGGTGCAGGTGGTGATCTTCTTTCCTCTGCCCAGCTCAGTCATCCACCAGGCCAGAGAACTGATCAAACCTCTCCTTCATCAGCAGCCTGGCCTGGCCCACCGCCGTACGCATACGGTCCCGCACTTCACAGGGATGGAGGTCAACACAGATAGAAAAGGTATTGACAGAGAAGGATACATTGAGGAAATGTGGTGTGATGGATTTTTGGTTATAGAAATCAGAATCCACAGCATATAATGGTTAAAACACATGAGTCACTCACTCTCTTCAGGGACAGAGGCATCATCCACCCTGGGCTCCCACTGCTGACAAAATTCTGTCAGCCTCTCTGTCTCACTGACTACCACTGACCTGACAGACACACGGACAGACATTCACATGACACACCAATACTAGTCTGAGTTAGGAACACAGCTGTTGACTTGGTTTCACATATTAACCCTCACCTGAAGTAGGGCACATCATGCTCTGGTTCCTTGGGACTCGGAAGACACCGAGGGGCCAGAGTAAGAGAAGGGCGAGGTGGGGAGTGAGCAGGGGACTTGGCAGGAGAGAGAACACTGAGCTCCATTTTGGGCACCAGGATATCAGAGGGCCAGAGTGGAACAAGGTGTAGAACTGAGACACTGGAGAGGATGAAAAAAGTTGAATACATACACAAAGCTAAAAAATGACAGCCGGTCATATTTTAATAAGTAGTAATGGTATATCAACCAGGTTTTCATTCTCTGAAGAAATGAATCTGACTAAACCTAGTAAATATTCATTTATTGAAAGGGAATAGAGAGCGTTAATATGTTAGAGGGATATAGACGGATCAGAAAAGAGTGAAGAAATATTTACATTTGAGTAATTTAGCAGATGCTCTTACGCAGCGCAACTTACAGAAGCAATTAGGGCACATGGACAGATTTTACACCTAGTCAGCTTGGGGGTTCCAACCATCAACCTGGGTTTGAAAAAGGAGTCTGCAGAGCGGGAGTGAGAGGTTTGGGGTTGAAGGAGGACAGGGCTGCTGGGGCCTGGAACACAAAGCCCTGGGGGGCAAATGAGGACAAGGTGCGGGCTGAAGGGGGGATGCAGTCGGCCTGGGCTGAGACAGGTTCTGGACCTGGATGAACAAGGTCTTCTAACCATCTTCACATCCTTCTGCTCCTCTGCACTAGGGGGTGTGGGGCTGGCAGCCCTAGGCTCCTCTAATGGCTTGTCCACTTTCACAGCAGCCTGCTTATTGCTCATAGCATTTCCTAAAGAGAAGGCCAAATCATAATTTTTGAATATAGAAATAACATGTCGAAAAGCACACAAAATGTTGTTAAAGAATGGTGCATAACAAGGTTGGGACGTGAGCTGCCAATGCTCACCCCTGGTGTTCCTCCCTCTGCCAACAGGTGGTGCTGCAGACTGCTTGGCAATTGATCTGGTCTTGGAAGCTGGAGCAGGTTTGTCCTTTGCCACAGGGGCCACAGAGACCCGAGGCCTATTAGCTGAACTTGTGGATGGGGCTCTAACTACTGGTTCAACTGCAGGAAATTGGAAAAATGACAGTCATGAGTTACGAGTCAAGGATATGTTTATCAGGGTCAAATAATTGGCAAAACAAAAGGCGTGGAGAGTAACGTAAAGAATAGCTGTGTGTAGTACAGTTGACAGATTGTTGTCATGGTTTGGAGTGTTACCAATAGCAATCCTGGTCCTTCTGGCTGACTTGACCACAGCTGGTTCAACTAAGCCAAAACCAGGTAGAGGTCAAGGGTCAGCAAGTGTTGAATCATGCAAACAATTTAAAGATGATATAGGCTGGACTAATTGTTTTAGAGGTAAAGTGGGGGTAAAGAAACACCAACCTTTTCTTGAAACAGGGAGAGTGTCAATAGGATGTGTTGCCAAGGTCAATGGAACAGAGAAAAAAACTGCATATTGTAACTTATATGGTTATTCAAAAAAGCAGCTATCGTAGTTCTTGATGTAACAGAAAATCTTACATAAAGACATGTGCAGAACAAATGTAGACTTGGCAGGGAAAAAGTCACCTTGGGGGCCCGCTGCCTCATGGTGGAGCGAGTCACTCTGGTGGATTGGGGCTGGACCACTGGCGTTGTTGCCTGGTTGGGGGGAAAAGCCTAGTTATGGCCATGTAACAACCACTAAGAACACCAGTTCTTCTGTTCTTATATGCTAATGAATTTTGGGCACATCGAAGTTGATCCTCCGGTGATGAGTCAATTACATTTTCATCAAATCAATGATTGAACAGTGACTCCCAAGAACGATGGATATAACATCTATAGACATGTCAGCAGTATACTGAGTCAGTCTTAAGCTGTGCCCTCTCACCCTGGCTTTGATTGTGGCAGCTGGGGCCTGCGGCAGAGGGACCAGGGGCTGAGCCTCTGGCCGGTACAGCCCAACCTTGAACACCCCCTTCTTCTCCCTTGCCCTCTTTTCTTTCTCCTTCACAAGCTCCTTCTTCTCTTTGTAGCAGGCAAGCTTTTTCATTCGCTCCTGCAGCGTCTGAGAAAAAAGAAGGAGGGAGTTGGAGAGAAAATAGATCAGTGTGGGATTACATAATGTTAGTGGGAGTGGAGGATGAAGAGGCATGAGGGTGAAGTTGGCTCAGGCTCATTTTTTAGACATACTCCACAGTTTCAGAGAATAAAATATTGTAGCCAGTAACATTACTTAGAGCAGTGGTTCCCAAACTTTGGGGAGCACACCCCTTGGGTCAGTAGGCGGGAGGGGGGGGGGGGGGGGGGGGTGCGGGGGTCCCCACAAAATAATAAATAAATATATGTATAGTGCAGTTAAAAAGCATTTGCACCCTTCTAATTTACTCTACTTTTGAATATTATCAGATCTTCAACCAAAACCTAATATCAGTTAAAGGGATCCTGAGTGAACAAATAACAATAACATAATTCTGCCCGTGTGAAAAAGTAATTTCCCCCCTTACACTCAATAACTGGTTGTGACTCCAACCAAACACTTCCTGTAGTTGTTGATCAGTCTCTCACGTCTCTTCTCTGATACAGAGCAGATTTAATGGTTCCTTCTATTAACGCAAGTCGTCCAGGTCCTGAGGCAGCAAACCATCCCCTATCACCATCATGCTTGACGGTTGGTCTGAGGTTCTTACTGTGGAATGCAGTGTTTGGTTTTCGCCAGACATAATGGGACCCATGTCATTCAAAATGTTATACTTTTGACTCATCTGTCCATAGAACATTCTTCCAAGAGTCTTAATCATCCAGGTGCTTCTTGGCAAACTTAAGTCAACTTTTTGGATGAGATAGTTCCCCATTATGCCTGGTGAAAACCAAACATGCCGATGGCTCCCATTACCTGCCCGGTAAAGTTGAAACCGGGCTTCATCAGTGAAGAGCACACTTCTCCTGCGTGCCAGCGGCCATCGAAGGTGCGCATTTGCCCATTGAAGTTGATTATGACGCCAAACTGCAGTCAGGTCAAGACCTTGGTGACGAGTACGGAGATGAGCTTCCCTGAGACGATTTTTGACAGTTTGAGCAGAAAGTCTTAGATTGAAACTGTGGGTTTGCACATCAGCAGTACGGGTGGCTAGTATCGATTCAGCAGGTGAAGAAGCCGGATTTAGAGGTCTTGGCTTGGTATACGTGGTTTGCGGTTGTTGGACGTACTGCCAAATTCTCTAAAACATCAGTTTAGGCAGCTTATTGTAGAGAAATTAACATTAAATTATCTGGCAACAGCTCTGGTGGACATTCATGCAGTCAGCATGACAATTGCACGTTACCTCAAAACTTGAGACATCTGTAGCATTGTTTTGTGACAAAACTGCACATTTTGGTGACCTTTTATTATCCCTCAGCACAAGGTGCACCTGTGTAATAAAAATTTAATAAACGTTATTTAACCTTTAATTAACTAGGCAAGTCAGTTAAGAACAAATTCTTATTTACAATGACGGCCATTAATTCTGCTCTGTATCAGAGAAGAGACGTGAGAGACTGATCAACAACTACAGCAAGTGTTTGGTTGGAGTCATTGTCGCTAAATGTGGCGCAACTTTTTCACATAGGGGTAATGACAATGCTGTTTAATCAGCTTCTTGATATGCCACACCTGTCAGGTGGACGGATTATTGTGGCAAGGAAAAATGCACACTAACAAGGATGTAAACTCCCCTCTATTTTTTTTTATCTCTGTGTGGGTGCATCGGCGCTTGAGCAATCTAGCAAAACATGGTAGCTGCACCCCCACTTTCGAAATATCAGTGTAAAGGTATGTTTTAGCACCCTAACTTTCAAAGTCTGGCACCCATTTGTGTGTGTGTGTGTGCGCCTGTGTCCCTGGCATTATTCTCATTTAATGTAGACCTATTAAACATAAAGATTATTCTATGTCCTGTCCTATGGAATGTAACCGTTTCCCACTCTCATCATCTCTCCAATTTTATCGTTTCAAATTTCACCTTGTGTGTACTTTCAACACACCACAAAAGGGCGGTCACAGTGTTGTCAGCAGCACAACCATGAGGCAGACAGACAGACAGTAACTCCCAGGTGGAAATTACTTCATGTATCTGAGCCAGGTGGCTTTAACAGTAGAAGTTGCACCAGGGCCAGATCATCTTACTCGCAATCATAACCTCAACCAGTGGGGCGTTGAAAAAATATTTGACCCTGTATCAGTTAGGGACCTACTTGTGGTAAGATCTTGGCCGGACAGAGTAGAGTGAAGTTGCCCACAGATGCTGATCTTGGGTCAATGTATCATTTTCTTCACCAATGGTGGAGGTTAATATAAACGCAACATGCAACAATTTAACAGATTTTACTGAGTTACAGTTCATATAAGGAGATCAGTCAATTAAAATAAATGAGGCTCTAATATATGGCTTTCACATGACTAGGAATACAGATATGCATCTGTTGGTCACAGATACCTTAATAAAGGTAAGGGAATGTGTCAGAAAACCAGTCAGTATCTTTGCATAGAGTTGATCAGACTGTTAATTTTGGCCTGTGGAAGGTTATCCCACTGGAACATGCTGTCGTACATGTCGATCCAGAGCATTCCAAACATGCTCAATGGTTGACATGTCTGTTGAGTATGCAAGCCATGGAAGAACTGGGACATTTTCAGCTTCCAGGAATTGTGTACAGATCCTTGCGACATGGGGCCGTGCATTATTATGCTGAAACATGAGGTGATTTCGGCAGATTAATGGTACGACAATGGGACTCAGGATCTCGTCATGATATCTCTGTACATTCAAATTGCCATTGATAAAATGCAATTGTTTTCCGTGGTCCGTAGCTTATGCCTGCCCATACCATAACCCCACCGCCACCATGGGGCACTGTTCACAATGTCGACATCCGCAATCCGCTTGCCCACCAGACACTATACACACTGTCTGCCATCTGCCCGGTACAGTTGAAACCGGGATTCAGCACATTTCTCCAGCGTGCCAGTGACCAGCGAAGGTGAGTATTTGCTCACTGAAGTCGACTACGACGCCAAACTGCAGTCAGGTCATGACTCTGGTGAGGACAACGAGAACGCAGATAAGCTTCCCTGAGACGTTTCTGACAGTTTGTGCAGAAATTATTTGGTTGTGCAAATCCACAGTTTCATCAGCTGTGGCTGATCTCAGATGATCCCGTAGGTGAAAAAGCTGGATGTGGAGGTTACACTTGGTCTGCGGTTGCGAGGCCTGTTGGAAGCACTGCCAAATTCTCTAAAATGACATTGGAGGCGGCTTATGGTAGAGAAATTAACATTCAATGAACATTCAGCTCTGGTGGACATTCCTGCAGTCAGCGTGCCAATTGCACGCTCCCTTAAAACACAATACATCTGTGGCATTGTGTTGTGTGACAAAACTGCACATTTTAGAGTTGCCTTTTATTGTCCCCAGCACAAGGTGCATCTGTATAATGATCATGCTGTTTAATCAACTTCTTGATAATTCATCCACCTGACAGGTGTGGCATATCTTGGCAAAGGAGAAATTGTTACTAACATTGATGTAAACAAATTTGTGCACAACATTTGAAAGAAATAAGCTTTTTATGCATATGGAACATTTCTGGAATCTTTTATTTCATCTCATGAAACATGGGACCAACACTTTACATGTTGCGTTTATATTTTTGTTCAGTATAGATCTGCACCTGGGGGAAACTTCCCCCCAGAGCAGTCTGAACCATTGGTTATAATGTGGCTTTATCAGTCCCTACAGGGTCAATTTAGGAAAGTACAAAACGTTCAGAAGCAGCTGATCAATGTTTGTTGTTATGGTTACCTAGATAACAATTCTAGGGAGAGAGAGAACATTTTTGTAATGTTATCTGTAATGTTCCCCTAATTTATGAGTGTCCAGTTTTCCATTAGTTGGGGGAACACTATCTATGTTAGCAAAAAACCTTTTTAGCATGTTTTGACGTTACAGTAAGGAGAGCATTCCCTTGTCAAACAGAACATATATTTTTAGGCTGTAATTGAAATGGGCTACGTGGGAGAAAAATTATAATTTCTTAATTTATATAATGTTTGGGTTGTATTTTACAATCCACATTAGGGCAAGCTTCTAAACAATTCTGATCATTTTACTCTTAATTACAAGAATGAAAATGACATGATGTGAAAAGCTTCTTTATTTAATTTTTTACTATACATACAGTAAGAGATCAATGGAACACCGATGGCCATGCAACCATAGGCACCCATTCAGAAAAGCTGATACAAAAAAGTGAGTATTTGTCAAATCCTTCATAATGTACAGTTGCTAGTGAAAGTCTACACACCCCTTTGGACGGTCTTCACATTTTGCTGCCTTAAGATTACATCTAAAAAGGGATAACATAAAAAAAAAATTTTTTCGATCTACACAACCTACTCCATGTTTTCAAAGTTAAAGAAAAATTCTAGAACATTTTCCTAATGACTAAGAAATAGAAAAAAAATGAGGATGCATTTGAATAGGTCTTCGCACTCCAGAATTTATACTTGGTGGAAGCACCTTTTGGCCGCCATCACAGCTGTGAATAATTTTGAATAAGATTCTACCAACCTTGCACAACACTTAGGGCAACATATTAAATTGATGTAGTTCTGTCCTTGAGCTGTTCTTGTCTATTAAATATTCTGTCATGTTTCATGCTTTGTGTGGGCCACAGGAAGAGTAGCTGCTGCTTTTGCAACAGCTAATGGGGATCCTAATAAAATGTTCAAAATACATATATCCATTGTTTTTGTAAAAATTTCTCAAGCTCAGCAAATTTTGTTGGGAATCATTGATTGACAGCAATATTCAAATCTTGTCTCAGATTTTTTTAAAGCAGATTTAACTGGACCAATCTGGAACACTCAACACCTTTGGGAAGCCATTCTGGTGTATTTGGCATTATAATTTGTGTAATTGTCCTGCAGAAAAAGAAAACTCTATAGCTGTGATGCATTGGGGTGGCAGCATCATGTTATGGGTCTGCTTGTCACCGGCAGGGACTGGGGAGTTTGTCAGGAGCAAAATAAATATGAAGGGGGCAAAGCCAGGGAAAAATATAAAGGAAAACCCGCCCCAGAAAACACACCACAGTGGCTTTACAATAGGTGTTGAGTGCACCTGAGTGGTCTAGTCTCAGTCCTGACTTAAATGTGCTTGAAAATCAGACACAAGGTTTGAATATTGCTGTCCATTATTACTGAGCTGTCCAAATTTACTGAGCTTGAGACATTTTGACAAAAACAATGGACATATGTTGCCCTAAGAGTTGTGCAAAGTTGGTAGAATCTTATTCCAAATTATTCACAGCTGTAATGGCTGCCAACAGTGTTTCCACCAAGTATTAACTCTGGGATGTGAAGATATACACAATAAAGACACCTTCATATTTGTATTAATTTGAAAATTGTCAATAACTTTTTCTCTTTGAAAATGTAGAGTTGCGTAGATCTGTAAGAAACCAAACTACTTACTCCCTTTTTATATTTCATTTTAAGGCAGCAAAATGTGAAGACTGTGCAAGAAGTGTGTGTTCTAACAGGCCTATAATGTGGTTACTAAATAGATTCTGGACCTAACCCCACGGAGGGACGTGTGCGTGGCATTTTCATGGTTTGGTCGAACCCTTACATAATCTACGCAATTATTGCATTACACTGATACTGTCATACTACCCTGCAATGTGGTGAAACAGTCCATTTCTCTCTCGGTCTCTCGTTCTTGTTCTTCTTTGAGCAGTTCTTTCTTTCCTTCCTTCCTTCAGTCCAAGAAGAAAATGTTGTTGAACTGTGTCGCACAGAGCCTTTTCACTTCTTCTGTTGGGATAAGCATACCAAGAAGCATAGCATACCAAGAAAACGTGAGATGAGCTCCAAAAAATCCTTAATTCTTCCATCTATCTATGTTGGACCTACCATTAACTTCAAACAAATGGACATTCTTCTGGTTCAAGATGACGTACAGCTCTCTCTGGTCCGACTTCTGGCCGACCACCCAGTAGTCTGTCATTGCCTTCACAATGATCTCTTGATCTTCATCAACCCTGAGGCAACATACAAAAAGAACATGAACAAAAGGACACTATAATATACTCTACTCACAGAGAGCTGTCAAAACTAAGCCTCAGAGAGCTAACCCTAATAGGGTTGTAGTTTTGTTGTGATACATTGTTGTTGTACTTAGTGCTTACCGGGCAAAGTCACAGTTGATGTCTCCCAGAATCTTAATGTCTGCGTGGACAGAGGTCAGAAACACGCTGGGAGTCTTCCTCATGTGGATGGTGCTCTTCTCTGCCAGGTTCATGTGGTTGAAGTAGATGAACTTGAACTGGGGCTCCTTGTCCGGTCTGCAGCAACACAGAGGGAGAGGATGACGATAATTACAAGGATGAGAGGAGAGTCAAATGACCTTTTCACACTACTGAGTCAAGATGAGCAGAGCCAAGCAGAACTGTACTGTGCTAGCCTGCTTGCTCATTCAACGGAGTTGCTGGAACCGTACTGGAAAGGCCAATATGAAAATAAAATATCCTTGCCAGCACAACATGTTATGTTAAGGGTAGACGCAGCACCGCAGATATTGAGATGAGCACGATGCAAGACTTTGCTCTCAGAGTCACACAGAGTATCTGCGCAGGTGCGCTTCACATTGCTACACTGGGTAGCTACAAGACAACAACGGTAGAGAAGGTTAATCTCGTGCTTCAACGCTCTTAAATGTTGCGGAAATAGGCTGGTGGTACCCATCCTGACAACAGAGAAATGGCTTGTGTTAAAACAGCTAAAATAAAACTGTTTGGCTGCTGAACAATCTTCCAGTCCAAATTCAATTACATTCATTTGCTCCAGATAAGGGCAAGCTCCACTTCAGTGCATGCTGTGACAATAGTCTCTAGCTGTTGTATTTATAAGGGGTAAGTCTCTTGTGACAGACGAAGTTGGCAAGCGCACATGTGAGATTTGGTTCCGGATGCTAAGTTTAATGAGGGGTCGTTCGACTATATACCTCTTCCAATATTTCGGACCGTAATCTCCATCATTGCATGTTGAAGCAACACAGGCCGAGGAATTGGAGTGGAGGTTAGAGGCTTTGCGGATTAAAGTGACAGTACTGACCTTGATATCCTGCGGTTGACGTTGTACTGTTCACATACGTCTGAGGCCAGCAGGGTGAGCTGAGGACCCACCAGGCCATCCAGCTGCTCACAGAACTCCCTCGTCAGCTCCACCGACACTGGGAGAGAATATGACCATACAGTTAGAATTAGTAGAATGGATTTAGGAACTTTAGGTTTTTTTCTTTTCACAGTCCACATAATATTTTGCCAATAATTTGCCATTGCTATATTCGCAAGAACAGCAGACTAAGAAAATGTAATAAGCATCAGCCCAGATGTTTAGAAGGGGCGAGTTTGACCATATGATATGAGAAGATACTCGCCACTGATCATAAAACAAACCGCTGCACTCATTGCCTGAAATAAAGCAATGTGCCGTTTGAATATAATGGGTCTAGAGAAAGGAATACTATCATTTAGAACTTACCAAATATATTGAATTTAGAAGCCATTTGAGAGACCAGAGAACAAATCTGTCTATTCCCAACAAGAGGTCAACTTGGGTCAAACCCTCCCTCTGTCCTTCAGTTATGAAATAATACCAGATTACCAAATTGTCTGCCAAACAAATAATGGGTTGGGAGTACTACCAATCTCGCTCTCTTTAAAACATAAAAAAAAAGCCTCTTTGGGTGATTTCCATAATTAATGCTACCGAGTTCCTAATAACCAGCGGGACTCAAGACCACAGTTCCCTTCTCCTTAGTTGCATCCCAAATAACCCCCCCTTTTCCCTATATAGTGTCCTACTTTTGACCAGAGCCTTCCACTACTTTTGACTAGAGCCCTATGGGCCCTGGTTAAAAGTAGTGCATTATATAGGGAATATGTTGCCATTTGGGACGCAGACATCTCCTCACCTTATAAACAATCAGATGCAGCTCCTCACCTTATAAACAATCAGATGCATCTCCTCACCTTATAAACAATCAGATGCAGCTCCTCACCTTATAAACAATCAGATGCAGCTCCTCACCTTATAAACAATCAGATGCAGCTCCTCACCTTATAAACAATCAGATGCAGCTCCTCACCTTATAAACAATCAGATGCAGCTCCTCATAATTGTCCTCTGTGTTGACGAATATTCTGGGGAAGCGGAATTTGGCCTCTGGGTCTTTGAGGTTACCAGGTCCTTTGCATACTGTATGACTGTGTGGGTTTGCATACTGTATGACTGTGTGGGTTTGCATACTGTATGACTGTGTGGGTTTGCATACTGTATGACTGTGTGGGTTTGCATACTGTATGACTGTGTGGGTTTGCATACTGTATGACTGTAGGGTTTGCATACTGTATGACTGTGTGGGTTTGCATACTGTATGACTGTGGGGTTTGCATACTGTATGACTGTGGTTTGCATACTGTATGACTGTGTGGGTTTGCATACTGTATGACTGTGTGGGTTTGCATACTGTATGACTGTGTGGGTTTGCATACTGTATGACTGTAGGGTTTGCATACTGTATGACTGTGTGGGTTTGCATACTGTATGACTGTGTGGTTTTGCATACTGTGTGACTGTGTGGGTTTGCATACTGTGTGACTGTGTGGGTTTGCATACTGTGTGACTGTGTGGGTTTGCATACTGTATGTCTGTGGGGTTTGCATACTGTATGACTGTGGGGTTTGCATACTGTATGACTGTGTGGGTTTGCATACTGTATGACTGTGGGTTTGCATACTGTATGACTGTGTGGGTTTGCATACTGTATGACTGTGGGGTTTGCATACTGTATGACTGTGGTTTGCATACTGTATGACTGTGTGGTTTGCATACTGTATGACTGTGTGGGTTTGCATACTGTATGACTGTGGGGTTTGCATACTGTATGACTGTGGGGTTTGCATACTGTGTGTGTGCGTACGTACGTACTGTACGTGCGTGCGACCCTTCCATCATTTACACTTTAACAGTTCTCCCCTGCCCTTGGGGCTTTTGCTGGATAATCTCCTTGTTAAATGATCCTCTCTCTCTCTCTCTCTCTGTATCCCAGGAGTCAGCCTGAGCTTGGCGTATCCAATTCCCCTCGCAGTCACGAGTCACACCGACAGCAGTACACTCTTAGGGGTCACCTCCCCCCACCTCCTCCTCTAACAACGGCTCTATTTCAATGCTTTGAAAATGCATTTATATGAAGTGCTTGTATTGTCTTCTCTGTGCCTCTACTTAGATCTACATAAAATGTTGTCTGTGTGTGTTTGACTACTTTCTGCCAAGCTACTTGCCCTAAAGGGATAACCTCTTAATTCTACCTATTCTTTGAGATCATTCATTCTCTTCCCTTCTATGAGGTAATCGCTGATCTGACCAGACAGGATAGGTGAAAGCCATGTTGTGGAACCCATTCTTTCATCTATACAACTGTGTTGAATCAGTATAGTGGGACCCATTCTTTCATCTATACAGTTGTGTTGAATCAGTATAGTGGGACCCATTCTTTCATCTATACAACTGTGTTGAATCAGTATAGTGGGACCCATTCTTTCATCTATACAGCTGTGTTGAATCAGTATAGTGGGACCCATTCTTTCATCTATACAGCTAAAGCTGAATCAGTATAGTGGAACCCATTCTTTCATCTATACAGCTGTGTTGAATCAGTGATTGGAAGGGACGCAGGAAGGGTGCACTTTTACAGTATTCATACAGAGCCCAGGGCTTTTCTCAGACACAGCTGTACAACAGGCCCACCTCTGGGACTTGGGCTAAACTGAGGAGCGCCTCTGCAAATTACACTATATATACACAAAAGTATGTGGACACCCTGTCAAAATAGTGGATTAGGCTATTTCAGTCATAACCGTTGCTGACAAGTGTATAAAATTGAGCACACAGCCATGCAATCTCCATAGACAAACATTGGCAGTAGAATGGCCTTACTGAAGAGCTCAGTGACTTTCAACGTGGCACTGTCATAGGATGCCACCTGTCCAACACAAGTTCATCAAATTTCTGCCCTGCTAGAGCTGCTCCCAGTCAACTGGTTCAGCCTCGAAGTGGTAGGCCACACAAGCTCACAGAACAGGACCGCCGAGTGCTAAAGCACGTAGCGCATAAAAATCATCTGTCCTCAGTTGCAACACTCACTACCGAGTTCCAAACTGCCTCTGGGAGCAACGTCAGCACAACTGTTTGTCAGGAGCTTCATGAAATGGGTTTCCATGGCCGAGCAGCTGCACACAAGCCTTTGATCACCATGTGCAATGCCAAACGTCGGCTGGAGTGGTGTAAAACTCACGACCATTGGACTCTGGAGCAGTGGAAACGCGTTCTTTGTAGTGATGAATCACGCTTCACCATCTGGCAGTCCAACAGACCAATCTGGGTTTGGCGGATGCCAGGAGGACGCTACCTGCCCGAATGCATAGTGCCAACTGTAAAGTTTGGTGCAGGAGGAATAATGGTCTGGAGCTGTTTTTCATGGTTCGGGCTAGGCCTCTTGGTTCTAGTGAAGGGGAATCTTAATGCTACAGCATACAATGACATTCTAGACAATGATTCTGTACTACCAACTTTGTGGCAACATTATGGGGAAGGCCCTTTCCTGTTTCAGCATGACAATGTGCACAAAGCGAGGTCCATACAGAAATGTTTTGTCGAGATTGTTGTGGAATAACTTGAATGGCCTGCACAGAGTCCTGACCTCAACCCCATCGAACACATGAACACCTTTGGGATGAATTGGAACACCGACTGCGAACTAGGCCTAATCGCCCAACGTCAGTGCCGACCTCACTAATGCTCGTGGCTGAATGGAAGAAAGTCCCCACATCTAGTGGAAAGCCTTCCCAGAAGAGTGGAGGCTCTTATAGCAGCAAAGGGGGGGACCAACTCCATATTAATGCCCATGATTTTGGCATGAGATGTTCAACAAGCAGGTGTCCACATATACTTTACTTCACATATACAGAAGTTTACATACACTCAATTAGTATTTGGTAGCATTGCCTTTAAATTGTTTAACTTGGGTCAAAGGTTTTGGGTAGCCTTCCACGAGCTTCCCACAATAAGTTGGGTGAATTTTGGACCATTCCTCCTGACAGAGCTGGTGTAACCGAGTCAAGTTTGTAGGCCTCCTTGCCCGCACACGCTTTTTCAGTTCTGCTCACATATTTTCTATAGGTTTGAGGTCGTTGTGATGGCCACTCCAATACCTTGACTTTGTTGTGCTTAAGCCATTTTGCCATAACTTTGGAAGTATGCTTGGGGTCATTGTCCATTTGGAAGACCCATTTGCGACCAAGCTTTAACTTCCTGACTGATGTCTTGAGATGCTGCTTCAATATATACACATAATTTTCCTCCCTCATGATGCCATCTATTTTGTGAAGTGCACCAGTCCCTCCTGCAGCAAAGCATCCCCACAACATGATGCTGCCAACCCCGTGCTTCGCGGTTGGGATGATGTTCTTCGGCTTGCAAGCCTCCCACTTTTTCCTCCAAACATAACGATGGTCGTTATGGCCAAACAGTTCTATTTTTGTTTCATCAGACCAGAGGACATTTCTCCAAAAAGTACGACGTTGTCCCCATGTGCAGTTGCAAACCATAGTCTGGCTTTTTTAATGGCGGTTCTGGAGCATGGGCTTCTTCCTTGCTGAGCGGCCTGTCAGATTATGTCGATATATTCCTCCAGCATCTTCACAAGGTTGTTGTTCTGGGATTGATTTGCACTTTTCACACCAAATATGTTCATCTCTTAGGAGACAGAACGCATCTCCTTCCTGAGCATTATGACGGCTGCGTGGTCCCATGGTGTTTATACTTGCGTACTATTGTTTGTACAGATGAACCTGGTACTTTCAGGCATTTGGACATTTCTCCCAAGGATGAACCAGACTTGTGAAGGTCTCCAATTTTTTAATGAGGTCTTGGCTGATTTCTTTTGACTTTCCAATGATGTCAAGCAAAGAGGCACTTTGAAGTTTGAAGGTAGGCCTTGAAATATATCCACAGGTACACCTCCAATTGACTCAAATTATGTCAATCAGCCTATCAGAAGCTTCTAAAGCCATGACATCATTTTCTGGAATTTTCCAAGCAGGGTTAAAGGCACAGTCAGCTTAGTGTATGTAAACTTCTGACCTACTGGAATTGTGATACAGTGAATTATAAGTGAAACAATCTGTCTGTAAACAATTGTTGGAAAGATTACTTGTGTAATGCACAAAGTAGATGTCCTAACCGACTTGCCAAGACTATAGTTTGTTAACAAGAAATTTGTGGAGTGGTTGAAAAAACGAGTTTTAATGACTCCAACATAAGTGTATGTAAACTCCCGACTTCAACTGTAGTTCTTCCATCACTAAGTTGACCTAACAATATAGTTCTTCCATCACTACGTTGACCTAACAATATAGTTCTTCCATCACTACGTTGACCTAACAATATAGTTCTTCCATCACTAAGTTGACCTAACAATATAGTTCTTCCATCACTACGTTGACATAACAATATAGTTCTTCCATCATTACATTTACCTAACAATATAGTTCTTCCATCACTACGTTGACATAACAATATAGTTCTTCCATCATTACATTTACCTAACAATATAGTTCTTCCATCACTACGTTGACCTAACAATATAGTTATTCCATCACTACGTTGACCTAACAATATATCCACTAAAACCCATCCTGAATGAACACGATAAAGGGAGGGAGGGAGGCAGGGGACCAGAGAGGGTGTTTAAGGACTTACCTCCCATAGTGAAGCAGATTTCTTGCCACCTCAGGTCTTAGGGGAGAGTCCCTACCAGCCAGCTGGAGAGAGAAAGGGAGGGAGGGGAAGAGAGGGAGAGTGGGTGGAGAAGAGAGATGGTGGAGAGAAAGCGAAAACCTGCTTTAATAGAACTTAACAAATCATTATCAACATTGTCTGGAGCCTGTGGGGTAACAATGGGTGTTCAACTAACTGTGCCTGTTATAATACATTCTTCGGGTCAAATACAGTGGGGCAAAGAAGTATTTAGTCAGCCACCAATTGTGCAAGTTCTCCAACTTAAAAAGATGAGACAGGAATGTAATTTTCATCATAGGTATACTTCAACTATGAGAGACAAAATGAGAAAAAAAAATCTAGAAAATCACATTGTAGGACTTTCAATGAATTTATTTGCAAATTATGGTGGAAAATAAGTATTTGGTCAATAACAAAAGTTTATCTCAATACGTTGTTATATACCCTTTGTTGGCAATGACAGAGGTCAAACGTTTTCTGTAAGTCTTCACAAGGTTTTCACACACTGTTGCTGGTATTTTGGCCCATTACTCCATGCAGATCTCCTCTAGAGCAGTGATGTTTTGGGGCTGTTGCTGGGCAACATGGACTTTCAACTCCCTCCAAAGATTTTCTATGGGGCTGAGATCTGGAGACTGGCTAGGCCACTCCAGGACCTTGAAATGCTTCTTACGAAGCCACTCCTTCGTTGCCCGGTCGGTGTGTTTGGGATCATTGTCATGCTGAAAGACCCAGCCACGTTTTCTCTTCAATGCCCTTGCTGATGGAAGGAGGTTTTCACTCAAAATCTCACGATACATGGCCCCATTCATTCTTTCCTTTACACGGATCAGTAGTCCTGGTCCCTTTGCAGAAAAACAGCCCCAAAGCATGATGTTTCCACCCCCATGCTTCACAGTAGGTATGGTGTTCTTTGGATGCAACTCAGCATTCTTTGTACTCCAAACACAACGAGTTGAGTTTTTACCAAAAAGTTATATTTTGGTTTCATCTGACCATATGACATTCTCCCAATCTTCTTCTGGATCATCCAAATGCTCTCTAGCAAACTTCAGACGGGCCTGGACATGTACTGGCTTAAGCAGGGGGACACGTCTGGCACTGCAGGATTTGAGTCCCTGGCGGCGTAGTGTGTTACTGATGGTAGGCTTTGTTACTTTGGTCCCAGCTCTCTGCAGGTCATTCACTAGGTCCCCCCGTGTGGTTCGGGGATTTTTTCTCACCGTTCTTGTGATCATTTTGACCCCACGGGGTGAGATCTTGCGTGGAGCCCCAGATCGAGGGAGATTATCAGTGGTCTTGTATGTCTTCCATTTCCTAATAATTGCTCCCACAATTGATTTCTTCAAACCAAGCTGCTTACCTATTGCAGATTCAGTCTTCCCAGCCTGGTGCAGGTCTACAATTTTGTTCCTGGTGTCCTTTGACAGCTCTTTGGTCTTGGCCATAGTGGAGTTTGGAGTGTGACTGTTTGAGATTGTGGACAGGTGTCTTTTATACTGATAACAAGTTCAAACAGGTGCCATTAATACAGGTAACGAGTGAAGGACAGAGGAGCCTCTTAAAGAAGAAGTTACAGGTCTGTGAGAGCCAGAAATCTTGCTTGTTTGTAGGTGACCAAATACTTATTTTCCACCATAATATGCAAAGAAATTCATAAAAAAATCCTACAATGTGATTTTCTGGATTTTTTTCTTCTCATTTTGTCTGTCATAGATTAAGTGTACCTATGATGAAAATTACAGGCCTCTCTCATCTTTTTAAGTGGGAGAACTTGCACAATTGGTGGCTGACTAAATACTTTTTTCCCCACTGTATACTGTCTAGGTTTTCAACTGCCAAGTTTACACCTTCACTATTACTGTGAAATGTATTGCCCCGGAAGTTGTCTAAAAGGGATTTAATTTCTTGTTGCCTAATTGTTTTTGGTAGATTTCTACACTACTTTCCTTCCATCAATAGCATTTCTTAATATTATGCAGTTCCTTTGGCTCTGATGCCTCATGATTGAGTATTGCTCTGTTGAAGTAGAATGTGATTTTGCTGTGATCTGATAGGGGTGTCAGTGGGCTGACTGTGTATGCTCTGAGAGACCCTCTCTCTCACACACACACACACACACCTCTGGTTCGGAGTGTCTGGGGAACAGTGACGTCGTCAAGTACTTGTACAGGATCCGCATGTCATCCTGCTCCAGACAACTTCTGAATGGGGACAACAAAGAAAGGGGACACACCTTAGTTAGCATCAAACATGTCCTGTTCCGGTTCACAGTCTGTTCAGGAGTATTGATAAACTAAGCCCATCATCTCCAGGCCCAATGCTATAAAACTGCTCAAATTCTTTGATTAGCAATCAATCAAATCATTACGATAATTATATTATCGTTCACATAATCACCTGATTAGATATCAGGTCAGACTGAGTTAAAAGTGAGAGACATGTTGGGATTACAGGGTTACTGTAATCAGATTAAGGTATGTATTTAAAGTCTCTGTGCCTCCCAGCCCCAACTCTAATGGGATGAGGAGAGTTGGAGGGATGCCTGGCACTGCTGCCAGGCTCCCCCACACCTTACAGTGGTAAAGGGCTGCCTGGAGGCACCAAGGGCTAGATCAGGGCTCTAGCACGCACACCAGGAGGGGAAGCCCAATAAGCTCTCTCCTCCCCTCCCTGGCTTTGGCATGGTGGGGAGGCCTGAAAAAGAGCCTACTAGATACAGAGCCTGGCCATTGGAATGGTGGAGCAGCCTGTGTCTCAAGATCATGGGAGAATACAATTCAGAGCTTATGTTTTTCCAACCAGCTCTGTTAGCTTTATTCCTACCCATGCATTTGCAAATTGTAGGCTAAATTTGGTTTCTACATGTGGGCAGGTGTTTAAGACCAAAGTACAGCAGACCACCCCCACACATCCTACACACGATCTGGTTCCCCCAACTGTACCATATGAGCTGGTCGTTGTAGAGGAAAGCTGAGCATTTGATCAGCCTGAGGCACTCCTCCACTCTGTTGACAAATGACTGGATCTTCAGGTAGGTCATCTTGTCCAGGTGGGAAAAGGTGATTCTCCCCGAAGACGTCCAGCAGGTCACAGGACTGCAGGTGCAGCGTCTGCAGGTACTGGAGGAGACCAGGGATAGAGGACAGTTATACACGCAGTCTGAGTGGACAATGGAAGGTGAATAGAAAGACATGTATCACTTTGGTTAATTTAATTTAGGGATACTTGGGGAAGGTGAGGTATTAGCTTAGAAAGCAACATTATACACACATCCCATTGTGCTCAGATTTCAGATCTGAGAAACCTCATTGAGAAACACAAAAGGCCTGCAAACTGTGTGCTGGACAATACAATGCTCCCATTTCCAGCTTCAGCAGCAACAATTTTTCTGTCCAAGGTGGGTCCCTGTTAGGTCAAAGCTGGAGATATTAGTTTACCTGCATAGTGCATACATTGCTGTTCCCAAAGACAAGAGGACGCCATCTCAAATGGCTAGAACAGTGACATTCAACCTGGGATACAATACAGACACCACATGCCTTCTGTGTCTTTAGGTTACATAATGGAAGGGGAAGCCCTTCATACAATTAGGGAGAGTTGGGGGTTTCCTCTGATTGGCTAGGTATGAATAATGTTGACAGGTCATGGAAATAAATGGGCTGGGCCTGTAGTATGGCAGAAGCTTTGACCAGCTCTCCTTGAGGAAGGCACTATTTCTGAGCAGGGCTAATTAGTGGGGGAGGCCATATTTGAAGACTGTCATCTGATCCTGCATTTAGTCACTGGAAACGCAATACAAGATCAACCCTTCTGGTGACGGCTAGAAGCACCCTGTCTGTCAAGCAGGCAGCCTGGCCTGGACACCACCATCAGACTGTTAGCAAAGTGGATAGTATTTACGCATTGTAGCTTACAACACCGGATGCTAATGTTTTCACAGTCAAACTGGATGCAGTTTATCACAGTGCCATCCGTTTTGTTACTAAAGCACCTTATACCACCCACCACTGCGACCTGTATGCTCTAGTCGGTTGGCCCTCGCTACATGTTCGTCGCCAGACCCACTGGCTCCAGGTCATCTACAAGTCCATGATAGGTAAAGCTCCGCCTTATCTCAGTTCACTGGTCACGATGTCAACACCCACCCGTAGCACGCGCTCTTGCAGGTGTATCTCACTGATCATCCCTAAAGCCAACACCTCATTTGGCGGCCTTTCCTTCCAGTTCTCTGCTGCCTGTGACTGGAACGAATTGCAAAAATCGCTGAAGTTGGAGACTTTTATCTCCCTCACCAACTTCAAACATCTGCTATCTGAGCAGCTAACCAATCGCTGCAGCTGTACATAGTCCATTGGTAAAGAGTTAAAATATTTTGACTTTTGCCGTAACGTTGTTTTCTACCGGATGTTGATTTGCACTGTTTGTTTACTGAAATCATCACAGCAACGCATTCCGTCGTGCTGGCTTGGTTTTGCAGTCACCCTCTTTCTTGCTTTCTTGTCCCGCTATGCTAACTGGTATGACGGTTTTACGTCCCTTGTCTAAAACGCAGCATAAAAGGTAGGACTTACTAAGTATGAGTCAATGTGTGTCAAATATGTTATAATTACAAAGATAATAAAGAATCCGGCATTGAAATAGCAGTGCCCTGCTCCTAGCAAAACAATTGAGAAAACACATGCTTGGACTATTTCAGTTGAACCATGCAATCAAGCTACAATTCTCAAAGTATATAATCACACTTGTAAAACAAATGTTCTGCATCCAATAAGACATGACAAATCACCTCCACCTAGTGCCCTCCATTACTATGCATATACAGTTACCAGTCAAACGTTTGGACACACCTACTCATTCAAGGGTTTTACATTATATGACTATTTTCTACACTGTACAATAACAGTGAAGACATCAAAACTATGAAATAGCACATATGGAATCATGTAGTAACCAAAAAAGTGTAACAAAATCAAAATAGATTTTATATTTGAGATTCTTCAAAGTAGCCACCTTGATGAAAGCTTTGCACACTTTTCTACAATGTAGAAAATATAACAAATATAGAAAAACCCTTCAATGAGTAGATGTGTCCAAACCTTTGACTGGTACTGTAGATGCAGAGAATCATTTACTATGTTGTGTTTATTGTTTACCCTGTAGAAGAACGTTTCGAGCTTCTGCATGAGCAGCTCCACCCCACCTGCTTCCATTGCTCTGCCAAATGTGCCATTGAAGAGCTGGAGAAAAGAGCATTTTAAAGAACCATCAGCTAACCACATCCTTACTAGATGTAAGGATCTTTACTAAAGAATGTGAGCCAGTATGACTTGAGTCCCAACCAGGTGCTCACCTTGTACATACTGTAGCATTCCCGTAGTACTGCGCCATAAACTGTGTCCTACAGGAAAAAGAGAATAAACATCTGAATAAGAAATAAAAGTTCTGCATAGAAGAGTTGAATTTGCTCATAAATGGACAAAGATCAATAAACATGAATAAAAGACACAACAAAATAAGACCTACAAGTATTTCCTCCTCCAAGAACGGTCCACCACCCAAAGGACTTCCAGGCAAGTTGACAACTGTGGGAAGCATTGGAGTCAACATGGGCCAGCATCCCTGTGGAACGCTTTCGACACCTTGTAGAGTTCATGCCTTGACGAATTGAGGTTGTTCTGAGGTCAAAAGGGGGGGGGGGGGGGGGTAATGTTTTCTACGCTCAGTTTATAATATGTGTAAAGGAGCTGGAACACCAGCTTACCATGACGATCCAGAAACTGTGAGTGGAGGGATTAAGCAGCTTTTGTTTGACAGAAGGTTCTGGAATATAGCAATGATGGTGGTCAGGAAGACAATACACACAACTAACATAGATGTGAGATGTTGTATTTCCAGATTATCGATTTGTTTGTAGTTCTTGTGTACCTGGTAAACTGTACAATGGCCAACATTACGGATCTTCTCATTCTTCTCGACCTCACTGGGATGGTAGAATAAAATCTTCTTCTCCTATAATGCATACAAGGAGACAGTTTCCATGAGGCACAGTATTTAAATGGAGACAACAAAGTTGGCAGATATTCACATTGTATCATTTATAGCAGCTAACTGTGTTTGAAGTTCATAGTGAAAACATGTGAAACACACACAGGAAATCAAAACCACCAAGTGGAGCTCACCTCTCCCTCCCATGGCCAAAATGAAGGATTATAGATGAAAAAACTGAGTAGAGATGAAGTGTACCGTTTCTCTTGCATTCGCAAAGTCATTCTTGGACTGCAACAGAGGAAGATGCTGATCAACTCTCTGTGACTGAACAGATTGAAAGATGTATCACTTGTTATCACAATGAGACCCTGGTTTTACCTCATCATCAGCATTAGTTTGGTTTGTGTCTTGACTTCCTCTGTTCTAGAGTGAATTGAGCCTTGTGGCTGCAGACAAAAATAATATCAGCTTTAAACTCTACACATCATTTCAGATTCAGAGAATCAGTGAGTGTGTCAGTTAATTTGGTCAGTTTACTTTAGACAGTAAATTGCATCAAAATCTCAATCTCGATCTCTTGACCCAGGGCTGAAAGATAGCTATGCATTTCCAATCTGCACACCTTGCACTGGGTTAGAAATCTCAAATTAAGTGGCTCTGAGGGGTGGCCAGTCCTCTTCTGGCTGTGCCGGGTTGAGATTATAACAGAAGTTCAATCTTCTCGGTCAAACAGTTGGGATAATGGAGCAATTCGGGGAACAACGCATTTCTCATTCCTGGATTGAGGTACGTTTACTGAGCCATATCTCACGGCGGTTCCATGGTGTCTTAATGTAAACAGGAACACTGTTCGACCCCAGTGCAGCTGTAAGCAAGCGTAGGGTCGGAAAACAATTATGGCTAGGGTTAGCGAAAATGCTCTCCTAACCTGCTACAAAAGTCACTCGTATTTAGGTGCCGTGTTTTTAGGGAGTCCCTAGCGCTCAACCTCTAGGCGACATTCTGCCTTCTCCCTACAGTTCTCAGTCATTAACTTCGCCCACGACTGGCTCATGTGAACTACAATCCAGACGTTGCATTTTAATGTTTATAAATGTCAATAATCGCTTGCTGTACAGCTTTCAAAACATACAGCCCATATCTTTCATTAACAAGAAAGAATCCTTCCAATATAAAAAAATATACACTTACTGTAGCAGTTTTGCACAAATCCATACAACTGTGGGTGTCTCCATCCGATGAAACTACACTTCCCGAGTTAAGTTTACACACAGGTGTTCGCCTCTTGTCTTCAGTCTGTCTTCGGCAAACAAGTGCTGTAACGTGGAGATATGGCCGTGTTGGAAAAGTAACTCCAACTTTATCAAGGTGTGTATCAATGTAACCTTTGTATTATTAATAATAATATTAGTTCTAGCTAATATGAAAGATAAGGGACAGATCTAAATGTACTGGGGGGAGGGGTGGTCCAAAATAGGAGAGGGTTGTCAAACTTTATTTTTTGGGGGGGACGGCACATGGGAAGGTAGTGCATTTTTCCCCTGATTTACGTTCGCTCTTCTGCTCGTATTTTCCCAATAAACAATGGCTGGACTTTTGATATTACCCTAATTAAGTTTAGAAACGTTTGCAAAGGTTTGATATGGTGTGGCTATTATTAAGCTTTAGCTACAGCAGACCTATGATATGAAGGTAGGGAGGCACTCCAACTGAATCTGACCGTTGAACTTGAGGTGAGGAAGACTGTTTCAGGCCTACCAGAGTTCTCCTATAATCTAACAATATAATGCTTATCTTTAACAAAATATTCAGATTTTACAAATTACCCTCCTTCTGTACATCTGTATAGCAGACGCAGTAGTATTCTTACATAAAGAAATGCATGTCGGTGTCTCTGGGGTTAGGCCTAAGTTTCTATTCCTTTATATAGGCTACATATACAAAAGTATATGGACACCCCTTCAAAGTAGTGGATTTGTCTATTTCAACCACACCCGTTGCTGACAAGTGTATAAAATCAAGCACACGGCCATGCAATCTTCATAGACAAACATTGGCAGTAGAATGGCCTTACTGAAGAGCTCAGTGACTTTGAACGTGGCTCTGTCATAGGATGCCACCTTTCCAACAAGTCAATTTGTCAAATTTCTGCCCTGCTAGAGCTGCCCCCGGTCAACTGTAAGTGCTGTTATTGTGAAGTGGAAACACATCGGAGCAACAACGGCTCAGCCGCAAAGTGGTAGACCACACAAGCTCACAAAACAGGACCGCCGAGTGCTGAAGCGCCTAGCACGTAAAAATCCTCAGTTGTAACACTCACTACCGAGTTTCAAACTGCCTCTGGAAGCAACGTCAGCCCAAAAACTGATTCATGAAAGATTCATGAAATGGGTTTCCATGGCCGAGCAGCCGCACACAAGTCTAAGATCACCATGTGCAATGCCAAGCGCCGGCTGGAGTGGTGTAAAGTTCGCCGCCATTGGACTCTGGAGCAGTGGAAACGTGTTCTCTGGAGACGCGTTCTCACACTTCACCATCTGGCACTCCAACGGACGAAACTGGGTTTGGTGGATGGCAGGAGAACGCTACCTGCCCCAATGCATAGTTCCAACTGTAAAGTTTGGTGGAGGAGCAATAATGGTCTGGGGCCAGGCCCCTTAGTTTCAGTGAAGGGAAATCTTAACGCTACAGCATACAATGACATTCTAGACAATTCTGTGCTTTCAATACATGCATACTTTTGTTAATACATGAATATTATACAGTGGACACCTAAGCCTATAGGCATTTGCATGCAATGCACTGATACATTTAGTGCTCAAATGACTGACAGCTGAACCATGAGGTGGGCAATTATTGTTTTAGGATAGTAATTACATTAACATTTGTGTAATTTAGCAGATGATCTTATGTAGAGTGACTTAAATTAGTGAGTGCATACATTTTCATACTGGTCCCACAACCCTGGCGTTGTAAGCACCATGCTCTACCAACTGAGCCACATAGTAGCTTAAAACAGGCTATAAAGTTTTGTACAGTGCCTTGCGAAAGTATTCGGCCCCCTTGAACTTTGCGACCTTTTGCCACATTTCAGGCTTCAAACATAAAGATATAAAACTGTATTTTTTTGTGAAGAATCAACAACAAGTGGGACACAATCATGAAGTGGAACGACATTTATTGGATATTTCAAACTTTTTTAACAAATCAAAAACTGAAAAATTGGGCGCGCAAAATTATTCAGCCCCTTTACTTTCAGTGCAGCAAACTCTCTCCAGAAGTTCAGTGAGGATCTCTGAATGATCCAATGTTGACCTAAATGACTAATGATGATAAATACAATCCACCTGTGTGTAATCAAGTCTCTGTATAAATGCACCTGCACTGTGATAGTCTCAGAGGTCCGTTAAAAGCGCAGAGAGCATCATGAAGAACAAGGAACACACCAGGCAGGCCTGAGATACTGTTGTGAAGAAGTTTAATCACCCTGAACACACCATCTCCACTGTCAAACATGGTAGTGGCAGCATCATGGTTTGGGCCTGCTTTTCTTCAGCAGGGACAGGGAAGATGGTTAAAATTGATGGGAAGATGGATGGAGCCAAATACAGGACCATTCTGGAGGAAAACCTGATGGAGTCTGCAAAAGACCTGAGACTGGGACGGAGATTTGTCTTCCAACAAGACAATGATCCAAAACATAAAGCAAAATCTACAATGGAATGGTTCAAAAATAAACATATCCAGGTGTTAGAATGGCCAAGTCAAAGTCCAGACCTGAATCCAATCGAGAATCTGTGGAAAGAACTGAAAACTGCTGTTCACAAATGCTCTCCATCCAACCTCACTGAGCTCGAGCTGTTTTGCAAGGACGAATGGGAAAAAATTGTAGTCTCTCGATGTGCAAAACTGATAGAGACATACCCCAAGCGACTTACAGCTGTAATCGCAGCAAAAGGTGGCGCTACAAAGTATTAACTTAAGGGAGCTGAATAATTTTGCACGCCCAATTTTTCAGTTTTTTAATATTTTTAAAAATTTTTGAAATATCCAATAAATGTCGTTCCACTTCATGATTGTGTCCCACTTGTTGTTGATTCTTCACAAAAAAATACAGTTTTATATCTTTATGTTTGAAGCCTGAAATGTGGCAAAAGGTCGCAAAGTTCAAGGGGGCCGAATACTTTTGCAAGGCACTGTATATGCTACACATCGAAACACAAGAAATTGTGTTTTTGAAATTTGTTATAAGCTGTTTTTAAGAACACGTAAATTAGGCTAATTTGGCCAACATCCCTCGTTTGATGGCAATGCCTGCGACAGGTTGGATGTGAATGCATATGGATGTCCATAAAATGTCTCAAATGTTTGGTAAATTATAATCTTCCCTGTTATTTTGTCTGGTGCCAAATTTTCCTAAATTAAACTCTGAAATGGCATGTTGTTTTTACGAAGATTTTAGAATATTCACATGAAAATTTGTTGCAAACTGGATGGAAACCTAGCTATAGGTGTCAGTTTGATTATGCCTCCACATGGTTTACCAACAACCCCAATCATCTAAAGTATAAGCTACCAGCCAAACAAGCTTGTAAGAATTTGACTTAAACTCCCCCCTCATACTGATCTGGAGGTTGAGCATTTTTCCATCTTTGTAGCCCCAATGTGTCTTTATCTATGTAATTGTATATGTATTTATGTAGGGAAAAAATGGGGACCACAATGGAAATAAGTCTCTGACTTTAATGTGCAATCCCAGGTCACTTGTTTTTGTGTATACTTGTGTTTATTTAACTGACAAATAAAATCAGTCAATCAATCAATCCAAACTGTGCCGCGACCAAATGATGAAGGGAAAGAGATGGGTTACAAAACGCCAAAAAGTTTTAACGGCATTCAGAGATTGCCAATATTTCGATACAAGGTCAGGAGGGATGCATTTTCTGTTTGTCGAGATAGACAGTCTATTTATTGTGGTGTTGAAAACCATGATATTGAAGTGCCCGAAGTCTGTATGCTTTGTTTATTGGTTGTGTGGTGCATTGGCACAGAATCCTGTTGTTGGAAAATCTGTTGCATATATTTTATATAATTATAAATAGGGCATCAAAATGTTGAAAATCAGATTTCCCCAAGCTGATCATTGTCTGCAGCCGACTATGATCATAGCGTAATGAAACAAACATGGAGAGTTAGCTCGTCCGTGGCATCGACTGTGCCATAAAAGCATGTTGAAGTGGCAAAGTCGACATCCATGTTTATGAACACAGGGTCACTACAGTTATTGTTCTTTGTGGTTGTAAACATTATTTTGAGTTCATTCTATGAGGGGGGAGGGTGTTCAATTTATTTTACAGTACAATGGGAGGGTCATGTGAAAATTATTTTTGCCAGGGGCACTCTACAAAAGTCAGACATCATTTTCAAATTATGCATTCGTGTTTAGTGAGTCCGCCAGATCAGATGCAGTAGGGATGACCAGGGATGTTCTCTTGATAAGTGTGTGAATTGGACGATTTTCCTGTCCTGCTAAGCATTCAAAACAAAATGTAGTGAGTACTTTTGGGTGTCAGGGAAAATGTATGGAGTAAAAAAGTACATCATTTTCTTCAGGAATGTATGGAGTAAAAGTTGTCAAAACCATAAATAGTACCCCGTCCCTAGGAGGGGTGCATTACTTGAGTGGGTTGAGTCACTGACGTGATCTTCCTGTCGGGTTTGGCGCCCTCGGGTTCATGCCGTGGGGGAGGTCTTTGTGGGTTGTACTCTGCCTTGTCTCAGGGTAGTAAGTTGGTGGTTGAAGATATCCCTCTAGTGGTGTGGGGGCTGTGCTTTGGCAAAGTGGGTGGGGTTATATCCTGCCTGTTTGGCCCTGTCCAGGGGTATCATCGGACAGGGTCACAGTGTCTCCCGACCCCTCCTGTCTCAGCCTCCAGTATTTATGATGCAATAGTTTGTGTTGGGGGGCTAGGGTCAATCTGTTATATCTGGAGTATTTCTCCTGTCTTATCCGGTGTCCTGGGTGAATTGAAGTATGCTCCCTCTAATTCTCTCTCTCCCTCCCAGAGGACCTGAGCCCTGGGACCATGCCTTAGGACTACCTGGCCTGATGACTCCTTGCTGTCCCCAGTCCACCTGGTTGTGCTACTGTTCTAGTTTCAACTGTTCTGCCTGCACCTTTGGAACCCTAACCTGTTCACTGGAAGTGCTACCTTGTCCCAGACCTGCTGTTTTTGACTCTCTCTCTACCGCATCTGCTGTCCCTAACTCTGAATGCTTGGCTATGAAAAGCCAACTGACATTTACTCATGAGGTGCTGACCTGTTGCACCCTCTACAACCACTGTGATTATTATTTGACCCTGCTGGTCATCTATGAACGTTTGAACATCTTGGCCATTTACTGTTATAACCTCAACCCGACACAGCCAGAAGAGGACTGGCCACACCTCAGAGCCTGGTTTCTTCCTAGGTTCCTGCCTTTCTAGGGAGTTTTTCCTAGCCACCATGCTTCTACATCTGCATTGCTTGCTGTTTGGGGTTTTAGGCTGGGTTTCTTAATGACATTGGCTGATGTAAAAAGGGCTTTATAAATACATTTGATTGATTAAAGTACAGATACCCCCAAAAAACTACTTCAGTAATATTGAAGTATTTCTACTTAAGTACTTTACACCACTGCCCCTCCCCCAGTAAATGTCAATCTGTCTCTAAAATGCTTAGCTTCTGTGTTAATGTTCAGAATGAGCGTCGGTGTTCTTAACAAAACACCCTGTACAGAAGAAGCCTTCATCCAATCACTCTTTTGTGTAATGGAACTGGAGAGCCTTGATCAAGGGCTAGGGATTCCACATCGGCCTAGCCAGGTGAGCACAACGGGGAATATTTTGCCATCTGACAAGACACGTGATACAAAGCAATCGAACTAGCTAAGTTTATACATTTAAAAAGCTAAATTGTTAAATTTAGAAAGCAGTTAGGTGGTCAATTTGTATGCTGGTTGCACTGCAGCAGCGCCAACAATCCGCTACACTGTAGTTGTTTTCGCAGCGATCTGGGGAAACTAATTCTGGAACACAGATGAATTTGACAATTTAACACAACGAAGCGACTTACCTTGGTTCCACAACAAAAGTTCCTGTGATGCCCTTGCCTTTCCAGGCTGTGCATACAATGTTGAAGGAGAACATTAAGAACATTAATTGGTCTTGATGATCATGGATTGGTCTTTGTTTATTAAAAATGGTTGATGGAACAATTAAACAAGTGACAGGCAATTGACAACTTTCAAATTCAATCATGTCATTATTGTATGATGTTGATACTACAGTTTGGATAAATTATCAGTAATAATGTAATATGCGAACTTGCCATAGAGATCCTATTAAATTACAAGTGGGGACGAAAATGGCAGCCATATTAGTCAGGGAGAAATCCGAACCAGTCTAATTGAAATGAATGGCAATAGATGCATAATCCTGATTTTACTTATGTAAGAGAATAAAAGTAAGGCATGTGATATCAGAAATTGTGTAATCAAATTATTGTCAACCTAAAATATTGTCATATAAATACAGTTTATATGGGTTTTATACCAAATTTCTGTATATATTGCCTCTATATGTAAACAGACCATAAATGTCTCAATTTTTGTTTTCTTGGAAAGCTGTGAGTGCTATTGTATTAAACAATATGAGTACTTTAAAAATGTGTCTAAGTCCTATCATCAACTGATTTGGCCTGTGTACAGAATGGCTTTGGATTGAGTGCATTGTTGGAATGTTGCCATATTGGTAGTTAACTTGAAAAATGTATGGAATCGTTCCTCTAAAATGGGCTGGCTAGCTAACAAACATACAGTATAGATATTTTTCAAATTAATTATTTTACACAATATCTTATCCTAGTGCTGGCAAACCATGGTTGACCAACTAACTCCCTGACAAAAAGGGCTGACCTTTAGACCAGGTTCATGGACATTCTAGTATTCTAATTCCTATTTCTATGGAACTGGACATGTTTCTGTCTCTTCAGTTTAAGTTGAATTCATTCAACAGAAACCTAAGAGGGGTAGTTTTTCCACTGAGACATAGAGAGGCCTTAACCTGCACCCTGTGTCACCTCCATTTGCTTTAAATCTTTAACACTCTTATTCCAGACCTATTCCTGGATAAACAATGAGCAACATCCATTTTTTGAATTATTGAAATTTCTATCAACCACAAAATACGGTTTCCCATTGTTCTGAAGAATAAACAATGTTATTTTCAGTAAACTATTCATATATTATTCATCACCTAATTATCAAATATTAAAACAAAGATATCAAAACAAATCTTGTAAATGTAATGTAATAATCTTATGCTCAGTGTAAAAAAAATATTCTATATATTTTGACAGAATTTCCTATGGTGGTTGGTTATTGTGCCCTCTTCTATTCAGGTAAACACACACACAGGCATACTTAATGCGGTGTAACGGACACAAGTGTTACCCGATATAGCCTGAGAGATAGACTGGTGTCAATTAAGGTCATAGCTCACTTTTACTAGCTACTTAAGCACTAAGGAAAATATAACAGAACAGCTCCCTTTACACTTGATTGTCAGAAACAGCAGGCAAGGTTTTCGCTTACTCCTTCAACAGTTGTCTGAATGGGCACCTCAATGGTATCTTGTTTTCTGTTTCATGTGCAGTCGGTCAATGTATATGTGGGTTGATGCTGGGCTAGCAATGACGCTAACCACTGTAATGACCTCTGAGCTTTACACAACTAAGACAGACCACTGTGTCATACAAGCTGTAGTGTATTCATATTGTGATTTGGATGGACAGAACTGTGTTACACAATGTTACAACTAACATAGCAGCTCTTTACATTTTAGGCAACACTACGTAACATAAAGTAATAGTGCATTAAATTGATTTCCAGTGTGGATTAGCACAAAAGCTATGTTAAATCAATTACAGGACAATAGGATAATGCACTCTCTTGAGGGATAAGTGTAACATACAACACTTCCTTACATGGCATCTGTTGTATGGTTACGAGACAGTCATTTAACAGATGTAAATGTTCAGGAGTTGTGTTTGAAATGTTCAGGAGTTGTGTTTGAAAAAAAAAGCAATGCAATTCACCACAATAAGTTACAATGTGTTTATTCATTTCTTTGATAGACAATGTGGTGTGCATTGGAAGGAAACATGGAGCGACACAGCTATACAACCTTCTAGAACTTAATCAAAAGGCAAAAAAATGGTCTCATGGATTCAAAATGTAATTGAATCGAGAGGGGCTCTGACAAAAATCTAACTTGAAGGGTACAATTCAAGCAGGACAGAGAAAATCAAATTTCCAGGAATGGATGCTGCTGTAGGCTTGAGGAAGTAGACTGGAGGCTGGAAGCTGGAGGAAGGAGAGGAGAACGAACACCTGCTGCTCTCTCTGCGCCCATGGATCTCTCAGGACTGGACCATGATCAGGAATTCTGTGGCGGGAGAGAAACCATAGAATTAGAATGCAAAAACCATTGTGAGATTAGTTCTAATTCTGGATAAGAACCAAGAACATTCTGAGATTAGATCAGAGCAGTACTCCGCAAGCGTTGGTTATTTATGTAATCACTTCAATAAACAGCCCATAGAATTAAGAATTGGTATACTAGAATGGACATGAACTTTGTTATCAAAGACAGTACAGTATGAAGATAGGCAGAAACTGCTTCTCCAATAGAAATCCCCAATCACACTTTTAGGCAATGTCATGGCGACGTTGGCTAGCTAAACGCATGTGCAGAAACATGTCATTGGGTCTAACAGTCGTCTCATGCCGAAATGCACATGTGCAGGCCTTCAAATCAATGGCACTCCTTCGAATATAAAGTTGTATTTGATGAAAACGAAAACATGTCAGTTTGTCACTTTCACAAGGTTGGAGTAATAATATGTTCAACTACACTGAGCAAAAATCTAAACACAACACGCAACAATTTAAAAGATTTGACTGAGTTACAGTTCATATAAAGAAATCAGTTAATTGAAATAAATTCATTAGGCACTAACCTATGGATTTCACATGACCGGGAAAACAGATATGCATCTCTCGGTCACATATACCTTAAAAAAATGTAGGGGCGTGGATTTTTTTGGTCGACATTTAGGAATTATAGAAAATAGAAACAACAATTGCCTGCTAAAGTACGTTTCCATTTAATTATTTTGTGTCAATAAAAAACAGTTGGACATAATGACGTCACACCTAAAAAAAGATGTGTTGAATAAAAATGTAGTGGTTGAAGTGTTTCCAGTGGTGGAAACAGTTGAAAGTTACTCAAGTAAAAGTTAAAGTCACCCAGTAAAATGCTACTTGAGTAAAAGTCTAAAAGTATTTGGTTCTAAATATACTTAAGTATCAAAAGTAAATGTAATTTATCAAATATACTTACATATTACAAGTAAAAGTACAATTATAAATAATTTCAAATGATTTATATTAAGCAAAGCCGACTACAGATGACCACGTGTTCTCCCGATAAGTGTGTGAATTGGACCATTTTCCTGTCCTGCTAAGCATAAAAAATGTAACGAGTACTTTTTTACTACATTATTTTCTTTAGGAATGTAGTGAAGTAAAAGTTGTCAAAGAAATGTATAGTAAAGTATAATACCCCCAAAAATATTTAAAAAGTGCTTGTAAGTATTTTTACTTCAGGACTTTACACCAATGAGTGTGAAGTGGAGCTTCATAGTTACATTCCGTGCCCCGCGTACCTTCAAATGTATTCGGCAAACATCACATCATTTCCGTCATAATTTGTGGCAATAAAGACAGTCAGAAAAAATAAAAATCCACTCCTGTCCAACAGGTAAAACAACAGGTAAAAATGTTGACCATCTTTAGAAAATGTCTCCAATATCTGACGTTTCCATTACACGTGTCGCAATGATTTTGATTAATGGAAGCCTTCTTATTGTCTGTAGATTGACAAGGGGAAAAATAATTGTATCCATTTTAGAATAAAGCTGTAACATAACAAAATGTGGAAAAGGTCAAGGTGTCTGAATAGTTTTGAATGCACTGTATCACATGCCTTACTTTTATTTGTGCATACCACCATACACATTCAGTGCCTTGCAAAAGTATTCACTCCTCTTCGCGTTTTTCCTATTTTGTTGCCTTACAGAGTCTGCAACACCACTAAGCAAGCGGAACAGACCAAGGAGCTCTCCAAACAGGTCAGGGAAAAAGTTGTGGAAAATACAGATCAGGGTTGGGTTATAAAAAAATATCAGAAACTTTGAACATCCCACAGAGCACCATTAAACCCATTACTAAAAAATGAAAGAATATGGCACCACAACAAACATGCCAAGAGAGGGCCGCCCACCAAAAGTCACGGACCAGGCAAGGAGGGCATTAATCAGAGAGACAACAAAGAGACCAAAGATAACCCTGAAGGTGCTGCAAAACTCCACAGCTACGATTGGAGTATCTGTCCATAGGACCACTTTAAGCCGTACATTCCACAGACCTGGGCTTTACATGAAGAGTGTCTAGAAAAAAGCCATTGCTTAAAGAAAAAAAGAAGCAAACATATTTGGTGTTCGCCAAAAGGCATGTGGGAGACTCACCAAACATATGGAAGAAGGTACTCTGGTCAGATGAGACTAAAATTGAGCTTTTTGGCCATCAAGGAAAGCGCTATGTATGGCGCAAACCCAACACCCCTCATCACCCCGAGAACACCATCCCCACAAAGAAACATGGTGGTGGCAGCATCATGCTCTGGGGATGTTTTTCATCGGCAGGGACTGAGAAACTGGTCAGAATTGAAGGATTGATGGATGGTGCTAAATACAGGGAAATTCTTGAGGGAAACCTGTTTCAGTCTTGCAGAGATTGAGACTGGGATGGAAGTTCACCTTCCAGCAGGACAATGACACTAAGCATACTGCTGAAGCAACACTCAAGTGGTTTAAGGGGAAACATTTAAATGTCTTGGAATGGCCTAGTCAAAGCCCAGACCTCAATCCAATTGAGAATCTGTGCTATGACTTAAAGATTGCTGTACACCAGCGGAACCCATCAAACTTGAAGAAGCTGGAGCAGTTTTGATCCCAGTGGCTAGATGTGCCAAGCTTATGGAGACATTCCCCAAGAGACCTGCAGCTGTAATTGCTGCAAAAGGTGTCTCTACAAAGTATTAACTTTGTGTGGGGGGGGGGGGGGGGGGGGGGGGGGGGGGGTGAATAGTTATGCACACTCAAGTTTTCATTTTTTTGTGTTATTTCTTGTTTTTTTCACACTAAAAAATATTTTGCATCTTCAAAGTGTTGTGTAAATCACATTATACAACCCCCCCAAAAATCTATTTTAATTCCAGGTTGTAAGGCAACAAAATAGGAAAAATGCCAAGGTGGTGAATAGTTTCGCATGCCACTGTACATAAGTATCTTTCACAGAATCAATTCGCCCCCATGTTCAAAAGATGTTGGATAAAGTATAACAACAAACCTTAGGTAATACAAACACCCAAACGCTTACACAACCTTTTGGTTCATTATTCCATCAATAGAGGGAAAGTGGGGAAAAAAGGACCAAAATTACCCTGAACCAAATAGTTGGTTTGTAACCAGAGAATAATGTTTAGGGTTGTCTGAATTGTCTGCTTTATTGTAATCAATGGAATAGACCCAAAAATGCAAACGTCACCCATCTGGCACTCCAGGTAGGCTCAATCAAACGCTAAAAGTATATGAAAGGTTTCGAATACCATTTAAAACCAAGGTCTGCTGGAAGCTGTGACTTATGGATCTCTGCTTGGCAAGAAGACCAACAGGGATTGCCATTAAGAGCAATTGAACTCCACAATCTGTTCTTGTCACCCTCAAAACACATGCTACTCTAAACTCTACCAGGCCTGTCCCAAAGCCTTCCTAATGACCTGAAACATCTGCTGTCTGTAAAACCTACACTCTACCTATTCTATTCTGTCTATCCTGGGCTGGCCCTTCAAAGCCATACATGTGTGTTGACAGGTGTCAGGGCAGATTACAACTCCAAAGAGCATAACGTTAATCTCATACTACAAAATACACACGGCCATGCAATGCCATAAATATGAAGAGAGACCCGACCATCGGCATGCTTGGCTTAGATTCAATAGTATTCTGCCATACTGGACAGGATGGCAGAATACTAAGAAAGAACTTTAAACTATTTGATACAAGGAAATGCTAACAGCCTTACCAACTGGCTCATGATAATAACCCAGCCTGCAGGCGATTACAGAGAGCGACTCACCTTCTACTCCGATCTTGCCGTCGTTGTCATCATCAGCCGCAGACAGGAAGCCTTTGCACTCAGCGTCCGTCAGCGTCCGCGCCCCGGGAACAAACCGTTGCAGGAAGAACCTAGGGGAGTACACACACACATACACACACATACATACAATCAGAATACAAACACATATACAATCATTTTGTGAGCCTTACACATACATACCATGCATCTGTCACGTGCTCACACACACAACTTGTTTTCCAGGACAGCCCTTCTGGCATAAAGGTTATTTGGCTCAACTTAAACAAGGATTGAAAGTAATATAGCTAGGTTATATAGCCAAAACATCAAATGATAAACTCCCTGGCACAATGTTCTGTCTGGTCTCTCTGCAGCTTTGTAACAATGTTCAGCCTGGTCTCTCGCCAGCTTTGTAACAATGTTCACCCTGGTCTCTTGCCAGGTTTGTAACAATGTTCACCCTGGTCTCTTGCCAGGTTTGTAACAATGTTCAGCCTGGTCTCTTGCCAACTTTGTAACAATGTTCAGCCTGGTCTCTCTCCAGCTTTGTAAAAATGTTCAGCCTGGTCTCTAGCCAGCTTTATAACAATGCTCAGCCTGGTTGCTCTCCAGCTTTGTAACAATGTTCAGCCTGGTTTCTCGGCAGCTTTGTAAAAATGTTCAGCCTGGTCTCTAGCCAGCTTTATAACAATGCTCAGCCTGGTTGCTCTCCAGCTTTGTAACAATGTTCAGCCTGGTTTCTCGGCAGCTTTGTAAAAATGTTCAGCCTGGTCTCTCGCCAGCTTTGTAAAAATGTTCAGCCTGGTTTCTTGACAGCTTCCTAACGAGTGTTTTTTATATGCATTGTCATAGAAGATGAGGGACAGTCAATTGAGTAAAATCTCTGCTATACTGCATCTGTCCATGAACTCAACTGTACTTGGGTCATACAGTTGGTGTCCAAAATTCTGCTGGCTGGCACATTTATTTAATGTAGACAGCACATTATATAATGCAAATATAACAATTATACTTGTTTTCTTACCCATGGATTTTATTAAGAAAAAGTAATAATGGTAGCCTTTCATTAAAATGACAGGGCAGTTGGATTGGACAATTTGATCTCATTGGCATTCGTTGCACTTGCAACAACAAAAATAGCTCATTGTATTAAATAATATGAAGTCTCCTGTCACACAGCATACATTTAGAAATGCTCTCTGTGGTTCTGATGGCTCAGCAGGTTGCTGCCCGCATAGTTGGTGGTCCTGTGTGGCTCAGGTTATAAGAGTGTGCTGCTGGCAAAATGCCAATGTCATGGGTTCAATTCCCACAGGAATCACATACGCTTAGTAAAAAATTAGAGGTTGACCGTTGTGATTTTTCAACTGCGATACCAATTATTGGAGGACCAAAAAAAGCAGATACCGATTAATCTGACATTTTTTATTTTTTTGTAATAATGACTGACTGAGCGGTGGTGCCTACCACCGCTCAGTCAGACTGCTCTATCAAATCATAGACATAGTTATAACATGATAACACACAGAAATACGAGTCTTAGGTCATTAATATGGTCAAATCCGGAAACTATCATCTCGAAAACAAGACGTTTATTCTTTCAGTGAAATATGGAACCGTTCCGTATTTTATCTAACGGGTGGCATCCCTAAGTCTAAATATTCCTGTTACATTGCACAACCTTCAATGTTACGTCATAATTACGTAAAATTCTGGCAAATTAGGCGGCCCAAACTGTTGCATATACACTGACTCTGCGTGCAATGAACGCAAGAGAAGTGACTCAATTTCACCTAGTTAATATTGCCTGCTAACCTGGATTTATTTTAGCTAAATATGCAGGTTTAAAAATATATACTTCTGTGTATTGATTTTAAGAAAGGCATTGATCTTCATGGTTAGGTACACATTGGAGCAACGATATGCACCGCATCGATTATATGCAATGCAGGACACGCTAGATAAACTAGTAATATCATCAACCATGTGTAGTTAACTAGTGATTATGATTGATTGATTGTTTTTTATAAGATAAGTTTAATGCTAGCCAGCAATTTACCTTGGCTTACTGCATTCGCATAACAGGCAGTCTCCTCGTGGAGTGCAGGTGGTTAGAGCGTTGGACTAGTTAACTGTAAGGTTGCAAGATTGAATTCCCCGAGCTGACAAGGTAAACATCTGTCGTTCTGCCCATGAACGAGGCAGTTAACACACCGTTCCTAGGCCGTCATTGAAAATAAGAATGTATTCTTAACTGACTTGCCTAGTTAAATGAAGATTAAATAAAGGTGTAAAAAAATAATAATAATAAATCGGCCAAATCGGTGTCCAAAAATACAGATTTACGAATGTTATGAAAACTTGAAATCAGCCTTAATTAATCGGCTATTCCGATTAATCGGTCGACCTCTAGTAAAAATGTATGGTATGTATTCACTGTACTGTGAGTTGTTATGGATAAAAGCATCTGCTAATTGGCACAGTTGTAGTTTTGAATCCCCCCAGTGCGACATACAGCCAACTGAATGTATTACGATGTCAGTAAAACGACCATGTAATTAAATAAATATGTCAGTAAAATGACCATGTAATTAAATAAAGGTGTCAGTAAAATGACCATGTAATTAAATAAATATGTCAGTAAAATGACCATGTAATTAAATAAAGGTGTCAGTAAAACGACTATGTAATTTGCATTCCTATTTTATCATTACACAGGAAATTGGTCACAAGTGTCCCTCCTTCTAAAGGATTACTCCAAATGTCATACTTGAGCTCTGACTCCTCGATGTAGCCACTGTTGTCATCGTCAAGGATCTGGAAGACATCTTTGACTTCTTTGGGAGACTTGGAGGTCAGGCCACACAGCTGGAAAAACTTCTTGAAGCTGAAGGAGTCTGGGGCTGAATGGAGTAAGAGAGAACATGTCAGAGGAGGCTGGTGAGGGGAGGACAGCTCATAATAATGAGCTGGAATGGAGTAAATTGAATGGTATCAAACACATGGAAACCAGGTGTTTGATGTGTTTGATACCATTCCATTAATTCCATTCCAGCCATTACTATGACCCGTCCTTTTAAAGTGCCACCAGCCACCGCTGGAACCCATGCACCCATAAATGCACCAATGCATGCACACACAGACAGTAGGCACACAGCATGTGAGTGCACACAAACACACACAAACATATACACACAGGTTAGAGTTCAGGCAAGATTGACTTGCTGAGGAGCTTAGGTAGCGTGGCTGCAGTCCAGACTGGAAATGTCTCCCTTTATAGGCTGGCACACATACACTCTTCCTAAACTGGTACAGTCCTCTTCACCCCAGCACGTAGAGTAAACCGATCCTCAGGATGCTAAATTCTACTGCAATAGTTTGTGGACTACTGTCAGACTACTACTGAGTAGGAAGCACTTCACCTAACAATAACTCCTACAGTACTTGATAACTGTCTGTTAGAATCTGACCATCTCTCTCGTCTCTCTGTTTTCCTCTCATTCTCGCTCTCTCTCTCTTTCTCAATACTCTCTCCCTTTTCTCAGGTAGTCCTGCCTCCTGAAGTAAGACCTACCTTGAAACTCCTTAACGGCATTCTCAATATCCTCCGCGGAAAGGATAGAAGTGAGTGACATATTAATCCTGTAGGACAGAGGAACATCGAAAATTATTCACACACACACACACACACACACACCAGGGCTATTTAAACGGTCAAATCCAGTCTCTTCATTTTGAGAATATGAGTCAGTAATCCTGACTGCATTCATATTCCTTAATGAATGGAAAAAAGCAGCTGGATTACACAAGGGTGTACAGTAGGCTAATAATAATGCATTGATACAAAATTAATCAACTATGCAATGTTACAAATCAATTTCTTCAGAATCTTTCTCAAATGAATCAATCTTAAGTAACCAGAACCAACAACACTGCCATGAATTGAACAACACAACCGTTTAAACCTACCTATATGTCCCTTTCCCTCCCTCCCAGGTGATGACTTCTAAAAGTACAGTTTTAGTTCGTTCTGTCAGCTTCTTTCCTCTCCTTACTCTGTTAATCTACATATGTCTATGTCCCTGTTCTGTCTGTTTTGTCGTAATCTGGCTGCTGGATCTGATTCCTCTGATTTAGCCGATTTGAAATTATCTGGCAAAAAGGCAATCGATGAACACGCAACAACACATCTGCATGCATATGCATAATGGCGTCTGCCAAATTGATTAGGAATAGTCTGGGCTATTTAGCGAAAACCTTTAAACCAAATTCCGTTAAAAACACAAATTCCCGAGAAAAATTACCTAAGAGAGGGTCAGCCAGGTAAATTAACCTGAAACTTCCTCCGTATCACCTGGGCCGCACTGGGCTACCTAAACATATCTCGGTCGGCAAAGTTACAGCACGCACACGTCACACCAAAAACTCCAATAGTGTTTTATCCTGCTCACCGCTTTGATTGTCTCGCCTTGCCGGTGTCCAAAGCAGAGGATGTAAGGCTTTGTGGTGACTGATGTCAGCCGATGAGGACTTATATATGGACTGGATACACCGAGAATCAGCAATGCTTGAGTTACCTGTCCGTGTATCAAATTCTCACAGCCAGGCCCCTCTCGAATTCCTTACCTAACTAATTAACCGTTAGCCTACTATTTATATCCGTCTTCACTGGCTGATGCGTGCAAATAGGCATTGGCAACTGTACCGCCCTTATACTATAGCAGCAAGTGTTTTACGCATCTCTCTCTCTCTCTCTCTATCTCTCTCTCTCTCTCTCGCTCCCCCTCAAACTCGCGTGCACACACACACACACACACACACATACACCACGTATTGATATTCCCTATAGCAAGGTTCTCTATAGGCATTTCCCCAATGATTTTATTAGGTCCCCCAAGTTTTCTGTTCTTTAAAAAATATGCATTTTCGTTGTTGGACATAAAAGACTGTAAAATCACCAGCTAATCAGCTGAAAGTGATTTTAATTTAGGAAATCTGTTCTCAAGTATTCCCACGCATAAATAGAGGCATTTGGGATCTTATCCCAATGTAATAAAGGTTTGAAATGATTCTGTTTTTGTCAAATGCTATATCTGTTTGGGATTCTTGTTGTCAATTTGCAGTCTGCAAATGATATATACCCGTGTTCTTGCCCCTGACCATCCCCTGCCCTATAGTCTTAAATGGTGGTAGTCAGTGCTAAATGATGTATGACTTTAATTTATATAATAACATTGAACATTGAGAAATGTTATTAACAAATAATCAAAAGAAACATCTACTGACTGATCCATGAGAAGATTAAAATTAGCATTGCCTGTTAAGTAAGTAATCCTAAAATATGAATTCCCCTACCATTCTGTCAAAAACCAAGTGGGAGCAGATGGGGACAGATTATCTAATATCTTCTCATGCTAATCTAATGTAGGCTGTCAGACAGATATTACACTGGCCATCCATCAGCAAACGGCATGGCAATTTAACCATGTCACACCCCACCAGTATAAGGTTGCACTTGAATCCAACATATTAACTCACATACATCTTAATCTCAATACTTAGTGAATAAAGTCTACTGTACATGTTATTTTCCTTTTTCTTTTTTCAAAAGTATTTTAGTTTATATGAACATGCAGGAAATTGTTAGAATAAAAACTACTGTATGAAATGTTTGCTCTGCACGGTTTTGTTATACTCTCAGGGTACCAAACAGTGTTCTGTTCCACTGTAAAGGTGAATAGCCCACACACAGTATTCTGCCTCCTGAATAAATTCACTCAACCTACATGTTGGCTGATAGCCTGCACACTGTGCTTGTGATTCCACCTGGTCACTATAACAACCTTCTTGGCTGTGGTGAGGGATGTGTAAGGGATCAGTAGAGGCTTTCAAAACATCTGGAACAGCAGCAGCAGCATCTCTCATGACTTCATTTAGTCAGGACAAAATGAAGGTGGAGGGAAGATGAAGGGACCAAGGGAATGATTTTTCTCAATTATACTCGACCCAAAACCCAGTCCAACCCCTTACCAACCATTCATCTCTTGATTGACAGATCTTGATAGATGATATGAAGGCATGCATAGAAGAAGAAACATGTTTGTGAAATTTGTATAATTTGATTCAGTGCCAGACAGTGCCTCTGGCATTAGATCGTTTGACTTTCACACCACCTAGCGGTTTGTCTCTGCCAATGCACGGGCCTCAACATAACATCCACATAAGTAGGCCAAAATGGCTTCTAAGTATTCGACCAATTGTTCACTGTTGCATATGCTTATTAAATCAATAAGGGATAAGGCTGTCCCCCCCCCCCCCCCCCCCCCCCAACCCTCTAGTTTGATTGATTGGAGTTTGAGTCAGAAGTTGTGTTGTCTATATTTTATCTGTCGGCAGTCTAGTAGGCCTACACTAGAGGCATGGGGCATGGGTCATGGGTCACTGGTCACCTGTAGCCCATAGGCACACAGGTGACCAGGAAGTAGGGATGCAAAGGCAATAAACATAGATAGAGAACTCTAGTGCCCAAAAGCCCGTTTTAGATTGGGCAGCACCATTGAGAACTTTCACAGTTTTGAAGTAGTCAACATGGTGGGACTTCCTGTGCTTTAAGGAAGGATCACATAATTCCATTCAGGTCATCAGGAGGGATCAGCCAATGAATTATACTCGTGAGCAAACATTCCAATGACATATCAATTACCCAAGCCCAGGTCAGTTAATCCCAACCATTGTCTCGCTGGAAGCTGCTATAGACCACCAAGTGCTAACAGTCAGTATTTAGATAACATGTGTGAAATGCTTGATAATGTATGTGATATCAATAGAGAGGTATATTTTCTGCATGATTTAAATTTTAACTGGCTTTCATTATGCTGCCCACAAACAAAAAAAACTTCAAACTGTAACTAGTATTTGCAACCTTGTTCAGGTTATCAGTTAACCTACCAGAGTAGTTAGAAACAGCACAGGAATTAAATTATCAACATGTATTGATCCCATCTTAATGATCACAATATAGTAGCCATATCTAGGAAAGCAAAGTTCCAAAGTTCCAAAGGCTGGGCTGAGGTCATGCAGTGATTCCTATGTTGTTGACGTAAAGAATATTTGCTGGTCTGTGGTGTGTAGTGAGGAGCAACCAGATGCTGCACTTTACATATTTATGAAATGTCTTATCCCAGTTACTAGTAAGCAAGCACTCATTAAGAAAAGGACTGTAAAACTGTTAAATCCCCATGGATTGATGAGGAATTGAAAAATTGTATGGTTGAGAGGGATGAGGCAAAAGGAATGGCAAATAAGTCTGTCTGCACAGCCGGATATATTGATAAAAGACACCTTGTTTGAGAGAGATTTACACGGATATCAAAACGTCACATCAGGGTAAGCCTACATGAAACACAGCCCTTATTTGAAGTGTTTCTAAAATCCCATATGGGAAAACTTAATGGCGGAAATACGATTGGAACCATTTCCCTGTTTGACCGCTAGGTGTTATGGGTATTATGACACCTCCACTGTGGGGCTCTATGGCACAGGCAGAGACAATAGAGAAAGCAATACATTTCATAGGGCCTTTTTTCTGATTAATCTGTGGTGAGTTGGAGAACTAAGTAGACCAGACCCAGCTGCTATCGCATTGGTGCGTATGGGAGAGCCACCTCCTTAGTAGACCGGAACTGTGATTTTTTTTATCCAGTGGTAAAATGCCTTTTGGCATTATCTTTAAAATCCACTATCTTTGGCACAGGTATGGAGAACCTACTAATTACATCTGCCTGCATGGAATTGTTGCAATTAATGTTTTTGAATTTTGCTGCTAATAAATGGGCAAAAAGTCCAACCAGCTATAGCGTCTGCATGAACATTTCATTCATCATGCAATTGGCTGTCACCTAACTCAAAGTCCTCCTGACTTCAGAGTCTGGAAAGATGGTCTTTATGTTTTTGGTCCGATGTGTTGATAATTAGTTAATGGACATCGGAGGGAATCTTTTTCATATATATTTTTTTATATGATTTATTTATTTGTTATGTTTATTTACTTATTTATTTTTACCCCCTTTTTCATCACATCCAATTGGTAGTTAAAGTCTTGCCCCATCGCTGCAACTCCCGTACATCCTCCCAAACACAGCCCCGCCAAGACGCACTGCTTCTTGACACAATGCACGCTTAACCCGGAAGTCAGACGCACCAATGTGTCGGAGGAAACACTGTACACCTGGCAACCGTGTCAGCGTGCATGCGCCCGGCCTGCCACAGGAGTCGCTATAGCGCGATGGGACAAGGACATCCCGGCCAGCCAACCCTCCCTTAACCCAGACTACGCTGGGCCAATTGTACGTCACCTCATGGGTCTTTTTGAACCAGGATCTGTAGTAACGCAGCTAGCACTGCACAATGTATTGATACACAATGTGATGATAATTAGTTTATGGACATTGGATTGAATCTTTTTCCTGCAATTCACTGACACGTTACTCGAAATCCTCCTGACTTCAGAGCCTGGAAAATTTGTCTTTATGTTTTTGGTACGACGTGTTGATTATTAAGGGGTCTGTGGTTTTACTGGTTGGTTCTCCTGTGTGTCTTTCTCACTCAAACACCCACAGGCAGAGCCACACACAGCCCACGAGCGCCGCCCCTTCCAATACAACTGTTGGATTTTCAAATCCAAACAATGAGACGTCTCAACCCCCTAGGGGAAAAAACATTTTACAGGACCAATCGATGCGTCCGCTCAATTCCTGAGTGAATATTGCTTTGTTAAATAGCTTCCTGTCCAGACCAGTGAGTCACAGCTCTTCCTCGCTGTGTGGTCATGTGGGTCACAATAACAACATTCTCTGGTCTGATGAAACCAAGATTGAACTGTTTGGCCTGAATGCCAAGCTTCACGTCTGGAGGAAACAAGGCATTGCTCATCACTTGGCCAATACCATTCCTACGGTGAAGAATTAGGTGGCAGCATCATGATGTGGGGATGTTTTTCAGCAGCAGGGAATGGGAGAAAAGTCAGCATGCGGGAAAGGTGAACGGAGCTAAGCACAGAGAGATCCATGATGAAAACCAGCTCCAGAGCGCTCAGGGGCGAAGGTTCACCTTCCAACAGGACAATGACCCTAAGTACACAGTGAAGACAATGCAGGAGTGGCTTCGGGACAAGTCTATGAATGTCCTTGAGTGGCCCAGCCAGAGCTCGGACATGAACCCGATCGAACATCTCTGGAGAGACCTGAAAATATATTTGACTTTAATCATAATATTTGTTGTAATATTTTATATGTATTTTCTGGTGGATTTAACTGAAACACCAATGAACTTACTATGTTTTGCTTTAAAAATAGCAACAGTTGAAGTCGGAAGTTTACATACACCTTAGCCAAATACATGAAATCTCCATCGCTAACAATAACATTTTCCGCCAAGATAGAACTGCCAAAGTGGGTGGTGTTGCAATCTACTGCAAAGAAAGCCTGCCAGTTTAGTGACCTAAACTGGGACATTCTTAACACCCCGGCTATCCTACAATCTAAGCTTGATGCCCTCAATCTCACACAAATTATCAATGAGCCTACCAGGTACAACACCAAATCAGTAAACACGGGCACCCTCATAGATGTCATCCTAACTAACTCGCCCTCCAAATACACCTCTGCTGTTTTCAAAAAAGATCTCAGCGATCACTGCCTCATTGCCTGCATCTGTAATGGGTCTGCGACCAAACGACCACCCCTCATTACTGTCAAACGCACTCTAAAACACTTCTGCGAGCAGGCCTTTCTAATCGACCTGGCCGGGGTATCCTGGAATGACATTGACCTCATCCCATCAGTAGATGATGCCTGGCTTTTCTTTAAAAGTGCCTTCCTCGCCATCTTAAATAAGCATGCCCCCCTCAACAAATGTAGAACTAGGAATAGATATAGTCCTTGGTTCACTCCAGACCTGTCTGCCCTTGACCAGCACAAAAACATCCTGTGGCGTTCTGCATTAGCATCGAATAGACCCCATGATGTGCAACTTTTCAGGGAAGTTAGGAACCAATATACACAGGTAGTTAGAAAAGCTAAGGCTAGCTTTTTCGAACAGAAATTTGCATCCTGTAGTACTAACTCAAAAAGGTTATTGGACACTGTAAAGTCCATGGAGAATTAGAGCACCTCCTCCCAGCTGCCCACTGCTCTGAGGCTAGGAAACACTGTTACCACCGATATATCCACAATAATTGAGAATTTCAATAAGCATTTCTCTACGGCTGGCCATGCTTTCCACCTGGTAACCCCTACCCCGGTCAACTGCCCGGCACCCTCCAGAGCAACCCGCCAAAGCCCCCACCATTTCTCCTTCACCAAAATCAGATAGCTGATGTTCTGAAAGAGCTGCATATTCAGGACCCATACAAATCAGCCGGGCTAGACAATCTGGACCCTCTCTTTCTAAAATTACCTGCCGAAATTGTTGCAACCCCTATTACTAGCCTGTTCAACCTCTCTTTCGTATCGTCTGAGATTCCCAAAGATTGGAAAGCTGCCGCGGTCACCCCCCTCTTCAAAGGGGGTGACACTCTAAACCCAAACTGCTATAGACCTATATATATCCTACCCTGTCTTTCTAAGGTCTTCGAAAGCCAAGTTAACAAACAGATTACCGGCCATTTCGAATCCCACTGTACCTTCTCCGCTATGCAATCTGGTTTCAGAGCTGGTCATGGGTGCACCTCAACCACGCTCAAGGTCCTAAACGACATCATAATTGCCATCGATAAGAGACATTACTGTGCAGCCGTATTCATTGACCTGGCCAAGGCTTTCAACTTTGTCAATCACAACATTCTTATTGGCAGACTCGACAGCCTTGGTTTCTCAAATGATTGCCGCGCCTGGTATACCAACTACTTCTCTGATAGAGTTCAGTGTGTCAAATCGGAGGGCCTGTTGTCCGGACCTCTGGTAGTCTCTATGGGTGTGCCATAGGGTTTAATTCTCAGGCCGACTCTATTTTCTGTTGCTCTTGCTGGTGGTGATTCTCTGATCCACCTCTATGTAGACGACACCATTCTGTATACTTCTGGCCCCTCTTTGGACACTGTGTTAACTAACCTCCAGACGAGCTTCAATGCCAGACAACTCTAAACGCAAGTAAAACTAAATGCATGCTATTCAACCGATCACTGCCCCCACCTGCTCGCCCGTCTCCTTCCGTGGCCTCCAACTGCTCTTAAACGCAAGTAAAACTAAATGCATGATATTCAACCGATCACTGCCCCTACCTGCTCGCCCGTCTAGCATCACTAATCTGGACAGCTCTGACTAAGAATATGTGGACAACTACAAATACCTGGGTGTCTGGTTAGACTGTAAACTCTCCTTCCAGACTCACATTAAGCTTCTCCAATCCAAAATTAAATCTAGAACCGGCTTCCTTTATCGCAACAAAGCATCCTTCACTCATGCTGCCAAACATACCCTCGTAAAACTGACCAGCCTACCGATCCTCGACTTTGGTGATGTCATCTATAAAATAGCCTCCAACACTCTACTCAACAAACTGGATGCAGTCTATCACAGTGCCATCCGTTTTGTCACCAAAGCCCCAAACACTACCCACCATTGCGACCTGTAAGCTCTCGTTGGTTGGCGTCATACTCGTCGCCAAACCAACTGGCTACAGGTTATCTACAAGTCTCTGCTAGGTAAATCCCCGCCTTATCTCAGCTCACTGGTCACCATAGCAGCACTCACTCGTAGCCCACGCTCCAGCAGGTATATCTTACTGGTCACCCCCAAAGCCAATTCCTCCTTTGGTCATCTTTCCTTCCAGTTCTCTGCTGCCCATGACTGGAACGAACTGCAAAAATCTCTGAAGCTGGAGACTCACATCTCCCTCACTAGCTTTAAGCACCAGCTATCAGAGCAGCTCACAGATCACTGCACCTGTACATAGCCCATCTGTAAACAGCCCATCTATCTTTCTACCTCATCCCCATACTGGTATTTATTTATTTTGCTCCTTTGCACCCCAGTATCTCTACCTGCACATTCATCTTCTGCCGATCTACCATTCCAGCGTTTAATTGCTATATTGTAATTACTTCGCCACCATGGCCTATTTATTTCCTTAACTTACCTCATTTGCACTCATTGTATATGGACTTTTTGTTTTCTTTTGTTCTACTGTATTATTGACTGTATGTTTTGTTTATTCCATGTATGTGTTGAATTGCTATGCTTTATCTTGGCCAGGTCGCAGTTGCAAATGAGAACTTGTTCTCAACTAGTCTACCTGGTTAAATAAAGGTGAAATAAATAAATAAAATAAACATTCAAACTCAGTTTTTCACAATTCCTGACAATTAATCCTAGTAAAAAATCCCTGTCATAGGTCAGTTAGGATCACCACTTTATTTTAAGAATGTGAAATTTCCGAATAATAGTAGAGGGAATCAATTATTTCAGCGTTTATTTATTTCATCACATTCCCAGTGGGCCAGATGTTTACATACACTCAATTAGTATTTGGTAGCATTGCCTTTCAATTGTTTAACTTGGGTCAAACTTTTCGGGTAGCCTTCCACGAGCTTCCCACAATAAGTTGGGTGAATTTTGGACCATTCCTCCTGACAGAGCTGGTGTAACTGAGTCAGGTTTGTAGGCCTCCTTGCTCACACACACTTTTTCAGTTCTGCCCACAGATTTTCTATAGGATTGAGGTCATGGCTTTGTGATGGCCACTATAATAACTTGACTTTGTTGTCCTTAAGCCATTTTGCCACAACTTTGGAAGTATGCTTGGGGTCATTTTGGAAAACCCATTTGCGACCAAGCTTTAATTTCCTGACTGATGTCTTGAGATGTTGCTTCTATATATCCACATAATTTTCCTCCCTCATGATGCCATCTATTTTGTGAAGTGCACCAGTTCCTCCTGCAGCAAAGCACCCCTACAACATGATGCTGCCACCCCCGTGCTTCACGGTTGGGATGGTGTTCTTTGGTTTTGCAAGCTTCCCCATTTTTCCTCCAAACATAACGATGGTCGTTATGGCTAAACAGTTCTATTTTTGTTTCATCAGATCAGAGGACATTGCTCCAAAAAGTACGATCTTTGTCCCCATGTGCAGTTGCAAACCGTAGTCTGGCTTTTTTATGGCAATTTTGGAGCAGTGGCTTCTTCCTTGCCTAGCGGCCTTTCAGGTTATGTCGATATAGTACTCGTTTCACTGTGGATATAGATTATTTTGTACCTGTTTCCTCCAGCATCTTCACAAGGTCCTTTGCTGTTGTTCTGGGATTGATTTGCACTTTTCTCACCAAAGTACGCTCATCTCTAGGAGACACAACGCGTCTCCTTACTGAGCGGTATGGCGGCTGCGTGGTCCCATGGTGTTTATACTTGCGTACTATTGTTTGTACAGATGAACGTGGTACCTTCAGGTGTTTGGAAATTGCTCCTAAGGATGAACCAGACTTGTGGAGGTCTACAATTATTTTTCTGAGGTCTTGGCTGATTTCTTTTGATTTTCCCATGATGCCAAGCAAAGAGGCTCTGAGTTTGAAGGTAGGCCTTGAAATACATCCACAGGTACACCTCCAATTGACTCCAATTATGTCAATTTGCCTATCAGAAACTTCTAAAGCCATGACATAATTTTCTGGAATTTTCCAAGCTGTTTAAAGGGAGAGTCAACTTAGTGTAAACTTCTGACCCACTGGAATTGTGATAGTGAATTATAGAAGTTAAATAATCTGTCTGTAAACAGTTGTTGGAAAAATTACTTGTCGTGCACAAGGTAGATCCCCTAACCGACTTGCCAAAACTATAGTTTGTTAACAAGAAATTTGTGGAGTGGTTGAAAAACTAGTTTTAATGACTTCAACCTAAGTGTATGTAGACTTCTGACTTCAACTGTATATTTTGGAGATTATCTCATTTTCAAGTAACTGAAAGTTAGATTTCGGTCTTAGTGACAGAAATATACATGACTAACCACTTGTTCGCTACTATATGACGTGACTATTCCAGTTCAACCATTGACCGCTCATCTCCTCACCTTAGTTTCTACTGTATGTGGTGATCATTCTGATTATAAATAGTGGATGCTCCGCTTACATCCACTTCGCACTATCCTACTGAGTCAAACTATGCTGGTTTCAATATTTTTTTTTCACATTGTCCTTTTCAGCAACTATGGGGGATGTGTAACTAGGCCAGCTCAGTACAGCTTGGTTTGGCTTGGTTCAGTTCAGATCAGTATTGTGAGAAAAGCGCTATTAAAGTGTGTCAGGTGATGACAAAATTCCCCTCTTGTCTAAAAAGGTACTCGCATGTGGAGTGTTACTGAAATTCAAGCAAACTCCTAAGAAAAGATGAGACACCATATTGAAAAAGAACGTTTATTCTCTTCTATATCATTCGATGTCTATTTCCCAAAAAGTGCACCATTGATTTGACAGTAAAGCGAAACTCAAATTAACGAGGACAGCGGAGACACAGCCAGGCTACATTTACATTCAAAGTGGACAGAAATATGCACTATGGGTAGACAGTCACAGGCTATGTCTGATGTGACACCCTATTCCCTATGTAGTGCACTACTTTTGCCAATCGGCAATGGGTAAAGGTAGTGCACTATCTATGGGATAGGGTGTCATCTCAGACAGTCACAGTCACGTGTATAAAAGTGTTAAGATGAAAAGGGGGATGTCTTGGGTCAAGTTGTTCCTTCAGATCAAGATGTGTTGGTCAGGTCTTTATTTATCCTTTGATCATGGCAGCAAACTCTGAAAATTTGAACACAAAAATGTATATCAATGGTTCAATAATGTCTTATTCAACAGTTAATTTTCAATTACATCTGAGATTGCAAAGACTTGCCAGGAACATGCATGTCTTGTTGCTGAAAGAATGCTCCAAAATTCCAAAAGGAATATTCCTCACCATCAACTCCAATCATGCCATCACCATCCTTGTCCCCATCAGCCAGGAAAGCCTTGGTCTCAGCGTCAGTCAGGGCTCTGGCAGAAGCAGAGAAGTTCTGCAGGAACAGCCTGGATGGATACAGTGCATACAGGCAATGAGCAAAGACCGTGAATACAGACTATCCTGCTGCTTTCGTTCTCCACTCATATTTTGCTGAGCTAAAAATACAGAGAGGTAGGTTTGAAGTTAGGTATTTTTCCCCCCACACTAAACAATCAGTCAAGCCCCCATTCACTCTAAGGAACATGATCAAACTCTCCCTTTCAGTACACCATCGGAGCTGTGAGCCTGGTGAGGCATGAGAGAGCAAGCATGAACCAGAATCAGAGGTGTTAGAGGATGAGTGGAATATCAGAGGGGTCCTTACTTGAGCTCATCCTCCTCAATGAAGCCACTCTTGTCCTGGTCAATGACGTAGAAGGCCTTCTTCACGTCATCGTTAGACTTGCTGGCCAGGCCAACCTTGGCAAAGAACGCCTTGTGGTTGAAGGAGTCAGCAGCTGAGGGGAGATCAGGTATCCATTAGTGCTGTAGGAGGATTTCACAGTTACAACTACACTGAACGATGCTGGTGGGCCATGGCTGTGCCTGCTTGCCCAGGGATAGTCTAGTGGTAGAGCTGCAATGTTAACACATTTCCCATGCCAATAAAGCCCCTTGAATTGAATTGAATTGAGAGAGAGAGAGAGAGAGAGACACAGACAGACAGACAGACAGACAGACAGACAGACAGACAGACAGACAGACAGACAGACAGACAGACAGACAGACAGACAGACAGACAGAAATTAGAGAGTGAAAGTGAACTGAGGCATCTATAAGAGGTTTACCTGCGCAAGCAGCGAGGGCTGCAGCAACATCAGCATCGTTAAGACCGGCGAAGGACATGTTTAGCTGTGTAGAAAGCGGAGAAGATCAGTTACAGCAAAGCAAATGTTATTCTGTTCTTCACCTGCTTCTGTATAGCAACTGAAACTACTGATTTCATTATGCTGAAACTTTGTCCTTTGTCCTTGGATATTTGGAAGATTGAACCTCTCAACCCATATTAAACAATTGCATTTCCTAATAATATAAGTGGTAATAACATAGTTATTGTTATGTTATTAATATCTGAAAATCAAGTTCTATTATTTTGTTTTATTGTTTTGGTTATTTTGGTTAGGATAGGTTAGGACAGGTTCTTTTCATTAGTTTTGGTTCTTTTGGTTAGGATAGGTTAGGACAGGTTCTTTTCATTAGTTTTGGTTCTTTTGGTTAGGATAGGTTAGGACAGGTTATTTTCATTAGTTTTGGTTATTTTGGTTAGGATAAGTTAGGACAGGTTATTTTCATTAGTTTTGGTTATTTTGGTTAGGATAAGTTAGGACAGGTTATTTTCATTAGTTTTGGTTATTTTGGTTAGGATAAGTTAGGACAGGTTATTTTCATTAGTTTTGGTTATTTTGGTTAGGATAGGTTAGGACACATTATTTTGATTAGTTTTGGTTATTTTGGTTAGGATAGGTTCACACAGCAGAGAGCATCAGGATGGAAGGTCTTCTATTCCAAAGCCCAGACTTGCAGGAAGTGAATGATAAAGGATATCATCCCAATGATGTAGCCTAGGGATTTAGTTGTATGATGTCCTTCCATTTGGTTCCTTGATTATTCCAAAGGCAAAAAACTTATTTAATTGAGATATCGTTTATAGTAGATGCTTCCTCCATGTTCAGTTCCATTGCAAGGTGTAGTAAAGCCGAAGGGTTGAAGATACATGCAAGATGTTGTCGACCTGACAAGATTAAGATTTATCCCTCTGCAACAGACTCACCTCAGGTTTGGCTCTAAGGCTTGAGTGGATTCGCAAAGATGATTCTGCCAAATGGTGTAAGCCCCCCCTGCCTAAGCCTTCGACCTTATATATCCTACTCACCTGAAACATGAGACGTAATGTAATAGACACCGCATGCAAAGCAGTTGGTTGAAAATGTGTCCAGTAGTCGGGGTCCTTTCTATTTATATATACATACATGAAGATGCTTAAAAGGTACTTGTATGCTTAATATTAAATCGGGCTAATAATATACACTTCTGCTATGGATGAAATATACTTGCTGCCAATGCAGATTTATATCCTGTGAAAAGCCATACAGATGATGTGATGAGGTAAATTGGATTTTGTAGCTATTGAAAACCAGATTTTACACACAGATGTCTGAATCTTTTGTTGGCTTCGAAGTTCACAAGTGAGCACCTGCACGTGCGCAAACGTTACTGTGATATTTGAAAAAATGATTTAAAATGTTTAGATTTCAAATGAAATGTTATTTGTGACATGCTTTGTAAACAACAGGTGTAGACAGGGCTCTTTTCAATCCGCATCGCAGAAGCTTTTGCAGAGTGATTGAAATTTAAAGACAATGTTTCTGCTTTAGCATAGACCGCATTATCGGTAAACGATGCATGTATCGACTCAATCTGAAATGACCTTTACATTTATATCGCTTCAGCTTTACACTTTGAAAAAAGCCATAACAGTGAAATGCTTACTTTTGACTTTTTATTTATGTTTTACTGTCTGTTTTACAAAATGCATCAATAACCACTTAGTTTAACAGTTCAAAGGTCTAATTTACAACTGAGTTGCTCTAATGAGTTATTGGCATGTGCAAAATGTCTGTAATGAGTGGTTGCTCATGTAGCCTAAGTGTTGAACAAAAGTGGGGTTTATGATGTATTGCTGTAGGTGTAGAGTGCTGTGTCATGTTGCAGAGGGAAACAAAGACACTTGAATTACTTGAAAGGCTAATTATAGTAGTGTTGATGTGTCTTTTATGTTAATAGTTTTAAAACACCATTTAAAGGCCCATTGCAGTCAAAAATGTGATTTCCTGTGTTTTATATATTTTTCCACACTTTAAGGTTGGAATAATACTATGAAATTGTGAAAATGATGATCATGCAGTTTTAGTGTAAGAGCTGTTTGAAAAGACTGTCTGAAATGTCAGACTGTTTTGGGATGGAGTTTTGGAATGGCTGGGGACATCACCAGACGATAGATTAGTTAGTAGACTAATAACAAAGACAGTTCCAAACTTCTCTGCCAATAACAGCTAGTTTTCAATATCCCCCTCCCCACTCAGGCCACTCCCAGACATTCCTAGCAAAATTCTTGATTGAGAAATGGCTCTTTGCTATGAACCCAAAATGTCACATTCAATTGTATATGTTGTTTTAATTGTTATATATGTTGTTGTAATTGTTATATAATATTTGCACATTTTGTAATAAAGACAAAATTATACCAGACCACATGAAAAATATGAATTCATAGAGCTCCAATTAGGGCCTAATAACTTCTGGAATCATGAATCTGTTCAATAGCTTGTCACACATCTTTCCCTACAGTTGGATGTACTGGTCCCTCCTGGGCAGTTCAACATGTTGACTGGGGACCTCTTTGCTGAGGAATGTGATTGCTTTTTCTCAGTGTCATTGTAATTCTGTATATAATGGTGCCAGAGGGGATGGCTGCCGTTTTACGGGCTCCTATAACCAACTATGCTATTTTGCTTGTTTTTACGCATTGTTGGTAACTCATTTTGTACATAATCTTGCTGCTACCGTATCTTATGACCAAAAGAGCTCCTGGAAATCAGAACAGCGATTACTCACCTCGAACTGGATGAAGATTTTTTCTTTAATGAGTCCGACGCAAAGGTTATAAAGCTTCGTCAAGACAAGGTCCAAATCCCCGTCATCAGTGTGAAGAAACGGTGGGGGGAAAAGGGGAGGAGGAATGGGTGCCTTGTAAGAATTTGCAGATGAGTAGGTAAACCACCACTTATCCCAGCATTAAGGGCCAACGTGCAATCATTGGAAAACAAACTGGACAATCTACGATTAAGACTATCCTACCAACGGGATGTTAAAAACTGTAATATTGTCATGCCCTGACCTTAGAGATTCTTATTTATTCTCTATGGTTGGTTGGGTCAGGGTGTGACTAGGGTGGGAATATCTATGTTTTCTATTTCTTTGTTGGTTTTGGCCGAGTGTGGTTGCCAATCAGAGGCAGCTGTCTATCGTTGTCTCTGATTGGGGATCATATATACTGTAAGTTGTGATTTTCCGTTTGGGTTTTGTGGGGTGTTATTGTCTGTTTAGTGTCTGTGCCTGACGGAACTGTTCGCTTTCGTTTTTTGGATTTGTTATTTTTTGTTTGAGTGTTTCTTGTAAATAAATATCATGAACACTTTCCACGCTGCGCTTTGGTCCACTCTTCCTTCCACTGACGACGAGCGTTTACAAATATCTCATGTTTCACCGAGTCGTTGCTGAACGATGACGGATAATATAGAGCTAAACTGTAGACCACACTATCTACCAAGAGAGTTCTTATCTATATTATTCATAGCTGTCTATTTACCACCACAAACAGATGCTGGCACTAAGACCACACTCTACCAGCTGTATAAGGCCTTAAGAAAACAAGATGCTCATCCAGAAGCGGCGCTCCTAGTGGCCGGGGACTTTAATGAAGGCAAACTTAAATCCGGTTTACCTCATTTCTACCAGCAAAACAAAACAAATCTAAAAGTAACACAAGAAAATGTAATAACAATAATGAGGCTATATACGGGGGTACCGGTGTCACGCCCTGACCTTAGTTATCCTTGTTTTCTTTATTATTTTGGTTAGGTCAGGGTGTGATGAGGGTGGTATGTGTGTTTTTGTCTTGTCTAGGTTTTTTTTGTAATTCTATGGGGTTTTGGTATGTCTAGGTATATGTAGGTCTATGGTGGCCTGAATTGGTTCCCATTCAGAGACAGCTGTTTATCGTTGTCTCTGATTGGGGATCCTATTTAGATTGCCATTTTCCATTGTGGTTTTTGTGGGTTATTGTCTATGTGTAGTTGCATGTCAGCACTCAGTTTAGCATAGCGTCACGTTCGTTTTGTTAGTTTGTGTAAGTGTTCTTTTTTAATTAAAGAAGAATGCATTCTTATCACGCTGCGCCTTGGTCTCATCATTACGACAAACGTGACAACCAGTCAATGTGCGGGGGTACAGGTTAGTCGAGGTAATAATATACATTTGAGTAATTGTTCAGCAGTCTTATGGCTTGGGGGTAGAGGCTGTTAAGGAGCCTTTTGGTCCAGTACCGCTTGCCGTGCGGTTGCAGGGAGAACATTATACGACTTGGGTGACTGGAGTCTTTGACAATTATTTGGACCTTCCTCTGACACCAACTAGTATATAGGTCCTGGGGGAAAAAAATGTTAGGAAGCTTGGTGATGTACTGGGCCGTACGCACTACCCTCTGTAGCGCCTTCCAGTCAGACACCGAGCAGTTGCCATACCAGGCGGTGGTGCAACCATTCAGGATGCTCTCAATGGTGCAGATGAAGAACTTTTTGAGGATCCTGACATTATTTAATATGAGTGTTGTTGTAAAATGTCAGAACAGTGGACAACTCGTTATTGGATGAAACTAGGACTGAATCCAAGCTGATGTGGGACATTCTGACATTCTGACATTCCAAACTCCACTTGGAGGTGATCCTTGGACTAAATTCCACCTTGTCATCAATTAGTATGTAAAAATAATTAAATACAGTTAGTGTACATTCTAGCTGGAAACAAATATCTCCAAGTAAATGTTCAGAGTGCAATTTTTTCAATTCTCCTTCCCTTTCTTCATAAATAGAAATGGCCTTATTCTATGTCACCGAGTATGACATTCTCTCAGTCTGATATCTGAGAGAGAGAAACGTATTCATAAATGTGCCTCATTGACAAAAATGGTGTAACTTGGGAGTTCTGAAACCCTAGCCGGGTACTGGCTGGGGCCCTTTGGAATGTGCTGGCTCTAACTGAACAGAGATCCTCTAGCTGGCCAGCCCCCTAAAGAGCTGGCTCCAAGAGGTCCTGGGAATCCCAGCGTAGCTCGTGCTGAATCAGTCCTATATACTCTAATATTCTAAATAAACATTTTTTAGTTCTTTGAAGGACTTCCTCAGTTGTGACACTCAATGTTCGATTAATAACAGAAGTCAGTGCTAATCCAAATGTGAATTTATTTCAATTTTCAAAAAGTGCAAAAGCATGGTGGTAGATTTTTGCACACCGGCTGAATGCGAACATAAGACATATTTAAAAAACATAACAGTCAACACGCTTTGGGGGTGTGGGGTTACAGTCAAAACAGTCTGTGCGACATTCATAAATAAAATGAATATAAAAAAGATGCAGTATGTGACAGGCAGCGGGCCAGGACAAAACCTCAACAGCAGATTTGTGTTTCCATGATAACCAAGCCAATGGTAGATGACTTATGCGTTCACCAAGGTGACAAACTCTGGAAACAAGGAGGAAACAACAACAGTTATTGCAGTGGCAGGTCTTGATGAGATCTTTTAAAAAATGCACCTCATAAAATCCTCATTCCTACATGGCATTTAAAATGCATTTAAAATGTAACTAGTAGTTACACGATTCATAAAAGCAGTTACTTGTTATTTTTAGGGGTACTTTTATATCCAATATATCCAATTACAGTCTTGTCCCATAACTGCAACTCCCATAATGACTCAGGAGAGGTGACGGTAGAGAGCCATGCGTCCTCCGAAACACGACCCAGCCAAGTCACACTGCTCACTTTAACCCGGAAGCCCTGCGCAATGTGTCGGAGGATGTGTACAGCTGGCGACCGAAGTCAGTGTGCATGCGCCTGGCCTGCCACAAGGAGTCGCTAGATGGGACAAGGTCATCCCGACCGGCCCAACCCTCTCCTAACCCGGACAACTTTGCGCCACCTCATGCGTCTCCCGGTTATGGCCAGCTGTGACACAGCCCGGGATTGAACCCGGGTCTGTAGTGACGCTTCAAGCACTGCGATGCAGTGGCTTAGACCGCTGTGCCACTAAGGAGGCCTAGTTACTTGTTACAGTTACTTGGCCAACTGAATAGCGTAAAGTACATAGTTGCTAGTTTGATAGTTTAATTGAAATGTGTAAAAGTGATTTGTTTACCATCTACTCCGATCATGCCATCACCATCAACATCTCCTGCTGCAAGGAAGGCCTTGGTCTCTTTTTCTGTCAGAGCTCTGGCACCAGCAGAGAAGGTCTGGAGGAACAGCCTGGAGAAAGAGGAGGAGGGTGGAAGAGAGGGAGGGAGAGAGGGAAAGAAGGAGGGAGGAAGGGAGAGCAAGAGGGAGGAAGGGAGGGAGAGCAGGAGGAAGGAAGGAGGAGATAGAGAGGGAAGAGGCATTTTTTGAAAATTGTGTGCTATTTTCCTATGTGAATTCATGACTTTTGAATTCATTAGTTGAATAAAATGCATTTAACCCTCGAATTGACCCTTGGATCTATTTTAGTTGAAAAGATTTACATTTCTGGCCATTTCTGGCCTATTTGGGAATAGCCCAAATATGGAGGTTACTGGTGTTCATTTCAGTTGAAGGGTGTGTTTATGTTACCCCTATGCAATCAAATGAATATGAGACTTGGTGGGTAGAGAGCAAGGAATAGTCATATGATATGCACTGGTATTAATTTCAGTTTCAAGGGTAGTGTTGCGTTGTACTGGACAGTAACGTAGCCTTTGACAACTGAATCAACATGAGACTTACTTGAGCTCATCCTCCTCAATGAAGCCACTCTTGTCCTGGTCAACGAAGTAGAAGGCTTTCTTCAAATCCTCAGCAGACTTTCCGACCAGGCCAACCTTGGCGAAGAACTCCTTGTGGTTGAAGGACTCAGCAGCTGTGAGGGATAAAACAGTGGTCATTTCAACATCACAACCTGCTCATGGATGATTAAACCTGGTCAATATGGCCCCTTCCACTTTCACTGACATTGGTTGTCATAAATCAATTAAGTGTAGCACACCTGCACTATGCTTGAGGGCAGCAGCGATATCCTCATCCTTAAGCATTCCCTTGAAAGCCATTTTTAGATTCTGAGAAATGGAGAGAGAGAAAGTGAGAGAAGAGAGAAGAGAGCGAGATAAACATTTTCGAAGTCCTGAACATAAATATTTAACAGTAAATACATAGACTATCTTTTGACTGATAAGCACAACTGTCAAGAAAACTGTCTTAGGCTTATAGATAGACCTTTTTTCAAATGTTCTTTAATTAATTAACTAATTATTTAGTTGATTCATGGATTTAAATGGATAAGAAATAGCATTGGTTCTGTTTTATCTGTATCCTACAAGTTTACATTCCAAACTTAGCTCCTCTGTGCTCAAAGGCAGAGTCCCCCAATGCAAGAAACTACAGTAGGCCAGCACGCATGCAGTAGTATGCTGTGACCCATGACCTTTAGCTCTGCTAGACCTGTTTCTATTCTGTCTCTCAACCATTCACAAACAAAGATTCACATAGGACTTTCACTGTCATGAAAGTCCAGCCATGGTATTTTAGATTGAGAACAAGCATTGGTTTAGAAAGAAAGATTGAGTAAGACATGTCTGCCAGCGACAGTAAGTCTTTTTTAGAGTGGTCCTCGAACTGACATTCCTCGTGAGCCAAAACCATGGCATAAGTCCTCCATCTCCATCTCTCAGGTAAACGCTTGAAGTCCCATATATTTTATTTATTTTTAAACTCCAACTCCAAACACATTCCAGATAGAAACGTTTCCCTCTTCATTTTTATTGAATGTATTCCGTGGAGGTTGTAAATAAAGATCTTTGCGTGTTGTTGAAAACCATTGGTGGTCAGTAAATTAGAACATCAGTCCGATTGAGGGAACTCACCTTTGGAAGATTAGTGGCGAGGAGGCAGTTGTATCTCAGTGTAGGGCCGGATGAAGCAATTCTCCTTTAGCTCTCACATTATATACTCTCGCCCTTCAAGGTGTAACGCACACCATATGCTTAGGGTTAGTTTTGGAAAAATGTGTCTAGTAGTCAAATTGTGCTATTTTTATCCTTTCAACTAAGGATATGCATGCAGTCCTTGGTGAAACGCAAGGCGTGCATTTTTGGGCTCAAGCTCATCTACTCATTCAGCTGCATGTTGGAGGTAAAATGCCTGCAATGCATATTGGTTTTGTAATATGACCCCTTATCTGCAACCTCAGTGAGTTTCTGAATGTGTAGAACAAGTCTTACATCATAAAACAGATATGAACCATTTAGTATTTGTCAAATCACATCATTTAGTTTTATATGATTTATATACAAATGTAACTGTTTTAAGCTAGTGTACATTACAGTATTAACTATTATGGACACTAACATCTCTGTTTGTCGCAAATTGATATATTCATGTGATGTAGGCCTCAATTTTATACTTCATCATTCTTATGCTAGACGATATTATGCTTGTCATACTTGTAAACAATATAAATCACCTACATACCAGCACAGTCTCATTTAAAAATGTTAAAAGTTGCTGTTGTTGTTGATAGAAACATATACATAATCTTCTTGACAGTTGAAAGGTTCCAAAGTCATCAGTTTATAGCAAGAAACTTAATCCCTCGTCTGCCCTTCATATAATCATGAGGAAATGACCTGGTTCGGATGATCTACTGCAGTTGGATACACATGAGAGGAATATAGATGTTTGTTGACTTGACTCCTTACCCTGGGCTACATGCTCATGTAAGGCCCAGCCTGTCAATGACATGGCTCGGATACATCACAGTGTCGTACGAAGACAGGTGCTACATTATTTATGGTCAAACCCAGATACAGTATATGTATATACTTTCCATCAGAGAAAGACAGCTGCAGGCGAGGCAAGGGTTAAGCCAAAGACTGTTTATTTGTGTTGGTTTACAATATCATATTTTTCTTTGTCAAAACTACCTCAGATTATACTACTAGTACTGACAGACAGAGGCTGGACCAACCCAAGAAGGCACCGAGCAGATTCACACAGACCATGTACAGCTTGTCTTCAAATTGTCAAAATACATATCTTCCTCCTCTTCATGTCTTTATGAAGACATGACAAGGTTGGAGGACTCTGATAGAGAGACAAACAAACCAAAAATGAAAATGTGCTCATTAACCTTCAATATGCAGAATGTAGAGATGGAATTACTTTAAAACCACATTCCAAACTAGGTTTCTGATCCAGTGATCCTGAAACTGCCACAAGAATCACAAATGTTAACTCTGGCCCCGGCCCTCGTTGCCTAGTAACTCTACCGTCCCAGCCTATCTTCCCACCCCTGTCATTGTCCCCAGCCAGGAGGAAGGCTCTGGTCTCAGCCGCTGTCAGGGGATGAGCCCCCTTGGAGAAGTTCTGGAGGAACAGCCTAATACACACACACACAAGCATGGAATACAAAACATTAAAGTAGTATTACATACAGTACACTATACAGTATAGGTTTTGTGTGTTTGATTGTATCCATCTAACGGATCAGAAGTACTTGTATTAGGCATCAATTGTTGAGAAACTAAAGAAAAATAATTCTTAGTGTGATATCTGCTTAGTATCAGCTGCTGTTTTGATCGTGGGTTCAAGTATGTTACATTGAGACTCAACTGTAGATCGTCCTGTTCGATGTAGCCACTCTTGTTCTGGTCCAGGATCACTGAAGATCTTCTCAATTTCAGGGGGAGACTTCTTGGACAATCCCACCATCGCAAAAAACTTATTTGGGCTGAAGGAGTCGTTTGCTAATAGCAGAATGGACAATGCAAAATGACAAGACAGTGACCAAACAAACCGCTGACGTTTGAAGTTATTAGTTCATATCTCACTGAGTTTCCTTTTCACTGGACTTCTTGAGTCTTAATATAAACACATTTGTGAAGCCACAATCATATACACAAAGATATACTGCATTCACGAGACCCTGTGGGCAACCTAACATCCCTAATGTAAGATTAAAATTCAAATAATTTTATTGGTCAATTGCAAACAAGGTCCAACTGAAATTTTAATTCTGCTTTTAACCCGACCACTCCTAAGGACCCACATAAATATAGAGGTTTGGAGAGATGCGGGGGCTGACAAAATGACATTCCCCATACCAATTAAGCTACAGTAGAGGTCAGAACATTCCCCATACCAATTAAGCTACAGTAGAGGTCAGAACATTCCCCATACCAATTAAGCTACAGTAGAGGTCAGAACATTCCCCATACCAATTAAGCTACAGTAGAGGTCAGAACATTCCCCATACCAATTAAGCTACAGTAGAGGTCAGAACATTCCCCATACCAATTAAGCTACAGTAGAGGTCAGAACATTCCCCATACCAATTAAGCTACAGTAGAGGTCAGAACATTCCCCATACCAATTAAGCTACAGTAGAGGTCAGAACATTCCCCATACCAATTAAGCTACAGTAGAGGTCAGAACATTCCCCATACCAATTAAGCTACAGTAGAGGTCAGAACATTCCCCATACCAATTAAGCTACAGTAGAGGTCAGAACATTCCCCATACCAATTAAGCTACAGTAGAGGTCAGAACATTATCCATACAAATTAAGCTACAGTAGAGGTCAGAACATTACCCATACCAATTAAGCTACAGTAGAGGTCAGAACAATCCCTGTACACATTAAGCTACAGAAGAGGTCAGAACATGACCCATACCAATTAAGCTACAGTAGAGGTCAGAACAATCCCTGTACACATTAAGCTACAGAAGAGGTCAGAACAATCCCTGCACACATTAAGCTACAGAAGAGGTCAGAACGTTCCCAATTTCCATTAAGCTACAGTAGAGGTCAGATCATTCCCCTTACCCATTTAGCTACAGTAGATGACAGATCATTCCCCTTACCCATTTAGCTACAGTAGAGGTCAGAACATTCATCATTCCAAAGAAGCTACAGAAGAGGTCAGAACGTTCCCAATTTCCATTAATCTACAGTAGACAGTAGACAGTGTTATTGTTCCGTTTTTTTGAGCGAGTTTGTTTTGTTGTGCTCCCGGTTTGGAACTATAAAAAGTATGCTTTATTTATCATACTCTGCTCTCCTGCACCTGACTTCGCCTTTATACACACATTGACACACGCCAACAAATAATTGATTAAAACATACTATTTTGCCATAAAGGTCTATAGTAGCCTCAACAGCACTGTAGGGTAACACCATGATGTATCCGGAGGACAGCTAGCTTCCGTCTTCTTATGGGTACTGCGAGCGGACCAAGTAATTGGGCGTCACTCTAAAGCGGGAAGGTGGAATAAACGAGTCAGGAGTAGGTTTTCTTGATTGAACACAGTTCTCTATTGAGGGCATTTGGTCAACACAAACATTCCAACATAATCAATGAAAATCTTCCAAGGAAAAACATACATCTTCTTCTCCAGATGAAACAGGAACACAATAGGCTTATCTTTAAACTACAACAAAAAGTCACGGGATTGTCACCGTCTTAGTGGTTCTTCCTGGATAGCTCCTCTCTCTCGGTGGCCATCTTCCAGAGATAGTTCCCCCCCCCCCCCTCTCTGCTGGTTCCATTCTCTCTCTTATAGGGGAAGGAGAGTATCTCATTAGTACCGTCAGCTGTGCTTAATTGCCTCTGGTTACCTTGTCTCCCATGCCTTGTTGGGCTACTATCCATGAGCCCAGCCTGCCCTCTGGTGGTCCTTCCACATACCTTCCCCCCCAGGACCGAACCGGAGGGTCGGGCGCCAGACGGCGCATCTGGTCGCGTCGGGACAGCGCGTCTGCATTCCCGTTCCTCGATCCGGCCCTGTGGATGACATGGAAAGAGAACGGTTGTAAAGACAAAAACCATCTGGCTATTCTGTTGTTATTGTTTCTCTTACCAGCCATCCACGTGAGGGGTGCATGGTCAGTAACTAATGCAAACCTCCGACCCAGTAGGTAGTACCGGAGATAATCGAGGACTCACTTGATGGCTAAGGCCTCTTTCTCTACGGTCGCATACCTCTGTTCCCGAACGCTGAGCTTCCTACTAATGAAGAGAATCGGCTTCTCTTCTTCACCTTTACCCTGAGCTAGTACGGCCCCGAGCCCTGTATCCGAGGCGTCGACCTGCACAATGAACTCTTGTGAGAAGTCCGGAGCCTGTAGAACGGGATCAGAACACAGGCCATCTTTTAGCAATTGAAAGGCCTCTTCCGTCTCGTCTTTCCACTCTACCTGGTTTGGCAGGTTTTTCCTGATGAGGTTTGTGAGGGGGTTGGCAATGGTTGCATATCCCGGGATAAAACGGCGATAATATCCTGTTATCCCTAAGAAGGCCCGAACGTCTCGCTTGGTCCGGGGTCGAGGCCAGTCACGAATTGCCCTGGTCTTCTCTGCCTGTGGGTGTATTTTCCCATTCCCCACGGTGTACCCCAGGTATTCTGCTTCGGACAGGCCCAGGCAGCATTTATTTGGATTGGCTGTCAACCCTGTGGCTTCCAAACTCACGAGCACCGCCCGTAATCGCAGGAGGTGACTATCCCAGTCCTCGCTGTGGATGACCACATCGTCTATGTACGCCGCTGAATACTCTTGATGGGGCCGTAGAATGGCATCCATGAGGCGTTGGAAGGTTGCAGCGGCACCGTGCAGTCCGAAGGGCATCCTCACATACTGGAAAAGCCCCTCTGGGGTGGCGAAGGCAATCTTTGGGCGATCCTCCGGAGCCACCGGCACTTGCCAATATCCCTTCGTCAAATCCAGGGTAGTGATGAACTTGGCCTTTCCTAAGCGCTCCAAGAGTTCATCCACGCGGGGCATGGGATACGCATCGAATGTAGAGATGGCATTCACGCCCCTAAAGTCGTTGCAGAGTCTCATACTACCATCGGATTTGGGGACCAGGACTATGGGACTGGACCATTCACTCGTCGAGGGCTCGATCACGCCCATCCTCAACATCTCCCTCACCTCTTTCTTAGCGATGACTCTGCGAGCCTCAGGAATCATGTAAGGGCAGATATGCACCTTCTTGCCGGGTTCAGTGTGGATATGGTGGAACAGAACATCTGTTTGTCCTGGGAATGGAGAGAATATTCGACCGAAGTTCATAATCAGCTTGTCTAGCTGTCTTGACTGCTCCGGTAGGAGAGTTTGGCCACGGCGCACCTGTGGTAGAGCCTCCTCTTTTCCTTTGCCCTCCAGGGCCATCAAAGCCACCTCCTCCTCTCGTCCATGGTACGTCTTCAGCAGGTTTATATGATAGAGTTGGACCTTCTTCCTCCTGTCAGGTTGCTTGATGAGGTAATTGACCGGTGAGACCCTTTTCATTACCTCGTAGGGCCCCCTCCACTGCGCCAGCAAGCGATGTTCGGCCGTGGGCACAAGCACCATCACTCTCTCTCCCACGGTGAACTCACGGGGGGTCGCAGACTTATCATAGGCCCGGCCTTGGGTCCTTTGGGCCTTCTCCATATGCTCCTTGACTATGGGCCACACTGCTGACAGGCGGTCTCTCATCAGGGTAACGTGTTCTATTGTGGATCGAAAGGGGCATGGTTGGGTCTCCCAGGTCTCCTTGGCTAAGTCGAGGATTCCTCGACAGGGTCTGCCATAGAGCAATTCAAACGGAGAGAATCCAGTGGATGCCTGGGGTACTTCTCGCAGGGCAAACATTAAGTGAGGGAGAAGCATGTCCCAGTTTTTCCCGTCTCGGGACACCACTCTTCTCAACATGCTTTTAATCGTTTTGTTCAAGCGTTCACACAACCCGTCTGTTTGAGGGTGGAATATGCTTGTACGTATCTGTTGAACCTGATATAACCGACACAAGTCCTTCATCAACCGGGACATGAACGGGGTTCCTTGTTCGGTTAAGATAGTCTTGGGGAGGCCCACACGAGAGAACATCAGGAATAACTCCTTGGCAATTCCCTTTGACGACATGTTACGCAGGGGTATGGCCTCCGGGAACTTGGTAGCGTAATCTATAACCACTAGGATGTACTCGTGTCCTCTGGCGGATTTTGGGAGGGGTCCTACGAGGTCCATAGCTATGCGTTCAAAGGGAGTCTCTATGATGGGGAGAGGAATCAAAGGGTTACGTAAGTGTGGCCGTGGGGCTGTACGTTGACATTGATCACACATCCTACAATACCTGGCCACATCCCGGGTGACCCGGGGCCAATAGAATCTCTGCATGATTCTGTCAATAGTCTTGTCTCGTGCCAGGTGTCCTCCTAGGACGTGGGAATGGGCTAACTGTAGAACTGTATCCCTGTATGGCCTAGGCACCATTAGTAATTCCTGGTTTTCCCCCCTTCGTCGTACGACCCAGTATAAGAGACCCCGCCTGATTGCATAGTAAGGAAGAGGGGGCTCACCTGATCCGTCGACGTTCCTCCCGTCGATCACCTTCACCTTCCTCATGGCCTCCCTTAGGTCTGGGTCTCTATGCTGCGAGGTGCCGAACTGTCCCTTTAATTCCTGGGGCAGGTCGACCTCTGGTAGAGGGATGTGGAGGTTGTTCCCCATCCCCATCAGGGGTGACCGAGGAGAATCCCTTCCAGGTTCCCTCCTCGGATGGAGCTTCAAATATATCCCTTAGCGCCTGGTTGCTCCTTCCTTCCTGCGTTGTGTATAACCCTTCACATGTGTCTTCATCGGTGGTTTCCTGGAATATCTGTCGTAAACGTTGGGTCGCTATTTCTTCCTCTGCTGCAGAGGACGAGGACGCGGCTACGTCTTCTTGTAGGACTACTACCTCGGGCTTGGATTTTCTCTTCTTTCCTGTCCCTCTTCTTCCCGTACATAACGTCATCTGCCGAAGCTCCTTATATAGGGGACAGTCTCTCCCGATCAATAATGGCACCTTCAGCTGGGGCACTTTCCCTGCCCTGACTGTACACCTTCCTTTTGGAGTGAGAATAGGCAGATTCACAGTGGGGTAATAGTGGGTGTCTCCATGGATACAGGATATGGCTACTTTGTCTGGTAGCAGTGTTGCGGAGGTCACCATCCGCTCCTCTACTAACATAACCATACTTCCCGGGTCGAGAATAGCTACCACATCTTGTCCTTCGACTCGCACCGGAATCTCTGAGGCTGGGGCTATCTCTGCTAACCAACAGTGTTGATCCTGCCCCCTCAAAACGGGATGTGTGGGGGTAGGCAGTGATGACTCCGTAACCATGGGCTCATCCTTGCTAGGGCATTGTGCTTCTTCACCTGCATTGCTTGCTGTTTGGGGTTTTAGGCTGGGTTTCTGTACAGCACTTTGAGATATCAGCTGATGTACGAAGGGCTATATAAAATACATTTGATTGATTGATTGATTGTGGGGCATAATGGTTGGGAGACTGACATTTATAACACTGACCCTGCTGTGTGGTGGCTGACTTCTCCCACCTCCGGGGGGGGCTTGGACGTTTCGGTGGCGGGCGCGCCGGGGTGAGTCGTGGTACAGGATTGGAAGACTCCTTCCGTTCCTCCTTGTCACTTTTTAACAACTCCCCTGTAGACCGATATGTTTCCACCGCCTGGGCTATGTCGTCGGCTGACAACGGGTTGGCTTGCCCCACAACCATTTTTAAGTCACTGGGTAATTCTCTCAATATCTTGTCCACTACGAGAGTCTCTATCACATGTCCTACTCCCTTTCCAGGTTCTAGCCACTGTTTCGTCAGTCGTATTAATGCGAAGATCTGGGCACGGACGGGTTGATCAGCTGTATAGGTCCATTGATGGAACTTTAATTGCCTCTGGTTACCTTGTCTCCCATGCCTTGTTGGGCTACTATCCATGAGCCCAGCCTGCCCTCTGGCGGTCCTTCCACAGTACATTGACTTAAATACAAAACCTAGGAGGCTCAGGGTTCTAACCCCTTTCCATAGACTTACACAGTAATTATGACAACTTCCGGAGGACGTTCCTGGAGGACGTCCTCCAACCTATCAGAGCTCTTGCAGCATGAACTGACATTTTGTCCACCCAATCAAAGGATCAGAGAATGAATCTAGTAGTGAAAGCATAAGATACAGCTAGCTAGCAATTCAGTGCATAACATGTGGTGAGTAGTTGACTCAAAGAGAGAGAAATACAATAGTTGAACAGTTTTTAACATATTAATTTCTTCCAAAATGAAGGCGAAGCAAGAAATATATAAAGTGAGAGATTTACATTATTTTTCACTTGCAGTTTCACTTACTTTGTTAGCAAATGCAGCTAGCTAGTTTAGCCTTCTCAAACACCCTGCTCAAACAGAGGGATGCTATATTAGCTAGCTGGCTATGACTATCCAACACAACACTGGAACTCTTCCAAGTCAAGGTAAGCTTTTGGTTTTACTAATTTATTGCCACCGGGGCCCGCTGTTGTAACTGCTTACTCACGGTACACTTTAACGTTACTGCATGATTGTAGTGGGTTTTCTAACGCGTTAGTTATTTTAGCTATGTTGACTATGATGTTACTTTAGCTAATATGGTGACAACAATGTGGGCTGTGTGTAGCAGTTATGATATGGTTTGGCTTGGTAAGGTTTTTTCGCCTGGTCACACAGCTGATGTGTTGTGCACTGATAAAGTGATAAAGGGAAAAATGAGAGGAGGTGAGCACATAGATGTGAGATGAATACAGGGTGGCTGTAATGAAAGTGAACTGGGTTTACTCGTGATCAGAGCTGTATTCATTCCGCCGATTCTGTTGAAAATAGTTTCTCAAAGCGGGGATAAACATACCCACATTTGTCCAATGGAAACTCTCGCTTGCAACTGTGTCACTGTCTGTCCATGTCTCACTGTCTGCCATCTCCAATTTTTCTCTCGACCTGTGTGCACCTATGTTGTAAACTTTCATTCATAGGCTAGGTTGTAGCAACCTCATAATGCATATAGGGAAAATGTTAGTATCATGTAATAACCTAAACCTAACACTGTTACATTGAACTGGGTGAATGGAATTTGAATGACAGTCATCCAATATGCTGTAATAGAGATAAGGCCATGCTCATGGAAAAAATATATTGGCCTCCCTCATCTTAAACGGCACTGACCACCACTGGGATAAATATACCTGAATTTGTCTAATAGAAACTCTCGTTTGCAACTGTTGAACTAATGATTACACTCTAGATCACCTAGATGCAGGAAAGAGTGTTCAAGGCATTAATGAATGTGCCACTGTCTGTGCAACTAAGTTGTAAACTTTCATTCGTAAATTAGATTGTAACAACCTCATGATGGGTATAGGGAAAATTAAACCTATCGATGATACATTGAGCGGGGTGAATGGAATATGAATGACAGTCATCCAAATGGCTGTAATATAAATAAGGCCATGCTCACTACAATAAATCGTCCTCCCTCATTCTAAACGACACATTTTGTTACGTTACAGCCTTACTCTAAAATGACAGAAATCCCCCCCATCAATATACCCCATAATGGAAAGCTAATTTATAAATAAAAAAATGGAAATATCTAATTTGTGTGCTTAGGGTCGTGGTCCTGTTGGAAGGTAAACCTTCACCCCAGTCTGAGGTCCTGAGCGCTTTGGGGCAGGTTTTCATTAAGGATCTCTCTGTACTTTGCTCTGTTAATCTTTCCCTCGATCCTTACTAGTCTCTCAGTCCCTGCTGCTGAAAAACATCCCCACAGCTGCCACCACCGTGCTTCACCGTAGGGATGGTGCCATGTTTCCTCCAGACGTGAAGCTTGGCATTCAGGCCAAAGAGTTCAACCTTGGTTTCATCAAACCAGAGAATCTCTTTTGTCATTGTCTGAGTGTCCTTTAGGTGCCCTCCAAGTGGGCTGTCATGTGCCTTTTACTGAGGAGCGGCTTCTGTCTGGCCACTCTACCATAAAGGCCTGATTGGTGGAGTGGTGCAGAGATGGTTGTCCTTCTGAAAGGTTCTCCCATCTCCACAGAGGAACTCTGGAGCTGTCAGAGGGACCATTGGGTTCTTGGTCACCTCCCTTCTCCCTTCTCCCCCGATTGCTGTTTGGCCGGGCGGCCAGCTCTAGGAAGAGTCTTGGTGGTTCCAAACTTCTTCCATTTAAGAATGATGGAGGCCACTGTGTTCTTAGAAACCTTCAGTGCTGCAGAAATTCTTTGGTACCCTTCCCCAGATCTGTGCCTCGACACAGTCCTGTCTCGGAGCTTTAGGACATGCTGGGGAAAGGCTTTAGGACATGCTGGGGAAGGCTTTAGGACATGCTAGGGAAAGGCTTTAGGACATGTTTGGGAAAGGCTTTAGGACATGCTTAGCACAAATCACAGCCCTACTACCATTCATCACCTCAATGATCAGTCAATTACAGGCCTAAGCCAATCATGTACAGTACTGTTTCACTTTCCCTTTTAGAACAACATACAACACAGATCATATCCTTTTGTAAACAATATGGCCTGCAACAGATTTCAAACTGGCAATACTCACTCACTCAGATGGCTGAGGATGAGATCCCCTCCCCACAAACACACATTCAATGTGATGGCTGTGATTGCCCACTATCAGCAAGTGCTCTGTAGTCTGGCTCATAGTTTGACACAGCAAGTCTGACACTGTCTGTGAGATGTCTATTAGTTAGACAAGACCTGTTCTTTGTCTTGATTCTTTTCATCTGTGAAAAGGCCATGTCTCACAGAGATATGTTGATCCAAAGTAGGCCTTCACCTTAAGTGTGCAGGATTAAAGGAGGGAAAACCTTTTCAGTGTTTACAAGACCCCAAAGGTCACTGTCTCTTGATCTTGCTTTCAACTCAATGTAATTTTGCAATTCAATTATCTCCATGTCATCTCCGATTGGTAAAGCAAATATTTACTGGAATTTGGCGGACAACTCCTCAATCTCAATGGGGAGGAAAGTGAGATAAATGCAACAACCTCCCCTATGTCATTTAACTCCTGAAAACGCCTGTAGAATTCGTATGCCAGTTTCTCCAGGTGGGCAGAGAATTCTTGTGGGAGAAAAGCATCTTTGTTTCCGATGTTTTGGAACATTTTCTCCAGGTTTGGGAAGTGCACCAGACTTCCATTCCTCAGCTGAGAGGCCCACACACCCACCTTGGCCTTAAAGGCTTGACAGCACTGATCATGTGTGCCACGTCTTTTCCCTGAAGCTCATAGTTGAGCTGGTTCCGTTTTGCTGTTATGTCTGTGAGGAAACCTCAGTCTAGCAGCCGTGCATCATCAGACAGTTCCTCACGCTCCTCATTTCGTGACTCCAGAAATGATTTGATCCCGGGCAGCAAGTCAACAAATCAACCACTCAACCACCTTACGCAAGCGTGGAGAATCAAGTCACCTTATGCGGCATCAAGCTCATCTAAGAAAGATTTAAACAAGCGGTGCTGAAGTAATTTTGCACGAATCAAATTAACAATCATGACGACAAGTGTCAGGACATGAGAAAAGTCCACTACTTTACTAGCTAGTCCTTGCTGATGGATCACACAGTGATAGTTCAAAAACTCTGGGAAATCGGGATCACGACGGCACAGTGCAACGAAGCCCGAATGCACCCCACGCATTGCCGGTGCCCCGTCTGTAGTGATTGCTACCAGCTTATGAATGGGAATGCTGTTATCATGCACATAATGTTTAAACTCGTTATAAATGTCCTCACCTCTTGTCCTCCTTCTTAATGATAAAAGGGTGAGAAAAGACTCCTTAGCAGTTGAATCCTTCAAAGCCATGAGAACAAACCCCATCAGCTGTGCAGTGTCTGTCATATCCTGGGAATCATCAAATTGCAGCGAAAGCACTCACAAAGTGATAAATCCTTGAGCACTTGTTGGTTCACGTCCTCCGATAACGACTCTACCCTTGTCACAGTGGCTGGGCCAAGTGGCACACTTCCGATAGCATTTTTTATGTTCTCTTTGTTTTTGAAATCTTTGGATGACGTCTCTGCGGCAAGGGCCATTGCCTGCTTGTATAGCTCTCCATCGGTGAACGATTTCTCATGTTTAGCCAAGACATGGCTGACAGGGAAGGATGCCTCTGTTGCAGCATTACGTTTAGCCAAGACATGGCTGACATGGAAGGATGCCTCTGTTGCAGCATTACGTTTAGCCAAGACATGGCTGACAGGGAAGGATGCCTCTGTTGCAGCATTACGTTTAGCCAAGACATGGCTGACAGGGAAGGATGCCTCTGTTGCAGCATTACGTTTAGCTGTCGGTTTGGTAAAGAGCGACTGCTGTGCTTTCAATACAGACTTGAGCTCGTCAACTTTCTGTGAACGAAGCTTGCTCTTTAGGGGGTAGGTTTCTTTGAACTTGGGCTGGATGGTGTTGTGGTGCCACTCCACATTACCCGTTTTTGAGAGCGCTACAGCCTGGTGACAAAATCAGGCAAATCCTTTTGTCCTTAACTATGGTGAACAGAAAATTGTGTTCCCATTCTACATGAAAATGATGTTTTTTGCTTTTTACGTTGTGCCTCCTCCATCGTTAAGTTAGCTTGCGTATCGTTAGCTTGACAGCTCGTGAGCGTTACAACAAGTGCCTGAGCTAGTTAAGGCGGGAGTCAGGGACATAATTTGTCAGACGTTAAACCTAGAAACTGTATTTGATTGGCCAGATATCCAGTACACCTCCCCCGCCCCTCAACCCCCATCACTACACACAGGGCTCACACATGGCACAATTGAAATTAAAGTCATAAATAATCATTAATAAATTAAAACGTTTCGACATTTCTGATTACTTTTTTCTCTAATTTTGAACACTACTCGCGGTCGACTTGGAATGCTTCAAGATCAACTTGTCGACCGCGATCGACAGGTTGGTGACTCCTGCTCTAGGACATAAAAGGGAAAGGCTTTAGGACATGTTCGGGAAAGACTTAAGGACATTCTGGCAAAAGGCTTTAGGTAATGCTGGGGAAAGGCTTTAGAACAGATAAGTGACAAAGAAAATAGAAGGCTTTATATTTGGTTGGCCAGATGCCGCCTGGCTGACCTGCTCTGCTCCCTCCCTATCTCCCTCTCTTCCGCTTGCCCTCTCTTCCTCTCTCCCTCTCTTCCTCTCTCCCTCTCTCCCTCTCTCCCTCTCTTCCTCCACTCCCATAACCCATCTCCCTCCCCATGTTACAGAGCTGTCTCTCTGGCACAGGATCCCCCAGCCGTATCTATAAACATCCTGTTATTCGGAGGCCCAGTCACACTTGGACTTTCCCCTGTGATGCGGGTAGGCTCACTGTCATCA